>NC_133462.1:57027801-57348578 GCF_048565385.1 Saimiri boliviensis
TCCTTTTAGGAAGTTGCATCTATGTTTAGATTCAGCGAGGGAGAAACGCGTTTCTTCCAAAAGCTGCATTTGGACATTCCAGAGTGGATGGGAGAACAGGCTGTAAAGAGAAATACCTTGCTCTAAAAGCAAAACGGAGCTATCTAGCAGAATGATTGTCAATGTGTGCACTCAACTTCCAGAGTTACATTGATGTGTGTTGGCAGCAGTTCAGAAACCCGTTCTTTGGAGAATGTAGAAACAGTCATTTCCAGCCCTAGAGACGCATATAAGAGTTAGCAGTAAGAATGCGTTTCAAACACAGAAGACCCGCTTCTTACAAACTGATCTGCTGTGTGTTGGTTCCTTTTAGGAAGTTGCATCTATGTTTAGATTCAGCGAGGGAGAAACGCGTTTCTTCCAAAAGCTGCGTTTGGACATTCCAGAGTGGATGGGATAACAGGCTGTAAAGGGAAATACCTTGCTCTAAAAGCAAAACGGAGCTATCTAGCAGAATGGTTGTCAATGTGTGCATTCAACTTCCAGAGTTACACTGATGTGTGTTTGCAGCATTTCAGAAACCCTTTCTTTGCAGAATGTAGAAACAGTCATTTCCAGCCCTAGAGACACATCTAAGAGTTAGCAGTAAGAATGCGTTTCAAACACAGAAGACCAGCTTCTTACAAACTGATCTGCTGTGTGTTGGTTCCTTTTAGGAAGTTGCATCTATGTTTAGATTCAGCGAGGGAGAAACGCGTTTTTTCCAAAAGCTGCGTTTGGATATTCCAGAGTGGATGGTAGAACAGGCTGCAAAGGGAAATAACTTGTTCTAAAAGCAAAACGGAGCTATCTAGCAGAATGGTTGTCAATGTATGCATTCACCTTCCAGAGTTAAACTGATGTGTGTTTGCAGCAGTTCAGAAAACCTTTCTTTGGAGAATGTAGAAACAGTCATTTCCAGCCCTATAGACGCATATAAGAGATAGCAGTAAGAATGCGATTCAAACACGGAAGACTCGCTTCTTACAAACTGATCTGCTGTGTGTTGGTTCTTTTTAGAAAGTTGCATCTATGTTTAGATTCATCGAGGGAGAAATGCGTTTCTTCCAAAAACTGCGTTTGGACATTCCAGAGTGGATGGGAGAAAAGGCTTTAAAGGGAAATACCTTACTCTAAAAGCAAAACGGAGCTATCTAGCAGAATGGTTGTCAATGTGTGCATTCAACTTCCAGAGTTACACTGATGTGTGTTTGCAGCAGTTCAGAAACCCTTTCTTTGCAGAATGTAGAAACAGTCATTTCCAGCCCTAGAGACGCATATAAGAGTTAGCAGTAAGAATGCATTTCAAACACAGAAGACCCGGTTCTTACAAACTGATCTGCTGTGTGTTGGTTCCTTTTAGGAAGTTGCATCTATGTTTAGATTCAGCGAGCGAGAAACGCGTTTCTTACAGAAGCTGCGTTTGGACATTCCAGAGTGGATGGGAGAACAGGCTGTAAAGGGAAATACCTTGCTCTAAAAGCAAAACGGAGCTATCTAGCAGAATGGTTGTCAATGTGTGCATTCAACTTCCAGAGTTACACTGATGTGTGTTTGCAGCAGTTCAGAAACCCTTTCTTTGCAGAATGTAGAAACAGTCATTTCCAGCCCTAGAGACGCATATAAGAGTTAGCAGTAAGAATGCGTTTCAAACACAGAAGACCCGCTTCTTACAAACTGATCTGCTGTGTGTTGGTTCCTTTTAGGAAGTTGCATCTATGTTTAGATTCAGCGAGGGAGAAACGCGTTTCTTCCAAAAGCTGCGTTTGGACATTGCAGAGTGGATGGGAGAACAGGCTGTAAAGAGAAATACCTTGCTCTAAAAGCAAAACGGAGCTATCTAGCAGAATGCTTGTCAATGGGTTCATTCAACTTCCAGAGTTACACTGATGTGTGTTTGCAGCAGTTCAGAAACCCTTTCTTTGGAGAATGTAGAAACAGTCATTTCCAGCCCTAGAGACGCATATAAGAGTTAGCAGTAAGAATGCGTTTCAAACACAGAAGACCCGCTTCTTACAAACTGATCTGCTGTGTGTTGGTTCCTTTTAGGAAGTTGCATTTACGTTTAGATTCAGCGAGGGAGAAACGAGTTTCTTCCAAAAGCTGCGTTTGGACATTCCAGAGTGGGTGAGAGAACAGGCTGTAAATGGAAATACCTTGTTCTAAAAGCAAAACGGAGCTATCTAGCAGAATGGTTGTCAATGTGTGCATTCAACTTCCAGAGATACACTGATGTGTGTCTGCAGCAGTTCAGAAACCCTTTCTTTGCAGAATGTAGAAACAGTCATTTCCAGCCCTAGAGACACATATAAGAGTTAGCAGTAAGAATGCGTTTCAAACACAGAAGACCCGCTTCTTACAAACTGATCTGCTGTGTGTTGGTTCCTTTTAGGAAGTTGCATCTATGTTTAGATTCAGCGAGGGAGAAACGCGTTTCTTCCAAAAGCTGCGTTTGGACATTTCAGAGTGGATGGGAGAACAGGCTGTAAAGAGAAATACCTAGTTCTAAAAGCAAAACGGAGCTATCTAGCAGAATGGTTGTCAAAGTGTGCATTCAACTTCCAGAGTTAAACTGATGTGTGTTTGAAGTAATTCAGAAACCTTTTGTTTGGAGAATGTAGAAACAGTCATTTCCAGCCCTAGAGACACATGTAAGGGTTAGCAGAAAGAATGCGTTTCAAACACAGAAGACCCGCTTCTTACAAACTGATCTGCTGTGTGTTGGTTCCTTTTAGGAAGTTGCATCTATGTTTAGATACAGCGAGGGAGAAACGCGTTTCTTCCAAAGCTGCGTTTGGACATTCCAGAGTGGATGGGAGAACAGGCTGTAAATGGAAATACCTTGCTCTAAAAGCAAAACGGAGCTATCTAGCAGAATGTTTGTCAATGTGTGCATTCAACTTCCAGAGTTACACTGATGTGTGTTTGCAGCAGTTCAGAAACACCTTCTTTGGAGAATGTAGAAACAGTCATTTCGAGCCCTATAGACGCATATAAGAGATAGCAGTAAGAATGCGTTTCAAACACAGAAGACTCGCTTCTTACAAACTGATCTGCTGTGTGTTGGTTCCTTTCAGGAAGTTGCATCTATGTTTAGATTCATCGAGGGAGAAATGCGTTTCTTCCAAAAGCTGCGTTTGGACATTCCAGAGTGGATGGGAGAAAAGGCTGTAAAGGGAAATACCTTACTCTAAAAGCAAAACGGAGCTATCTAGCAGAATGGTTGTCAATGTGTGCATTCAACTTCCAGAGTTAAACTGATGTGTCTTTCCAGCAGTTCAGAAACCCTTTCTTTGCAGAATGTAGAAACAGTCATTTCCAGCCCTAGAGACGCATATAAGAGTTAGCAGTAAGAATGCGTTTCAAACACAGAAGACCCGGTTCTTACAAACTGATCTGCTGTGTGTTGGTTCTTTTTAGGAAGTTGCATCTATGTTTAGATTCAGCGAGGGAGAAACGCGTTTCTTCCAAAAGCTGCGTTTGGATATTCCAGAGTGGATGGGAGAACAGGCTGTAAATGGAAATAACTTGCTCTAAAAGCAAAACGGAGCTATCTAGCAGAATGTTTATCAATGTGTGCATTCAACTTCCAGAGGTAAACTAATGTGTGTTTGCAGCAGTTCAGAAACCCTTTCTTTGGAGAATGTAGAAACAGTCATTTCCAGCCCTAGAGACGCATATAAGAGTTAGCAGTAAGAATGCGTTTCAAACACAGAAGACCCGCTTCTTACAAACTGATCTGCTGTGTGTTGGTTCCTTTTAGGAAGTTGCATCTATGTTTAGATTCAGCGAGGGAGAAACGCGTTTCTTCCAAAAGCTGCGTTTGGACATTCCAGAGTGGATGGGAGAACAGGCTGTAAAGAGAAATACCTTGCTCTAAAAGCAAAACGGAGCTATCTAGCAGAATGGTTGTCAATGTGTGCATTCAACTTCCAGAGTTAAACTGATGTGTCTTTGCAGCAGTTCAGAAAGCCTTTCTTTGCAGAATGTAGAAACAGTCATTTCCAGCCCTAGAGACGCATATAAGAGTTAGCATTAAGAATGCGTTTCAAACACAGAAGACCCGCTTCTTACAAACTGATCTGCTGTGTGTTGGTTCCTTTTAGGAAGTTGCATCTATGTTTAGATTCAGCGAGGGAGAAACGCGTTTCTTCCAAAAGCTGCGTTTGGACATTCCAGAGTGGATGGGAGAACAGGCTGTAAAGGGAAATACCTTCTTCTAAAAGCAAAACGGAGCTATCTAGCAGAATGGTTGTCAATGTGTGCATTCAACTTCCAGAGTTAAACTGATGTGTGTTTGCAGCAGTTCAGAAACCCATTCTTTGGAGAATGTAGAAAGAGTCATTTCCAGCCCTAGAGACGCATATAAGGGTTAGCAGTAAGAATGCGTTTCAAACACAGAAGACCAGCTTCTTACAAACTGATCTGCTGTGTGTTGGTTCCTTTTAGGAAGTTGCATCTATGTTTAGATTCATCGAGGGAGAAAAGCGTTTCTTCCAAAAGCTGCATTTGGACATTCCAGAGTGGATGGGAGAACAGGCTGTAAAGAGAAATACCTTGCTCTAAAAGCAAAACGGAGCTATCTAGCAGAATGATTGTCAATGTGTGCACTCAACTTCCAGAGTTACATTGATGTGTGTTGGCAGCAGTTCAGAAACCCGTTCTTTGGAGAATGTAGAAACAGTCATTTCCAGCCCTAGAGACGCAGATAAGAGTTAGCAGTAAGAATGCGTTTCAAACACAGAAGACCCGCTTCTTACAAACTGATCTGCTGTGTGTTGGTTCCTTTTAGGAAGTTGCATCTATGTTTAGATTCAGCGAGGGAGAAACGCGTTTCTTCCAAAAGCTGCGTTTGGACATTCCAGAGTGGATGGGATAACAGGCTGTAAAGGGAAATACCTTGCTCTAAAAGCAAAACGGAGCTATCTAGCAGAATGGTTGTCAATGTGTGCATTCAACTTCCAGAGTTACACTGATGTGTGTTTGCAGCATTTCAGAAACCCTTTCTTTGCAGAATGTAGAAACAGTCATTTCCAGCCCTAGAGACACATCTAAGAGTTAGCAGTAAGAATGCGTTTCAAACACAGAAGACCCGCTTCTTACAAACTGATCTGCTGTGTGTTGGTTCCTTTTAGGAAGTTGCATCTATGTTTAGATTCAGCGAGGGAGAAACGCGTTTTTTCCAAAAGCTGCGTTTGGATATTCCAGAGTGGATGGTAGAACAGGCTGCAAAGGGAAATAACTTGTTCTAAAAGCAAAACGGAGCTATCTAGCAGAATGGTTGTCAATGTATGCATTCACCTTCCAGAGTTAAACTGATGTGTGTTTGCAGCAGTTCAGAAACCCTTTCTTTGGAGAATGTAGAAACAGTCATTTCCAGCCCTATAGACGCATATAAGAGATAGCAGTAAGAATGCGATTCAAACACGGAAGACTCGCTTCTTACAAACTGATCTGCTGTGTGTTGGTTCTTTTTAGAAAGTTGCATCTATGTTTAGATTCATCGAGGGAGAAATGCGTTTCTTCCAAAAGCTGCGTTTGGACATTCCAGAGTGGATGGGAGAAAAGGCTTTAAAGGGAAATACCTTACTCTAAAAGCAAAACGGAGCTATCTAGCAGAATGGTTGTCAATGTGTGCATTCAACTTCCAGAGGTAAACTGATGTGTGTTTGCAGCAGTTCAGAAACCCTTTCTTTGCAGAATGTAGAAACAGTCATTTCCAGCCCTAGAGACGCATATAAGAGTTAGCAGTAAGAATGCGTTTCAAACACAGAAGACCCGGTTCTTACAAACTGATCTGCTGTGTGTTGGTTCCTTTTAGTAAGTTGCATCTATGTTTAGATTCAGCGAGGGAGAAACGCGTTTCTTCCAAAAGCTGCGTTTGGATATTCCAGAGTGGATGGGAGAACAGGCTGAAAAGGGAAATAACTTGTTCTAAAAGCAAAACGGAGCTATCTAGCAGAATGGTTGTCAATGTGTGCATTCAACTTCCAGAGTTAAACTGATGTGTCTTTGCAGCAGTTCAGAAACCCTTTCTTTGGAGAATGTAGAAACAGTCATTTCCAGCCCTAGAGACGCATATAAGAGTTAGCAGTAAGAATGCGTTTCAAACACAGAAGACCCGCTTCTTACAAACTGATCTGCTGAGTGTTGGTTCCTTTTAGGAAGTTGCATCTATGTTTAGATTCAGCGAGGGAGAAATGCGTTTCTTCCAAAAGCTGCGTTTGGACATTCCAGAGTGGGTGGGAGAACAGGCTGTAAATGGAAATACCTTGCTCTAAAAGCAAAACGGAGCTATCTAGCAGAATGGTTATCAATGTGTGCATTCAACTTCCAGAGGTAAACTGATGTGTGTTTGCAGCAGTTCAGAAACCCTTTCTTTGGAGAATGTAGAAACAGTCATTTCCAGCCCTAGAGACGCATATAAGAGTTAGCAGTAAGAATGCGTTTCAAACACAGAAGACCCGCTTCTTACAAACTGATCTGCTGTGTGTTGGTTCCTTTTAGGAAGTTGCATCTATGTTTAGATTCAGCGAGGGAGAAACGCGTTTCTTCCAAAAGCTGCGTTTGGACATTCCAGAGTGGATGGGAGAACAGGCTGTAAAGAGAAATACCTTGCTCTAAAAGCAAAACGGAGCTATCTAGCAGAATGATTGTCAATGTGTGCACTCAACTTCCAGAGTTACATTGAGGTGTGGTGGCAGCAGTTCAGAAACCCGTTCTTTGGAGAATGTAGAAACAGTCATTTCCAGCCCTAGAGACGCATATAAGAGTTAGCAGTAAGAATGCGTTTCAAACACAGAAGACCCGCTTCTTACAAACTGATCTGCTGTGTGTTGGTTCCTTTTAGGAAGTTGCATCTATGTTTAGATTCAGCGAGGGAGAAACGCGTTTCTTCCAAATGCTGCGTTTGGACATTCCAGAGTGGATGGGATAACAGGCTGTAAAGGGAAATACCTTGCTCTAAAAGCAAAACGGAGCTATCTAGCAGAATGGTTGTCAATGTGTGCATTCAACTTCCAGAGTTACACTGATGTGTGTTTGCAGCATTTCAGAAACCCTTTCTTTGCAGAATGTAGAAACAGTCATTTCCAGCCCTAGAGACGCAGATAAGAGTTAGCAGTAAGAATGCGTTTCAAACACAGAAGACCCGCTTCTTACAAACTGATCTGCTGAGTGTTGGTTCCTTTTAGGAAGTTGCATCTATGTTTAGATTCAGCGAGGGAGAAATGCGTTTCTTCCAAAAGCTGCGTTTGGACATTCCAGAGTGGGTGGGAGAACAGGCTGTAAATGGAAATACCTTGCTCTAAAAGCAAAACGGAGCTATCTAGCAGAATGGTTATCAATGTGTGCATTCAACTTCCAGAGGTAAACAGATGTGTGTTTGCAGCAGTTCAGAAACCCTTTCTTTGGAGAATGTAGAAACAGTCATTTCCAGCCCTAGAGACGCATATAAGAGTTAGCAGTAAGAATGCGTTTCAAACACAGAAGACCCGCTCCTTACAAACTGATCTGCTGTGTGTTGGTTCCTTTTAGGAACTTGCATCTATGTTTAGATTCAGCGAGGGAGAAACGCGTTTCTTCCAAAAGCTGCATTTGGACATTCCAGAGTGGATGGGAGAACAGGCTGTAAAGAGAAATACCTTGCTCTAAAAGCAAAACGGAGCTATCTAGCAGAATGGATGTCAATGTGTGCATTCAACTTCCAGAGTTAAACTGATGTGTCTTTGCAGCAATTCAGACACCCTTTCTTTGCAGAATGTAGAAACAGTCATTTCCAGCCCTAGAGACGCATATAAGAGTTAGCAGTAAGAATGCGTTTCAAACACAGAAGACCCGCTTCTTACAAACTGATCTGCTGTTTGTTGGTTCCTTTTAGGAAGTTGCATCTATGTTTAGGTTCAGCGACGGAGAAACGCGTTTCTTCCAAAAGCTGCGTTTGGATATTCCAGAGTGGATAAGAGAACAGGCTGTAAAGGGAAATAACTTGTTCTAAAAGCAAAACGGAGCTATTTGGCAGAATGGTTGTCAATGTGTGCATTCAACTTCCAGAGATAAACTGATGTGTGTTTGCAGCAGTTCAGAAAGCCTTTCTTTGCAGAATGTAGAAACAGTCATTTCCAGCCCTAGAGACGCATATAAGAGTTAGCATTAAGAATGCGTTTCAAACACAGAAGACCCGCTTCTTACAAACTGATCTGCTGTGTGTTGGTTCCTTTTAGGAAGTTGCATCTATGTTTAGATTCAGCGAGGGAGAAACGCGTTTCTTCCAAAAGCTGCGTTTGGACATTCCAGAGTGGATGGGAGAACAGGCTGTAAAGGGAAATACCTTCTAAAAGCAAAACGGAGCTATCTAGCAGAATGTTTGTCAATGTGTGCATTCAACTTCCAGAGTTAAACTGACGTGTGTTTGCAGCAGTTCAGAAACCCTTTCTTTGGAGAATGTAGAAACAGTCATTTCCAGCCCTAGAGACGCATATAAGGGTTAGCAGTAAGAATGCGTTTCAAACACAGAAGACCCGCTTCTAACAAACTGATCTGCTGTGTGTTGGTTCCTTTTAGGAAGTTGCATCTATGTTTAGATTCACCGAGGGAGAAACGCGTTTCTTCCAAAAGCTGCATTTGGACATTCCAGAGTGGATGGGAGAACAGGCTGTAAAGAGAAATATTTTGCTCTAAAAGCAAAACGGAGCTATCTAACAGAATGGTTGTCAATGTGTGCATTCAACTTCCAGAGTTAAACTGATGTGTGTTTGCAGCAGTTCAGAAACCCTTTCTTTGGAGAATGTAGAAACAGTCATTTCCAGCCCTAGAGATGCATATAAGAGTTAGCAGTAAGAATGCGTTTCAAACACAGAAGACCCGCTTCTTACAAACTGATCTGCTGTGCGTTGGTTCCTTTTAGGAAGTTGCATCTATGTTTATATTCAGTGAGGGAGAAACGCGTTTCTTCCAAAACCTGCGTTTGAACATTCCAGAGTGGATGGGAGAACAGGCTGTAAAGGGAAATACCTTGCTCTAAAAGCAAAACGGAGCTATCTAGCAGAATGTTTGTCAATGTGTGCACTCAACTTCCAGAGTTACATTGATGTG
The DNA here is from genome assembly GCF_048565385.1 of Saimiri boliviensis. NCBI lineage: Eukaryota > Metazoa > Chordata > Mammalia > Primates > Cebidae > Saimiri > Saimiri boliviensis. The sequence continues at coordinate 57,036,913 of NC_133462.1, forward strand.
TGTTGGCAGCAGTTCAGAAACCCGTTCTTTGGAGAATGTAGAAACAGTCATTTCCAGCCCTAGAGACACATATAAGAGTTAGCAGTAAGAATGCGTTTCAAACACAGAAGACCCGCTTCTTACAAACTGATCTGCTGTGTGTTGGTTCCTTTTAGGAAGTTGCATCTATGTTTAGATTCAGCGAGGGAGAAACGCGTTTCTTCCAAAAGCTGCGTTTGGACATTCCAGAGTGGATGGGAGAACAGGCTGTAAAGGGAAATACCTTGCTCTAAAAGCAAAACGGAGCTATCTAGCAGAATGGTTGTCAATGTGTGCATTCAATTTCCAGAGTTACACTGATGTGTGTTTGCAGCATTTCAGAAACCCTTTCTTTGCAGAATGTAGAAACAGTCATATCCAGCCCTAGAGACACATCTAAGGGTTAGCAGTAAGAATGCGTTTCAAACACAGAAGACCCGCTTCTTACAAACTGATCTGCTGTGTGTTGGTTCCTTTTAGGAAGTTGCATCTATGTTTAGATTCAGCGAGGGAGAAACGCGTTTCTTCCAAAAGCTGCGTTTGGATATTCCAGAGTGGATGGGAGAACAGGCTGCAAAGGGAAATAATTTGTTCTAAAAGCAAAACGGAGCTATCTAGCAGAATGGTTGTCAATGTGTGCATTCAACTTCCAGAGTTACACTGATGTGTGTTTGCAGCAGTTCAGAAACACCTTCTTTGGAGAATGTAGAAACAGTCATTTCCAGCCCTAGAAACGCATATAAGAGTTAGCAGTAAGAATGTGTTTCAAACACAGAAGAACCGCTTCTTACAAACTGATCTGCTGTGTGTTGGTTCGTTTTAGGAAGTTGCATCTATGTTTAGATTCAGCGAGGGAGAAAAGCGTTTCTTCCAAAAGCTGTGTTTGGACATTCCAGAGTGGATGAGAGAACAGGCTGTAACGGGAAATACCTTGTTCTAAAAGCAAAACGGAGCTATCTAGCAGAAAGGTTGTCAATGTGTGCATTCAACTTCCAGAGTTAAACTGATGTGTGTTTGCAGCAGTTCAGAAACCCTTTCTTTGGAGAATGTAGAAACAGGCATTTCCAGCCCTAGAGACGCATATAAGGGTTAGCAGTAAGAATGCGTTTCAAACACAGAAGACCCGCTTCTTACAAACTGATCTGCTGTGTGTTGGTTCCTTTTAGGAAGTTGCATCTATGTTTAGATTCAGCGAGGGAGAAACGCGTTTCTTACAAAAGCTGCATTTGGACATTCCAGAGTGGATGGGAGAACAGGCTGTAAAGAGAATTACCTTGCTCTAAAAGCAAAACGGAGCTATCTAACAGAATGGTTGTCAATGTGTGCATTCAACGTCCAGAGTTAAACTGATGTGTGTTTGCAGCAGTTCAGAAACCCTTTCTTTGGAGAATGTAGAAACAGTCATTTCCAGCCCTAGAGACGAATATAAGAGTTAGCAGTAAGAATGCGTTTCAAACACAGAAGACCCGGTTCTTACAAACTGATCTGCTGTGTGTTGGTTCCTTTTAGGAAGTTGCATCTATGTTTAGATTCAGCGAGGGAGAAACGCGTTTCTTCCAAAAGCTGCGTTTGGATATTCCAGAGTGGATGGGAGAACAGGCTGTAAAGGGAAATAACTTGTTCTAAAAGCAAAACGGAGCTATCTAGCAGAATGGTTGTCAATGTGTGCATTCAACTTCCAGAGTTAAACTGATGTGTCTTTGCAGCAGTTCAGAAACCCTTTCTTTGGAGAATGTAGAAACAGTCATTTCCAGCCCTAGAGACGCATATAGGAGTTAGCAGTAAGAATGCGTTTCAAACACAGAAGACCCGCTTCTTACAAACTGATCTGCTGAGTGTTGGTTCCTTTTAGGAAGTGGCATCTATGTTTAGATTCAGCGAGGGAAAAATGCGTTTCTTCCAAAAGCTGCGTTTGGACATTCCAGAGAGGGTGGGAGAACAGGCTGTAAATGGAAATAACTTGCTCTAAAAGCAAAACGGAGCTATCTAGCAGAATGTTTATCAATGTGTGCATTCAACTTCCAGAGGTAAACTGATGTGTGTTTGCAGCAGTTCAGAAACCCTTTCTTTGGAGAATGTAGAAACAGTCATTTCCAGCCCTAGAGACGCATATAAGAGTTAGCTGTAAGAATGCGTTTCAAACACAGAAGTCCCGCTTCTTACAAACTGATCTGCTGTGTGTTGGTTCCTTTTAGGAAGTTGCATCTATGTTTAGATTCAGCGAGGGAGAAACGCGTTTCATCCAAAAGCTGCGTTTGGACATTCCAGAGTGGATGGGAGAACAGGCTGTAAAGAGAAATACCTTGCTCTAAAAGCAAAACGGAGCTATCTAGCAGAATGGTTGTCAATGTGTGCATTCAACTTCCAGAGTTAAACTGATGTGTCTTTGCAGCAATTCAGAAACCCTTTCTTTGCAGAATGTAGAAACAGTCATTTCCAGCCCTAGAGACGCATATAAGAGTTAGCAGTAAGAATGCGTTTCAAACACAGAAGACCCGCTTCTTACAAACTGATCTGCTGTTTGTTGGTTCCTTTTAGGAAGTTGCATCTATGTTTAGATTCAGCGAGGGAGAAACGCGTTTCTTCCAAAAGCTGCCTTTGGATATTCCAGAGTGGATAAGAGAACAGGCTGTAAAGAGAAATAACTTGTTCTAAAAGCAAAACGGAGCTATTTGGCAGAATGGTTGTCAATGTGTGCATTCAACTTCCAGAGTTAAACTGATGTGTGTTTGCAGCAGTTCAGAAAGCCTTTCTTTGCAGAATGTAGAAACAGTCATTTCCAGCCCTAGAGACGCATATAAGAGTTAGCATTAAGAATGCGTTTCAAACACAGAAGACCCGCTTCTTACAAACTGATCTGCTGTGTGTTGGTTCCTTTTAGGAAGTTGCATCTATGTTTAGATTCAGCGAGGGAGAAACGCGTTTCTTCCAAAAGCTGCTTTTGGACATTCCAGAGTGGATGGGAGAACAGGCTGTAAAGGGAAATACCTTCTTCTAAAAGCAAAACGGAGCTATCTAGCAGAATGGTTGTCAATGTGTGCATTCAACTTCCAGAGTTAAACTGATGTGTGTTTGCAGCAGTTCAGAAACCCTTTCTTTGGAGAATGTAGAAACAGTCATTTCCAGCCCTAGAGACGCATATAAGGGTTAGCAGTAAGAATGCGTTTCAAACACAGAAGACCCGCTTCTTACAAACTGATCTGCTGTGTGTTGGTTCCTTTTAGGAAGTTGCATCTATGTTTAGATTCAGCGAGGGAGAAACGCGTTTCTTCCAAAAGCTGCATTTGGACATTCCAGAGTGGATGGGAGAACAGGCTGTAAAGAGAAATACCTTGCTCTAAAAGCAAAACGGAGCTATCTAGCAGAATGATTGTCAATGTGTGCACTCAACTTCCAGAGTTACATTGATGTGTGTTGGCAGCAGTTCAGAAACCCGTTCTTTGGAGAATGTAGAAACAGTCATTTCCAGCCCTAGAGACTCATATAAGAGTTAGCAGTAAGAATGCGTTTCAAACACAGAAGACCCGCTTCTTACAAACTGATCTGCTGTGTGTTGGTTCCTTTTAGGAAGTTGCATCTATGTTTAGATTCAGCGAGGGAGAAACGCGTTTCTTCCAAAAGCTGCGTTTGGACATTCCAGAGTGGATGGGAGAACAGGCTGTAAAGGGAAATACCTTGCTCTAAAAGCAAAACGGAGCTATCTAGCAGAATGGTTCTCAATGTGTGCATTCAACTTCCAGAGTTAAACTGATGTGTCTTTGCAGCAGTTCAGAAACTCTTTCTTTGCAGAATGTAGAAACAGTCATTTCCAGCCCTAGAGACGCATATAAGAGTTAGCAGTAAGAATGCCTTTCAAACACAGAAGACCCGCTTCTTACAAACTGATCTGCTGTGTGTTCGTTCCTTTTAGGAAGTTGCATCTATGTTTAGATTCAGCCAGGGAGAAACGCGTTTCTTCCAAAAGCTGCGTTTGGACATTCCAGAGTGGATGGGAGAACAGGCTGTAAAGAGAAATACCTTGCTCTAAAAGCAAAACGGAGCTATCTAGCAGAATGGTTGTCAATGTGTGCATTCAACTTCCAGAGTTAAACTGATGTGTGTTTGCAGCAGTTCAGAAACCCTTTCTTTGGAGAATGTAGAAACAGTCATTTCCAGCCCTAGAGACGCATATAAGGGTTAGCATTAAGAATGCGTTTCAAATGCAGAAGACCCACTTCTTACAAACTGATCTGCTGTGTGCTGGTTCCTTTTAGGAAGTTGCATCTATGTTTAGATTCAGCGAGGGAGAAACGCGTTTCTTCCAAAAGCTGAATTTGGACATTCCAGAGTGGATGGGAGAACAGGCTGTAAAGAGAAATACCTTGCTCTAAAAGCAAAACGGAGCTATCTAGCAGAATGGTTGTCAATGTGTGCATTCAACTTCCAGAGTTAAACTGATGTGTGTTTGCAGCAGTTCAGAAACCCTTTCTTTGGAGAATGTAGAAACAGTCATTTCCAGCCCTAGAGACGCATATAAGAGTTAGCAGTAAGAATGCGTTTCAAACACAGAAGACCCGCGTCTTACAAACTGATCTGCTGTGCGTTGGTTCCTTTTAGGAAGTTGCATCTATGTTTATATTCAGTGATGGAGAAACGCGTTTCTTCCAAAAGCTGCGTTTGAACATTCCAGAGTGGAAGGGAGAACAGGCTGTAAAGGGAAATACCTTGCTCTAAAAGCAAAACGGAGCTATCTAGCAGAATGATTGTCAATGTGTGCACTCAACTTCCAGAGTTACATTGATGTGTGTTGGCAGCAGTTCAGAAACCCGTTCTTTGGAGAATGTAGAAACAGTCATTTCCAGCCCTATAGACGCATATAAGAGATAGCAGTAAGAATGCGTTTCAAACACAGAAGACCCGCTTCTTACAAACTGATCTGCTATGTGTTGGTTCCTTTTAGGAAGTTGCGTCTATGTTAAGATTCATCGAGGGAGAAATGCGTTTCTTCCAAAAGCTGCGTTTGGACATTCCAGAGTGGATGGGGGAAAAGGCTGTAAAGGGAAATACCTTACTCTAAAAGCAAAACGGAGCTATCTAGCAGAATGGTTGTCAATGTGTGCATTCAACTTCCAGAGGTAAACTGATGTGTCTTTGCAGCAATTCAGAAAGCCTTTCTTTGCAGAATGTAGAAACAGTCATTTCCAGCCCTAGAGACTCATATAAGAGTTAGCATTAAGAATGCGTTTCAAACACAGAAGACCCGCTTCTTACAAACTGATCTGCTGTGTGTTGGTTCCTTTTAGGAAGTTGCATCTATGTTTAGATTCAGCGAGGGAGAAACGCATTTCTTCCAAAAGCTGCGTTTGGACATTCCAGAGTGGATGGGAGAACAGGCTGTAAAGGGAAATACCTTCTTCTAAAAGCAAAACGGAGCTATCTAGCAGAATGGTTGTCAATGTGTGCATTCAACTTCCAGAGTTAAACTGATGTGTGTTTGCAGCAGTTCAGAAACCCTTTCTTTGGAGAATGTAGAAACAGTCATTTCCAGCCCTTGAGACGCATATAAGGGTTAGCAGTAAGAATGCATTTCAAACACAGAAGACCCGCTTCTTACAAACTGATCTGCTGTGTGTTGGTTCCTTTTAGGAAGTTGCATCTATGTTTAGATTCAGCGAGGGAGAAACGCGTTTCTTCCAAAAGCTGCATTTGGACATTCCAGAGTGGATGGGAGAACAGGCTGTAAAGAGAAATACCTTGCTCTAAAAGCAAAACAAAGCTATCTAACAGAATGGTTGTCAATGTGTGCATTCAACTTCCAAAGTTAAACTGATGTGTGTTTGCAGCAGTTCAGAAACCCTTTCTTTGGAGAATGTAGAAACAGTCATTTCCAGCCCTAGAGACGCATATAAGGGTTAGCAGTAAGAATGCGTTTCAAACACAGAAGACCCGCTTCTTACAAACTGATCTGCTGTGTGTTGGTTCCTTTTAGGAAGTTGCATCTATGTTTAGATTCAGCGAGGGAGAAACGCGTTTTTTCCAAAAGCTGCGTTTGGATATTCCAGAGTGGATGGTAGAACAGGCTGCAAAGGGAAATAACTTGTTCTAAAAGCAAAACGGAGCTATCTAGCAGAATGGTTGTCAATGTGTGCATTCACATTCCAGAGTTAAACTGATGTGTGTTTGCAGCAGTTCAGAAACCCTTTCTTTGGAAAATGTAGAAACAGTCATTTCCAGCCCTATAGACGCATATAAGAGATAGCAGTAAGAATGCGTTTCAAACACAGAAGACCCGCTTCTTACAAACTGATCTGCTATGTGTTGGTTCCTTTTAGGAAGTTGCATCTATGTTTAGATTCATTGAGGGAGAAATGCGTTTCTTCCAAAAGCTGCGTTTGGACATTCCAGAGTGGATGGGAGAAAAGGCTGTAAAGGGAAATACCTTACTCTAAAAGCAAAACGCAGCTATCTAGCAGAATGGTTGTCAATGTGTGCATTCAACTTCCAGAGTTAAACTGATGTGTGTTTGCAGCAGTTCAGAAACCCTTTCTTTGCAGAATGTAGAAACAGTCATTTCCAGCCCTAGAGACGCATATAAGAGTTAGCAGTAAGAATGCGTTTCAAACACAGAAGACCCGCTTCTTACAAACTGATCTGCTGTGTGTTGGTTCCTTTTAGGAAGTTGCATCTATGTTTAGATTCAGCGAGGGAGAAACGCGTTTCTTCCAAAAGCTGCGTTTGGACATTCCAGAGTGGATGGGAGAAAAGGCTGTAAAGAGAAATACCTTGCTCTAAAAGCAAAACGGAGCTATCTAGCAGAATGGTTGTCAATGTGTGCATTCAACTTCCAGAGGTAAACTGATGTGTCTTTGCAGCAATTCAGAAACCCTTTCTTTGCAGAATGTAGAAACAGTCATTTCCAGCCCTAGAGACGCATATAAGAGTTAGCAGTAAGAATGCGTTTCAAACACAGAAGACCCGCTTCTTACAAACTGATCTGGTGTTTGTTGGTTCCTTTTAGGAAGTTGCATCTATGTTTAGATTCAGCGAGGGAGAAACGCGTTTCTTCCAAAAGCTGCGTTTGAACATTCCAGAGTGGAAGGGAGAACAGGCTGAAAAGGGAAATAATTTACTCTAAAAGCAAAACGGAGCTATCTAGCAGAATGGTTGTCAATGTGTGCATTCAACTTCCAGAGCTACATTGATGTGTGTTGGCAGCAGTTCAGAAACCCTTTCCTTGGAGAATGTACAAACAGTCATTTCCAGCCCTAGAGACGCATATAAGAGTTAGCAGTAAGAATGCGTTTCAAACACAGAAGACCCGCTTCTTACAAACTGATCTGCTGTGTGTTGGTTCATTTAGGAAGTTGCATCTATGTTTAGATTCAGCGAGCGAGAAACGCGTTTCTTCCAGAAGCTGCGTTTGGACATTCCAGAGTGGATGGGAGAACAGGCTGTAAAGGGAAATACCTTGCTCTAAAAGCAAAACGGAGCTATCTAGCAGAATGGTTGTCAATGTGTGCATTCCACTTCCAGAGTTACACTGATGTGTGTTTGCAGCAGTTCAGAAACCCTTTCTTTGCAGAATGTAGAAACAGTCATTTCCAGCCCTAGAGATGCATATAAGAGTTAGCAGTAAGAATGCGTTTCAAACACAGAAGACCCGCTTCTTACAAACTGATCTGCTGTGTGTTGGTTCCTTTTAGGAAGTTGCATCTATGTTTAGATTCAGCGAGAGAGAAACGCGTTTCTTCCAAAAGCTGCGTTTGGACATTGCAGAGTGGATGGGAGAAAAGGCTGTAAAGGGAAATACCTTGCTCTAAAAGCAAAACGGAGCTATCTAGCAGAATGGTTGTCAATGTGTGCATTCAATTTCCAGAGTTAAACTGAGGTGTGTTTGCAGCAGTTCAGAAACCTTTTTTTGGAGAATGTAGAAACAGTCATTTCCAGCCCTAGAGACACAGGTAAGGGTTAGCAGAAAGAATGCGTTTCAAACACAGAAGACCCGCTTCTTACAAACTGATCTGCTGTGTGTTGGTTCCTTTTAGGAAGTTGCATCTATGTTTAGATACAGCGAGGGAGAAACGCGTTTCTTCCAAAGCTGCGTTTGGACATTCCAGAGTGGATGGGAGAACAGGCTGTAAATGGAAATAACTTGTTCTAAAAGCAAAACGGAGCTATCTACCAGAATGGTTGTCAATGTGTGCATTCAACTTCCAGAGTTAAACTGATGTGTGTTTGCAGCAGTTCAGAAACCTTTTGTTTGGAGAATGTAGAAACAGTCATTTCCAGCCCTAGAGACACATGTAACGGTTAGCAGAAAGAATGCGTTTCAAACACAGAAGACCCGCTTCTTACAAACTGATCTGCTGTGTGTTGGTTCATTTTAGGAAGTTGCATCTATGTTTAGATTCAGCGAGGGAGAAAAGCGTTTCTTCCAAAAGCTGCGTTTGGACATTCCAGAGTGGATGAGAGAACAGGCTGTAACGGGAAATACCTTGTTCTAAAAGCAAAACGGAGCTATCTAGCAGAATGGTTGTCAATGTGTGCATTCAACTTCCAGAGTTACACTGATGTGTGTTTGCAGCAGTTCAGAAACCCTTTCTTTGGAGAATGTAGAAACAGTCATTTCCAGCCCTATAGACGCATATAGGAGATAGCAGTAAGAATGCGTTTCAAACACAGAAGACTCGCTTCTTACAAACTGATCTGCTGTGTGTTGGTTCCTTTTAGGAAGTTGCATCTATGTTTAGATTCAGCGAGGGAGAAATGCGTTTCTTCCGAAAGCTGCGTTTGGATATTCCAGAGTGGATGGGAGAAAAGGCTGTAAAGGGAAATACCTTGCTCTAAAAGCAAAACGGAGCTATCTAGCAGAATGGTTGTCAATGTGTGCATTCAACTTCCAGAGTTAAACTGATGTGTCTTTGCAGCAGTTCAGAAACCCTTTCGTTGCAGAATGTAGAAACAGTCATTTCCAGCCCTAGAGACGCATATAAGAGTTAGCAGTAAGAATGCGTTTCAAACACAGAAGACCCGGTTCTTACAAACTGATCTGCTGTGTGTTGGTTCCTTTTAGGAAGTTGCATCTATGTTTAGATTCAGCGAGGGAGAAACGCGTTTCTTCCAAAAGCTGCATTTGGATATTCCAGAGTGGATGGGAGAACAGGCTGTAAAGGGAAATAACTTGTTCTAAAAGCAAAACGGACCTATCTAGCAGAATGGTTGTCAATGTGTGCATTCAACTTCCAGAGTTAAACTGATGTGTCTTTGCAGCAGTTCAGAAACCCTTTCTTTGGATAATGTAGAAACAGTCATTTCCAGCCCTAGAGACGAATATAAGAGTTAGCAGTAAGAATGCGTTTCAAACACAGAAGACCCGCTTCTTACAAACTGATCTGCTGTGTGTTGGTTCCTTTTAGGAAGTTGCCTCTATGTTTAGATTCAGCGAGGGAGAAACGCGTTTCTTCCAAAAGCTGCGTTTGGACATTCCAGAGTGGATGGGAGAACAGGTTGTGAAGAGAAATACCTTGCTCTAAAAGCAAAACGGAGCGATCTAGCAGAATGGTTGTCAATGTGTGCATTCAACTTCCAGAGGTAAACTGATGTGTCTTTGCAGCAATTCAGAAACCCTTTCTTTGGAGAATGTAGAAACAGTCATTTCCAGCCCTAGAGACGCATATAAGAGTTAGCAGTAAGAATGCGTTTCAAACACAGAAGACCCGCTTCTTACAAACTGATCTGCTGTTTGTTGGTTCCTTTTAGGAAGTTGCATCTATGTTTAGATTCAGCGAGGGAGAAACGCGTTTCTTCCAAAAGCTGCGTTTGGATATTCCAGAGTGGATAAGAGAACAGGCTGTAAAGGGAAATAACTTGTTCTAAAAGCAAAACGGAGCTATTTGGCAGAATGGTTGTCAATGTGTGCATTCAACTTCCAGATTTAAACTAATGTGTGTTTGCAGCAGTTCAGAAAGCCTTTCTTTGGAGAATGTAGAAACAGTCATTTCCAGCCCTAGAGACGCATATAAGGGTTAGCAGTAAGAATGCGTTTCAAACACAGAAGACCCGCTTCTTACAAACTGATCTGCTGTGCGTTGGTTCCTTTTAGGATGTTGCATCTATGTTTATATTCCGTGAGGGAGAAACGCGTTTCTTCCAAAACCTGCGTTTGAACATTCCAGAGTGGATGGGAGAACAGGCTGTAAAGGGAAATACCTTGCTCTAAAAGCAAAACGGAGCTATCTAGCAGAATGATTGTCAATGTGTGCACTCAACTTCCAGAGTTACATTGATGTGTGTTGGCAGCAGTTCAGAAACCCGTTCTTTGGAGAATGTAGAAACAGTCATTTACAGCCCTAGAGACGCATATAAGAGTTTCCAGTAAGAATGCGTTTCAAACACAGAAGACCCGCTTCTTACAAACTGATCTGCTGTGTGTTGGTTCCTTTTAGGAAGTTGCATCTATGTTTAGATTCAGCGAGTGTGAAACGCGTTTCTTCCAAAAGCTGCGTTTGGACAATCCAGAGTGGATGGGAGAACAGGCTGTAAAGGGAAATAACTTGTTCTAAAAGCAAAACGGAGCTATCTAGCAGAATGGTTGTCAATGTGTGCATTCACCTTCCAGAGTTAAACTGATATGTGTTTGCAGCAGTTCAGAAACCCTTTCTTTGGAGAATGTAGAAACAGTCATTTCCAGCCCTAGAAACCCATATAAGAGATAGCAGTAAGAATGCGTTTCAAACACAGAAGACCCGCTTCTTACAAACTGATCTGCTATGTGTTGGTTCCTTTTAGGAAGTTGCATATATGTTTAGATTCATCGAGGGAGAAATGCGTTTCTTCCAAAAGCTGCGTTTGGACATTCCAGAGTGGATGGGAGAAAAGGCTGTAAAGGGAAATACCTTACTCTAAAAGCAAAACGCAGCTATCTAGCAGAACGGTTGTCAATGTGTGCATTCAACTTCCAGAGTTAAACTGATGTGTCTTTGCAGCAGTTCAGAAACCCTTTCTTTGCAGAATGTAGAAACAGTCATTTCCAGCCCTAGAGACGCATATAAGAGTTAGCAGTAAGAATGCGTTTCAAACACAGAAGACCCGGTTCTTACAAACTGATCTGCTGTGTGTTGGTTCCTTTTAGGAAGTTGCATCTATGTTTAGATTCAGCGAGGGAGAAACGCGTTTCTTCCAAAACCTGCGTTTGGATATTCCAGAGTGGATGGGAGAACAGGCTGTAAAGGGAAATAGCTTGTTCTAAAAGCAAAACGGAGCTATCTAGCAGAATGGTTGTCAATGTGTGCATTCAACTTCCAGAGTTACACTGATGTGTCTTTGCAGCAGTTCAGAAACCCTTTCTTTGGAGAATGTAGAAACAGTCATTTCCAGCCCTAGAGACGCATATAAGAGTTAGCAGTAAGAATGCGTTTCAAACACAGAAGTCCCGCTTCTTACAAACTGACCTGCTGTGTGTTGGTTCCTTTTCGGAAGTTCCATCTATGTTTAGATTCAGCGAGGGAGAAACGCGTTTCTTCCAAAAGCTGCGTTTGGACATTCCAGAGTGGATGGGAGAAAAGGCTGTAAAGGGAAATAACTTGTTCTAAAAGCAAAACGGAGCTATCTACCAGAATGGTTGTCAATGTGTGCATTCAACTTCCAGAGTTAAACTGATGTGTGTTTGCAGCAGTTCAGAAACCTTTTGTTTGGAGAATGTAGAAACAGTCATTTCCAGCCCTAGAGACACATGTAACGGTTAGCAGAAAGAATGCGTTTCAAACACAGAAGACCCGCTTCTTACAAACTGATCTGCTGTGTGTTGGTTCCTTTTAGGAAGTTGCATCTATGTTTAGATACAGCGAGGGAGAAACGCGTTTCTTCCAAAGCTGCGTTTGGACATTCCAGAGTGGATGGGAGAACAGGCTGTAAATGGAAATACCTTGCTCTAAAAGCAAAACGGAGCTATCTACCAGAATGTTTGTCAATGTGTGCATTCAACTTCCAGAGTTACACTGATGTCTGTTTGCAGCAGTTCAGAAACACCTTCTTTGGAGAATGTAGAAACAGTCATTTCCAGCCCTAGAAACGCATATAAGAGTTAGCAGTAAGAATGCGTTTCAAACACAGAAGAACCGCTTCTTACAAACTGATCTGCTGTGTGTTGGTTCGTTTTAGGAAGTTGCATCTATGTTTAGATTCAGCGAGGGAGAAAAGCGTTTCTTCCAAAAGCTGCGTTTGGACATTCCAGAGTGGATGAGAGAACAGACTGTAACGGGAAATACCTTCTTCTAAAAGCAAAACGGAGCTATCTAGCAGAATGGTTGTCAATGTGTGCATTCAACTTCCAGAGTTACACTGATGTGTGTTTGCAGCAGTTCAGAAACCCTTTCTTTGGAGAATGTAGAAACAGTCATTTCCAGCCCTAGAGACGCATATAAGAGTTAGCAGTAAGAATGCGTTTCAAACACAGAAGACCCGCTTCTTACAAACTGATCTGCTGTGTGTTGGTTCCTTTTAGGAAGTTGCATCTATGTTTAGATTCAGCGAGGGAGAAACGCGTTTTTTCCAAAAGCTGCGTTTGGATATTCCAGAGTGGATGGTAGAACAGGCTGTAAAGGGAAATAACTTGTTCTAAAAGCAAAACGGAGCTATCTAGCAGAATGGTTGTCAATGTGTGCATTCACCTTCCAGAGTAAAACTGATGTGTGTTTGCAGCAGTTCAGAAACCCTTTCTTTGGAGAATGTAGAAACAGTCATTTCCAGCCCTATAGACGCATATAAGAGATAGCAGTAAGAATGCGTTTCAAACACAGAAGACCCGCTTCTTACAAACTGATCTGCTATGTGTTGGTTCCTTTTAGGAAGTTGCATCTATGTTTAGATTCATCGAGGGAGAAATGCGTTTCTTCCAAAGGCTGCGTTTGAACATTCCAGAGTGGATGGGAGAACAGGCTGTAAAGGGATATAACTTGTTCTAAAAGCAAAACGGACCTATCTAGCAGAATGGTTGTCAATGTGTGCATTCAACTTCCAGAGTTAAACTGATGTGTCTTTGCAGCAGTTCAGAAACCCTTTCTTTGGATAATGTAGAAACAGTCATTTCCAGCCCTAGAGACGAATATAAGAGTTAGCAGTAAGAATGCGTTTCAAACACAGAAGACCCGCTTCTTACAAACTGATCTGCTGAGTGTTGGTTCCTTTTAGGAAGTTGCATCTATGTTTAGATTCAGCGAGGGAGAAATGCGTTTCTTCCAAAAGCTGCGTTTGGACATTCCAGAGTGGGTGGGAGAACAGGCTGTAAATGGAAATACCTTGCTCTAAAAGCAAAACGGAGCTATCTAGCAGAATGGTTATCAATGTGTGCATTCAACTTCCAGAGGTAAACTGATGTGTGTTTGCAGCAGTTCAGAAACCCTTTCTTTGGAGAATGTAGAAACAGTCATTTCCAGCCCTAGAGACGCATATAAGAGTTAGCAGTAAGAATGCGTTTCAAACACAGAAGACCCGCTTCTTACAAACTGATCTGCTGTGTGTTGGTTCCTTTTAGGAAGTTGCCTCTATGTTTAGATTCAGCGAGGGAGAAACGCGTTTCTTCCAAAAGCTGCGTTTGGACATTCCAGAGTGGATGGGAGAACAGGTTGTGAAGAGAAATACCTTGCTCTAAAAGCAAAACGGAGCGATCTAGCAGAATGGTTGTCAATGTGTGCATTCAACTTCCAGAGGTAAACTGATGTGTCTTTGCAGCAATTCAGAAACCCTTTCTTTGCAGAATGTCGAAACAGTCATTTCCAGCCCTAGAGACGCATATAAGAGTTAGCAGAAAGAATGCGTTTCAAACACAGAAGACCCGCTTCTTACAAACTGATCTGCTGTTTGTTGGTTCCTTTTAGGAAGTTGCATCTATGTTTAGATTCAGCGAGGGAGAAACGCGTTTCTTCCAAAAGCTGCGTTTGGATATTCCAGAGTGGATAAGAGAACAGGCTGTAAAGGGAAATAACTTGTTCTAAAAGCAAAACGGAGCTATTTGGCAGAATGGTTGTCAATGTGTGCATTCAACTTACAGATTTAAACTGATGTGTGTTTGCAGCAGTTCAGAAAGCCTTTCCTTGCAGAATGTAGAAACAGTCATTTCCAGCCCTAGAGACGCATATAAGGGTTAGCAGTAAGAATGCGTTTCAAACACAGAAGACCCGCTTCTTACAAACTGATCTGCTGTGTGTTGGTTCCTTTTAGGAAGTTGCATCTATGTTTAGATTCAGCGAGGGAGAAACGCGTTTCTTCCAAAAGCTGCATTTGGACATTCCAGAGTGGATGGGAGAACAGGCTGTAAAGAGAAATACCTTGCTCTAAAAGCAAAACGGAGCTACCTAACAGAATGGTTGTCAATGTGTGCATTCAACTTCCAGAGTTAAACTGATGTGTGTTTGCAGCAGTTCAGAAACCCTTTCTTTGGAGAATGTAGAAACAGTCATTTCCAGCCCTAGAGACGCATATAAGGGTTAGCAGTAAGAATGCGTTTCAAACACAGAAGACCCGCTTCTTACAAACTGATCTGCTGTGCGTTGGTTCCTTTTAGGATGTTGCATCTATGTTTATATTCCGTGAGGGAGAAACGCGTTTCTTCCAAAACCTGCGTTTGAACATTCCAGAGTGGATGGGAGAACAGGCTGTAAAGGGAAATACCTTGCTCTAAAAGCAAAACGGAGCTATCTAGCAGAATGATTGTCAATGTGTGCACTCAACTTCCAGAGTTACATTGATGTGTGTTGGCAGCAGTTCAGAAACCCGTTCTTTGGAGAATGTAGAAACAGTCATTTACAGCCCTAGAGACGCATATAAGAGTTTCCAGTAAGAATGCGTTTCAAACACAGAAGACCCGCTTCTTACAAACTGATCTGCTGTGTGTTGGTTCCTTTTAGGAAGTTGCATCTATGTTTAGATTCAGCGAGTGTGAAACGCGTTTCTTCCAAAAGCTGCGTTTGGACATTCCAGAGTGGATGGGAGAACAGGCTGTAAAGGGAAATAACTTGTTCTAAAAGCAAAACGGAGCTATCTAGCAGAATGGTTGTCAATGTGTGCATTCACCTTCCAGAGTTAAACTGATATGTGTTTGCAGCAGTTCAGAAACCCTTTCTTTGGAGAATGTAGAAACAGTCATTTCCAGCCCTAGAAACGCATATAAGAGATAGCAGTAAGAATGCGTTTCAAACACAGAAGACCCGCTTCTTACAAACTGATCTGCTATGTGTTGGTTCCTTTTAGGAAGTTGCATATATGTTTAGATTCATCGAGGGAGAAATGCGTTTCTTCCAAAAGCTGCGTTTGGACATTCCAGAGTGGATGGGAGAAAAGGCTGTAAAGGGAAATACCTTACTCTAAAAGCAAAACGCAGCTATCTAGCAGAATGGTTGTCAATGTGTGCATTCAACTTCCAGAGTTAAACTGATGTGTCTTTGCAGCAGTTCAGAAACCCTTTCTTTGCAGAATGTAGAAACAGTCATTTCCAGCCCTAGAGACGCATATAAGAGTTAGCAGTAAGAATGCGTTTCAAACACAGAAGACCCGGTTCTTACAAACTGATCTGCTGTGTGTTGGTTCCTTTTAGGAAGTTGCATCTATGTTTAGATTCAGCGAGGGAGAAACGCGTTTCTTCCAAAAGCTGCGTTTGGACATTCCAGAGTGGATGGGAGAAAAGGCTGTAAAGAGAAATACCTTGCTCTAAAAGCAAAACGGAGCTATCTAGCAGAATGGTTGTCAATGTGTGCATTCAACTTCCAGAGGTAAACTGATGTGTCTTTGCAGCAATTCAGAAACCCTTTCTTTGCAGAATGTAGAAACAGTCATTTCCAGCCCTAGAGACGCATATAAGAGTTAGCAGTAAGAATGCGTTTCAAACACAGAAGACCCGCTTCTTACAAACTGATCTGGTGTTTGTTGGTTCCTTTTAGGAAGTTGCATCTATGTTTAGATTCAGCGAGGGAGAAACGCGTTTCTTCCAAAAGCTGCGTTTGAACATTCCAGAGTGGAAGGGAGAACAGGCTGAAAAGGGAAATAATTTACTCTAAAAGCAAAACGGAGCTATCTAGCAGAATGGTTGTCAATGTGTGCATTCAACTTCCAGAGCTACATTGATGTGTGTTGGCAGCAGTTCAGAAACCCTTTCCTTGGAGAATGTACAAACAGTCATTTCCAGCCCTAGAGACGCATATAAGAGTTAGCAGTAAGAATGCGTTTCAAACACAGAAGACCCGCTTCTTACAAACTGATCTGCTGTGTGTTGGTTCCTTTTAGGAAGTTGCATCTATGTTTAGATTCAGCGAGCGAGAAACGCGTTTCTTCCAGAAGCTGCGTTTGGACATTCCAGAGTGGATGGGAGAACAGGCTGTAAAGGGAAATACCTTGCTCTAAAAGCAAAACGGAGCTATCTAGCAGAATGGTTGTCAATGTGTGCATTCCACTTCCAGAGTTACACTGATGTGTGTTTGCAGCAGTTCAGAAACCCTTTCTTTGCAGAATGTAGAAACAGTCATTTCCAGCCCTAGAGATGCATATAAGAGTTAGCAGTAAGAATGCGTTTCAAACACAGAAGACCCGCTTCTTACAAACTGATCTGCTGTGTGTTGGTTCCTTTTAGGAAGTTGCATCTATGTTTAGATTCAGCGAGAGAGAAACGCGTTTCTTCCAAAAGCTGCGTTTGGACATTGCAGAGTGGATGGGAGAAAAGGCTGTAAAGGGAAATACCTTGCTCTAAAAGCAAAACGGAGCTATCTAGCAGAATGGTTGTCAATGTGTGCATTCAATTTCCAGAGTTAAACTGAGGTGTGTTTGCAGCAGTTCAGAAACCTTTTTTTGGAGAATGTAGAAACAGTCATTTCCAGCCCTAGAGACACAGGTAAGGGTTAGCAGAAAGAATGCGTTTCAAACACAGAAGACCCGCTTCTTACAAACTGATCTGCTGTGTGTTGGTTCCTTTTAGGAAGTTGCATCTATGTTTAGATACAGCGAGGGAGAAACGCGTTTCTTCCAAAGCTGCGTTTGGACATTCCAGAGTGGATGGGAGAACAGGCTGTAAATGGAAATAACTTGTTCTAAAAGCAAAACGGAGCTATCTACCAGAATGGTTGTCAATGTGTGCATTCAACTTCCAGAGTTAAACTGATGTGTGTTTGCAGCAGTTCAGAAACCTTTTGTTTGGAGAATGTAGAAACAGTCATTTCCAGCCCTAGAGACACATGTAACGGTTAGCAGAAAGAATGCGTTTCAAACACAGAAGACCCGCTTCTTACAAACTGATCTGCTGTGTGTTGGTTCATTTTAGGAAGTTGCATCTATGTTTAGATTCAGCGAGGGAGAAAAGCGTTTCTTCCAAAAGCTGCGTTTGGACATTCCAGAGTGGATGAGAGAACAGGCTGTAACGGGAAATACCTTGTTCTAAAAGCAAAACGGAGCTATCTAGCAGAATGGTTGTCAATGTGTGCATTCAACTTCCAGAGTTACACTGATGTGTGTTTGCAGCAGTTCAGAAACCCTTTCTTTGGAGAATGTAGAAACAGTCATTTCCAGCCCTATAGACGCATATAGGAGATAGCAGTAAGAATGCGTTTCAAACACAGAAGACTCGCTTCTTACAAACTGATCTGCTGTGTGTTGGTTCCTTTTAGGAAGTTGCATCTATGTTTAGATTCAGCGAGGGAGAAATGCGTTTCTTCCGAAAGCTGCGTTTGGATATTCCAGAGTGGATGGGAGAAAAGGCTGTAAAGGGAAATACCTTGCTCTAAAAGCAAAACGGAGCTATCTAGCAGAATGGTTGTCAATGTGTGCATTCAACTTCCAGAGTTAAACTGATGTGTCTTTGCAGCAGTTCAGAAACCCTTTCGTTGCAGAATGTAGAAACAGTCATTTCCAGCCCTAGAGACGCATATAAGAGTTAGCAGTAAGAATGCGTTTCAAACACAGAAGACCCGGTTCTTACAAACTGATCTGCTGTGTGTTGGTTCCTTTTAGGAAGTTGCATCTATGTTTAGATTCAGCGAGGGAGAAACGCGTTTCTTCCAAAAGCTGCATTTGGATATTCCAGAGTGGATGGGAGAACAGGCTGTAAAGGGAAATAACTTGTTCTAAAAGCAAAACGGACCTATCTAGCAGAATGGTTGTCAATGTGTGCATTCAACTTCCAGAGTTAAACTGATGTGTCTTTGCAGCAGTTCAGAAACCCTTTCTTTGGATAATGTAGAAACAGTCATTTCCAGCCCTAGAGACGAATATAAGAGTTAGCAGTAAGAATGCGTTTCAAACACAGAAGACCCGCTTCTTACAAACTGATCTGCTGTGTGTTGGTTCCTTTTAGGAAGTTGCCTCTATGTTTAGATTCAGCGAGGGAGAAACGCGTTTCTTCCAAAAGCTGCGTTTGGACATTCCAGAGTGGATGGGAGAACAGGTTGTGAAGAGAAATACCTTGCTCTAAAAGCAAAACGGAGCGATCTAGCAGAATGGTTGTCAATGTGTGCATTCAACTTCCAGAGGTAAACTGATGTGTCTTTGCAGCAATTCAGAAACCCTTTCTTTGGAGAATGTAGAAACAGTCATTTCCAGCCCTAGAGACGCATATAAGAGTTAGCAGTAAGAATGCGTTTCAAACACAGAAGACCCGCTTCTTACAAACTGATCTGCTGTTTGTTGGTTCCTTTTAGGAAGTTGCATCTATGTTTAGATTCAGCGAGGGAGAAACGCGTTTCTTCCAAAAGCTGCGTTTGGATATTCCAGAGTGGATAAGAGAACAGGCTGTAAAGGGAAATAACTTGTTCTAAAAGCAAAACGGAGCTATTTGGCAGAATGGTTGTCAATGTGTGCATTCAACTTCCAGATTTAAACTAATGTGTGTTTGCAGCAGTTCAGAAAGCCTTTCTTTGGAGAATGTAGAAACAGTCATTTCCAGCCCTAGAGACGCATATAAGGGTTAGCAGTAAGAATGCGTTTCAAACACAGAAGACCCGCTTCTTACAAACTGATCTGCTGTGCGTTGGTTCCTTTTAGGATGTTGCATCTATGTTTATATTCCGTGAGGGAGAAACGCGTTTCTTCCAAAACCTGCGTTTGAACATTCCAGAGTGGATGGGAGAACAGGCTGTAAAGGGAAATACCTTGCTCTAAAAGCAAAACGGAGCTATCTAGCAGAATGATTGTCAATGTGTGCACTCAACTTCCAGAGTTACATTGATGTGTGTTGGCAGCAGTTCAGAAACCCGTTCTTTGGAGAATGTAGAAACAGTCATTTACAGCCCTAGAGACGCATATAAGAGTTTCCAGTAAGAATGCGTTTCAAACACAGAAGACCCGCTTCTTACAAACTGATCTGCTGTGTGTTGGTTCCTTTTAGGAAGTTGCATCTATGTTTAGATTCAGCGAGTGTGAAACGCGTTTCTTCCAAAAGCTGCGTTTGGACAATCCAGAGTGGATGGGAGAACAGGCTGTAAAGGGAAATAACTTGTTCTAAAAGCAAAACGGAGCTATCTAGCAGAATGGTTGTCAATGTGTGCATTCACCTTCCAGAGTTAAACTGATATGTGTTTGCAGCAGTTCAGAAACCCTTTCTTTGGAGAATGTAGAAACAGTCATTTCCAGCCCTAGAAACCCATATAAGAGATAGCAGTAAGAATGCGTTTCAAACACAGAAGACCCGCTTCTTACAAACTGATCTGCTATGTGTTGGTTCCTTTTAGGAAGTTGCATATATGTTTAGATTCATCGAGGGAGAAATGCGTTTCTTCCAAAAGCTGCGTTTGGACATTCCAGAGTGGATGGGAGAAAAGGCTGTAAAGGGAAATACCTTACTCTAAAAGCAAAACGCAGCTATCTAGCAGAACGGTTGTCAATGTGTGCATTCAACTTCCAGAGTTAAACTGATGTGTCTTTGCAGCAGTTCAGAAACCCTTTCTTTGCAGAATGTAGAAACAGTCATTTCCAGCCCTAGAGACGCATATAAGAGTTAGCAGTAAGAATGCGTTTCAAACACAGAAGACCCGGTTCTTACAAACTGATCTGCTGTGTGTTGGTTCCTTTTAGGAAGTTGCATCTATGTTTAGATTCAGCGAGGGAGAAACGCGTTTCTTCCAAAACCTGCGTTTGGATATTCCAGAGTGGATGGGAGAACAGGCTGTAAAGGGAAATAACTTGTTCTAAAAGCAAAACGGAGCTATCTAGCAGAATGGTTGTCAATGTGTGCATTCAACTTCCAGAGTTACACTGATGTGTCTTTGCAGCAGTTCAGAAACCCTTTCTTTGGAGAATGTAGAAACAGTCATTTCCAGCCCTAGAGACGCATATAAGAGTTAGCAGTAAGAATGCGTTTCAAACACAGAAGTCCCGCTTCTTACAAACTGACCTGCTGTGTGTTGGTTCCTTTTCGGAAGTTCCATCTATGTTTAGATTCAGCGAGGGAGAAACGCGTTTCTTCCAAAAGCTGCGTTTGGACATTCCAGAGTGGATGGGAGAAAAGGCTGTAAAGGGAAATAACTTGTTCTAAAAGCAAAACGGAGCTATCTACCAGAATGGTTGTCAATGTGTGCATTCAACTTCCAGAGTTAAACTGATGTGTGTTTGCAGCAGTTCAGAAACCTTTTGTTTGGAGAATGTAGAAACAGTCATTTCCAGCCCTAGAGACACATGTAACGGTTAGCAGAAAGAATGCGTTTCAAACACAGAAGACCCGCTTCTTACAAACTGATCTGCTGTGTGTTGGTTCCTTTTAGGAAGTTGCATCTATGTTTAGATACAGCGAGGGAGAAACGCGTTTCTTCCAAAGCTGCGTTTGGACATTCCAGAGTGGATGGGAGAACAGGCTGTAAATGGAAATACCTTGCTCTAAAAGCAAAACGGAGCTATCTAGCAGAATGTTTGTCAATGTGTGCATTCAACTTCCAGAGTTACACTGATGTCTGTTTGCAGCAGTTCAGAAACACCTTCTTTGGAGAATGTAGAAACAGTCATTTCCAGCCCTAGAAACGCATATAAGAGTTAGCAGTAAGAATGCGTTTCAAACACAGAAGAACCGCTTCTTACAAACTGATCTGCTGTGTGTTGGTTCGTTTTAGGAAGTTGCATCTATGTTTAGATTCAGCGAGGGAGAAAAGCGTTTCTTCCAAAAGCTGCGTTTGGACATTCCAGAGTGGATGAGAGAACAGACTGTAACGGGAAATACCTTCTTCTAAAAGCAAAACGGAGCTATCTAGCAGAATGGTTGTCAATGTGTGCATTCAACTTCCAGAGTTACACTGATGTGTGTTTGCAGCAGTTCAGAAACCCTTTCTTTGGAGAATGTAGAAACAGTCATTTCCAGCCCTAGAGACGCATATAAGAGTTAGCAGTAAGAATGCGTTTCAAACACAGAAGACCCGCTTCTTACAAACTGATCTGCTGTGTGTTGGTTCCTTTTAGGAAGTTGCATCTATGTTTAGATTCAGCGAGGGAGAAACGCGTTTTTTCCAAAAGCTGCGTTTGGATATTCCAGAGTGGATGGTAGAACAGGCTGTAAAGGGAAATAACTTGTTCTAAAAGCAAAACGGAGCTATCTAGCAGAATGGTTGTCAATGTGTGCATTCACCTTCCAGAGTTAAACTGATGTGTGTTTGCAGCAGTTCAGAAACCCTTTCTTTGGAGAATGTAGAAACAGTCATTTCCAGCCCTATAGACGCATATAAGAGATAGCAGTAAGAATGCGTTTCAAACACAGAAGACCCGCTTCTTACAAACTGATCTGCTATGTGTTGGTTCCTTTTAGGAAGTTGCATCTATGTTTAGATTCATCGAGGGAGAAATGCGTTTCTTCCAAAGGCTGCGTTTGAACATTCCAGAGTGGATGGGAGAACAGGCTGTAAAGGGATATAACTTGTTCTAAAAGCAAAACGGTCCTATCTAGCAGAATGGTTGTCAATGTGTGCATTCAACTTCCAGAGTTAAACTGATGTGTCTTTGCAGCAGTTCAGAAACCCTTTCTTTGGATAATGTAGAAACAGTCATTTCCAGCCCTAGAGACGAATATAAGAGTTAGCAGTAAGAATGCGTTTCAAACACAGAAGACCCGCTTCTTACAAACTGATCTGCTGAGTGTTGGTTCCTTTTAGGAAGTTGCATCTATGTTTAGATTCAGCGAGGGAGAAATGCGTTTCTTCCAAAAGCTGCGTTTGGACATTCCAGAGTGGGTGGGAGAACAGGCTGTAAATGGAAATACCTTGCTCTAAAAGCAAAACGGAGCTATCTAGCAGAATGGTTATCAATGTGTGCATTCAACTTCCAGAGGTAAACTGATGTGTGTTTGCAGCAGTTCAGAAACCCTTTCTTTGGAGAATGTAGAAACAGTCATTTCCAGCCCTAGAGACGCATATAAGAGTTAGCAGTAAGAATGCGTTTCAAACACAGAAGACCCGCTTCTTACAAACTGATCTGCTGTGTGTTGGTTCCTTTTAGGAAGTTGCCTCTATGTTTAGATTCAGCGAGGGAGAAACGCGTTTCTTCCAAAAGCTGCGTTTGGACATTCCAGAGTGGATGGGAGAACAGGTTGTGAAGAGAAATACCTTGCTCTAAAAGCAAAACGGAGCGATCTAGCAGAATGGTTGTCAATGTGTGCATTCAACTTCCAGAGGTAAACTGATGTGTCTTTGCAGCAATTCAGAAACCCTTTCTTTGCAGAATGTCGAAACAGTCATTTCCAGCCCTAGAGACGCATATAAGAGTTAGCAGAAAGAATGCGTTTCAAACACAGAAGACCCGCTTCTTACAAACTGATCTGCTGTTTGTTGGTTCCTTTTAGGAAGTTGCATCTATGTTTAGATTCAGCGAGGGAGAAACGCGTTTCTTCCAAAAGCTGCGTTTGGATATTCCAGAGTGGATAAGAGAACAGGCTGTAAAGGGAAATAACTTGTTCTAAAAGCAAAACGGAGCTATTTGGCAGAATGGTTGTCAATGTGTGCATTCAACTTACAGATTTAAACTGATGTGTGTTTGCAGCAGTTCAGAAAGCCTTTCCTTGCAGAATGTAGAAACAGTCATTTCCAGCCCTAGAGACGCATATAAGGGTTAGCAGTAAGAATGCGTTTCAAACACAGAAGACCCGCTTCTTACAAACTGATCTGCTGTGTGTTGGTTCCTTTTAGGAAGTTGCATCTATGTTTAGATTCAGCGAGGGAGAAACGCGTTTCTTCCAAAAGCTGCATTTGGACATTCCAGAGTGGATGGGAGAACAGGCTGTAAAGAGAAATACCTTGCTCTAAAAGCAAAACGGAGCTACCTAACAGAATGGTTGTCAATGTGTGCATTCAACTTCCAGAGTTAAACTGATGTGTGTTTGCAGCAGTTCAGAAACCCTTTCTTTGGAGAATGTAGAAACAGTCATTTCCAGCCCTAGAGACGCATATAAGGGTTAGCAGTAAGAATGCGTTTCAAACACAGAAGACCCGCTTCTTACAAACTGATCTGCTGTGCGTTGGTTCCTTTTAGGATGTTGCATCTATGTTTATATTCCGTGAGGGAGAAACGCGTTTCTTCCAAAACCTGCGTTTGAACATTCCAGAGTGGATGGGAGAACAGGCTGTAAAGGGAAATACCTTGCTCTAAAAGCAAAACGGAGCTATCTAGCAGAATGATTGTCAATGTGTGCACTCAACTTCCAGAGTTACATTGATGTGTGTTGGCAGCAGTTCAGAAACCCGTTCTTTGGAGAATGTAGAAACAGTCATTTACAGCCCTAGAGACGCATATAAGAGTTTCCAGTAAGAATGCGTTTCAAACACAGAAGACCCGCTTCTTACAAACTGATCTGCTGTGTGTTGGTTCCTTTTAGGAAGTTGCATCTATGTTTAGATTCAGCGAGTGTGAAACGCGTTTCTTCCAAAAGCTGCGTTTGGACATTCCAGAGTGGATGGGAGAACAGGCTGTAAAGGGAAATAACTTGTTCTAAAAGCAAAACGGAGCTATCTAGCAGAATGGTTGTCAATGTGTGCATTCACCTTCCAGAGTTAAACTGATATGTGTTTGCAGCAGTTCAGAAACCCTTTCTTTGGAGAATGTAGAAACAGTCATTTCCAGCCCTAGAAACGCATATAAGAGATAGCAGTAAGAATGCGTTTCAAACACAGAAGACCCGCTTCTTACAAACTGATCTGCTATGTGTTGGTTCCTTTTAGGAAGTTGCATATATGTTTAGATTCATCGAGGGAGAAATGCGTTTCTTCCAAAAGCTGCGTTTGGACATTCCAGAGTGGATGGGAGAAAAGGCTGTAAAGGGAAATACCTTACTCTAAAAGCAAAACGCAGCTATCTAGCAGAATGGTTGTCAATGTGTGCATTCAACTTCCAGAGTTAAACTGATGTGTCTTTGCAGCAGTTCAGAAACCCTTTCTTTGCAGAATGTAGAAACAGTCATTTCCAGCCCTAGAGACGCATATAAGAGTTAGCAGTAAGAATGCGTTTCAAACACAGAAGACCCGGTTCTTACAAACTGATCTGCTGTGTGTTGGTTCCTTTTAGGAAGTTGCATCTATGTTTAGATTCAGCGAGGGAGAAACGCGTTTCTTCCAAAACCTGCGTTTGGATATTCCAGAGTGGATGGGAGAACAGGCTGTAAAGGGAAATAACTTGTTCTAAAAGCAAAACGGAGCTATCTAGCAGAATGGTTGTCAATGTGTGCATTCAACTTCCAGAGTTACACTGATGTGTCTTTGCAGCAGTTCAGAAACCCTTTCTTTGGAGAATGTAGAAACAGTCATTTCCAGCCCTAGAGACGCATATAAGAGTTAGCAGTAAGAATGCGTTTCAAACACAGAAGTCCCGCTTCTTACAAACTGACCTGCTGTGTGTTGGTTCCTTTTCGGAAGTTCCATCTATGTTTAGATTCAGCGAGGGAGAAACGCGTTTCTTCCAAAAGCTGCGTTTGGACATTCCAGAGTGGATGGGAGAAAAGGCTGTAAAGGGAAATAACTTGTTCTAAAAGCAAAACGGAGCTATCTACCAGAATGGTTGTCAATGTGTGCATTCAACTTCCAGAGTTAAACTGATGTGTGTTTGCAGCAGTTCAGAAACCTTTTGTTTGGAGAATGTAGAAACAGTCATTTCCAGCCCTAGAGACACATGTAACGGTTAGCAGAAAGAATGCGTTTCAAACACAGAAGACCCGCTTCTTACAAACTGATCTGCTGTGTGTTGGTTCCTTTTAGGAAGTTGCATCTATGTTTAGATACAGCGAGGGAGAAACGCGTTTCTTCCAAAGCTGCGTTTGGACATTCCAGAGTGGAAGGGAGAACAGGCTGTAAATGGAAATACCTTGCTCTAAAAGCAAAACGGAGCTATCTAGCAGAATGTTTGTCAATGTGTGCATTCAACTTCCAGAGTTACACTGATGTGTGTTTGCAGCAGTTCAGAAACACCTTCTTTGGAGAATGTAGAAACAGTCATTTCCAGCCCTAGAAACGCATATAAGAGTTAGCAGTAAGAATGCGTTTCAAACACAGAAGAACCGCTTCTTACAAACTGATCTGCTGTGTGTTGGTTCGTTTTAGGAAGTTGCATCTATGTTTAGATTCAGCGAGGGAGAAAAGCGTTTCTTCCAAAAGTTGCGTTTGGACATTCCAGAGTGGATGAGAGAACAGACTGTAACGGGAAATACCTTCTTCTAAAAGCAAAACGGAGCTATCTAGCAGAATGGTTGTCAATGTGTGCATTCAACTTCCAGAGTTACACTGATGTGTGTTTGCAGCAGTTCAGAAACCCTTTCTTTGGAGAATGTAGAAACAGTCATTTCCAGCCCTAGAGACGCATATAAGAGTTAGCAGTAAGAATCCGTTTCAAACACAGAAGACCCGCTTCTTACAAACTGATCTGGTGTTTGTTGGTTCCTTTTAGGAAGTTGCATCTATGTTTAGATTCAGCGAGGGAGAAACGCGTTTCTTCCAAAAGCTGCGTTTGAACATTCCAGAGTGGAAGGGAGAACAGGCTGAAAAGGGAAATAATTTACTCTAAAAGCAAAACGGAGCTATCTAGCAGAATGGTTGTCAATGTGTGCATTCAACTTCCAGAGCTACATTGATGTGTGTTGGCAGCAGTTCAGAAACCCTTTCCTTGGAGAATGTACAAACAGTCATTTCCAGCCCTAGAGACGCATATAAGAGTTAGCAGTAAGAATGCGTTTCAAACACAGAAGACCCGCTTCTTACAAACTGATCTGCTGTGTGTTGGTTCCTTTTAGGAAGTTGCATCTATGTTTAGATTCAGCGAGCGAGAAACGCGTTTCTTCCAAAAGCTGCGTTTGGACATTCCAGAGTGGATGGGAGAACAGGCTGTAAAGGGAAATACCTTGCTCTAAAAGCAAAACGGAGCTATCTAGCAGAATGGTTGTCAATGTGTGCATTCCACTTCCAGAGTTACACTGATGTGTGTTTGCAGCAGTTCAGAAACCCTTTCTTTGCAGAATGTAGAAACAGTCATTTCCAGCCCTAGAGATGCATATAAGAGTTAGCAGTAAGAATGCGTTTCAAACACAGAAGACCCGCTTCTTACAAACTGATCTGCTGTGTGTTGGTTCCTTTTAGGAAGTTGCATCTATGTTTAGATTCAGCGAGAGAGAAACGCGTTTCTTCCAAAAGCTGCGTTTGGACATTGCAGAGTGGATGGGAGAAAAGGCTGTAAAGGGAAATACCTTGCTCTAAAAGCAAAACGGAGCTATCTAGCAGAATGGTTGTCAATGTGTGCATTCAATTTCCAGAGTTAAACTGAGGTGTGTTTGCAGCAGTTCAGAAACCTTTTTTTGGAGAATGTAGAAACAGTCATTTCCAGCCCTAGAGACACAGGTAAGGGTTAGCAGAAAGAATGCGTTTCAAACACAGAAGACCCGCTTCTTACAAACTGATCTGCTGTGTGTTGGTTCCTTTTAGGAAGTTGCATCTATGTTTAGATACAGCGAGGGAGAAACGCGTTTCTTCCAAAGCTGCGTTTGGACATTCCAGAGTGGATGGGAGAACAGGCTGTAAATGGAAATAACTTGTTCTAAAAGCAAAACGGAGCTATCTACCAGAATGGTTGTCAATGTGTGCATTCAACTTCCAGAGTTAAACTGATGTGTGTTTGCAGCAGTTCAGAAACCTTTTGTTTGGAGAATGTAGAAACAGTCATTTCCAGCCCTAGAGACACATGTAACGGTTAGCAGAAAGAATGCGTTTCAAACACAGAAGACCCGCTTCTTACAAACTGATCTGCTGTGTGTTGGTTCGTTTTAGGAAGTTGCATCTATGTTTAGATTCAGCGAGGGAGAAAAGCGTTTCTTCCAAAAGCTGCGTTTGGACATTCCAGAGTGGATGAGAGAACAGGCTGTAACGGGAAATACCTTGTTCTAAAAGCAAAACGGAGCTATCTAGCAGAATGGTTGTCAATGTGTGCATTCAACTTCCAGAGTTACACTGATGTGTGTTTGCAGCAGTTCAGAAACCCTTTCTTTGGAGAATGTAGAAACAGTCATTTCCAGCCCTATAGACGCATATAGGAGATAGCAGTAAGAATGCGTTTCAAACACAGAAGACTCGCTTCTTACAAACTGATCTGCTGTGTGTTGGTTCCTTTTAGGAAGTTGCATCTATGTTTAGATTCAGCGAGGGAGAAATGCGTTTCTTCCAAAAGCTGCGTTTGGATATTCCAGAGTGGATGGGAGAAAAGGCTGTAAAGGGAAATACCTTGCTCTAAAAGCAAAACGGAGCTATCTAGCAGAATGGTTGTCAATGTGTGCATTCAACTTCCAGAGTTAAACTGATGTGTCTTTGCAGCAGTTCAGAAACCCTTTCGTTGCAGAATGTAGAAACAGTCATTTCCAGCCCTAGAGACGCATATAAGAGTTAGCAGTAAGAATGCGTTTCAAACACAGAAGACCCGGTTCTTACAAACTGATCTGCTGTGTGTTGGTTCCTTTTAGGAAGTTGCATCTATGTTTAGATTCAGCGAGGGAGAAACGCGTTTCTTCCAAAAGCTGCATTTGGATATTCCAGAGTGGATGGGAGAACAGGCTGTAAAGGGAAATAACTTGTTCTAAAAGCAAAACGGACCTATGTAGCAGAATGGTTGTCAATGTGTGCATTCAACTTCCAGAGTTAAACTGATGTGTCTTTGCAGCAGTTCAGAAACCCTTTCTTTGGATAATGTAGAAACAGTCATTTCCAGCCCTAGAGACGAATATAAGAGTTAGCAGTAAGAATGCGTTTCAAACACAGAAGACCCGCTTCTTACAAACTGATCTGCTTTGTGTTGGTTCCTTTTAGGAAGTTGCCTCTATGTTTAGATTCAGCGAGGGAGAAACGCGTTTCTTCCAAAAGCTGCGTTTGGACATTCCAGAGTGGATGGGAGAACAGGTTGTGAAGAGAAATACCTTGCTCTAAAAGCAAAACGGAGCGATCTAGCAGAATGGTTGTCAATGTGTGCATTCAACTTCCAGAGGTAAACTGATGTGTCTTTGCAGCAATTCAGAAACCCTTTCTTTGGAGAATGTAGAAACAGTCATTTCCAGCCCTAGAGACGCATATAAGAGTTAGCAGTAAGAATGCGTTTCAAACACAGAAGACCCGCTTCTTACAAACTGATCTGCTGTTTGTTGGTTCCTTTTAGGAAGTTGCATCTATGTTTAGATTCAGCGAGGGAGAAACGCGTTTCTTCCAAAAGCTGCGTTTGGATATTCCAGAGTGGATAAGAGAACAGGCTGTAAAGGGAAATAACTTGTTCTAAAAGCAAAACGGAGCTATTTGGCAGAATGGTTGTCAATGTGTGCATTCAACTTCCAGATTTAAACTAATGTGTGTTTGCAGCAATTCAGAAAGCCTTTCTTTGCAGAATGTAGAAACAGTCATTTCCAGCCCTAGAGACGCATATAAGGGTTAGCAGTAAGAATGCGTTTCAAACACAGAAGACCCGCTTCTTACAAACTGATCTGCTGTGTGTTGGTTCCTTTTAGGAAGTTGCATCTATGTTTAGATTCAGCGAGGGAGAAACGCGTTTCTTCCAAAAGCTGCATTTGGACATTCCAGAGTGGATGGGAGAACAGGCTGTAAAGAGAAATACCTTGCTCTAAAAGCAAAACGGAGCTACCTAACAGAATGGTTGTCAATGTGTGCATTCAACTTCCAGAGTTAAACTGATGTGTGTTTGCAGCAGTTCAGAAACCCTTTCTTTGGAGAATGTAGAAACAGTCATTTCCAGCCCTAGAGACGCATATAAGGGTTAGCAGTAAGAATGCGTTTCAAACACAGAAGACCCGCTTCTTACAAACTGATCTGCTGTGCGTTGGTTCCTTTTAGGATGTTGCATCTATGTTTATATTCCGTGAGGGAGAAACGCGTTTCTTCCAAAACCTGCGTTTGAACATTCCAGAGTGGATGGGAGAACAGGCTGTAAAGGGAAATACCTTGCTCTAAAAGCAAAACGGAGCTATCTAGCAGAATGATTGTCAATGTGTGCACTCAACTTCCAGAGTTACATTGATGTGTGTTGGCAGCAGTTCAGAAACCCGTTCTTTGGAGAATGTAGAAACAGTCATTTACAGCCCTAGAGACGCATATAAGAGTTTCCAGTAAGAATGCGTTTCAAACACAGAAGACCCGCTTCTTACAAACTGATCTGCTGTGTGTTGGTTCCTTTTAGGAAGTTGCATCTATGTTTAGATTCAGCGAGTGTGAAACGCGTTTCTTCCAAAAGCTGCGTTTGGACATTCCAGAGTGGATGGGAGAACAGGCTGTAAAGGGAAATAACTTGTTCTAAAAGCAAAACGGAGCTATCTAGCAGAATGGTTGTCAATGTGTGCATTCACCTTCCAGAGTTAAACTGATATGTGTTTGCAGCAGTTCAGAAACCCTTTCTTTGGAGAATGTAGAAACAGTCATTTCCAGCCCTAGAAACGCATATAAGAGATAGCAGTAAGAATGCGTTTCAAACACAGAAGACCCGCTTCTTACAAACTGATCTGCTATGTGTTGGTTCCTTTTAGGAAGTTGCATATATGTTTAGATTCATCGAGGGAGAAATGCGTTTCTTCCAAAAGCTGCGTTTGGACATTCCAGAGTGGATGGGAGAAAAGGCTGTAAAGGGAAATACCTTACTCTAAAAGCAAAACGCAGCTATCTAGCAGAATGGTTGTCAATGTGTGCATTCAACTTCCAGAGTTAAACTGATGTGTCTTTGCAGCAGTTCAGAAACCCTTTCTTTGCAGAATGTAGAAACAGTCATTTCCAGCCCTAGAGACGCATATAAGAGTTAGCAGTAAGAATGCGTTTCAAACACAGAAGACCCGGTTCTTACAAACTGATCTGCTGTGTGTTGGTTCCTTTTAGGAAGTTGCATCTATGTTTAGATTCAGCGAGGGAGAAACGCGTTTCTTCCAAAAGCTGCGTTTGGATATTCCAGAGTGGATGGGAGAACAGGCTGTAAAGGGAAATAACTTGTTCTAAAAGCAAAACGGAGCTATCTAGCAGAATGGTTGTCAATGTGTGCATTCAACTTCCAGAGTTACACTGATGTGTCTTTGCAGCAGTTCAGAAACCCTTTCTTTGGAGAATGTAGAAACAGTCATTTCCAGCCCTAGAGACGCATATAAGAGTTAGCAGTAAGAATGCGTTTCAAACACAGAAGTCCCGCTTCTTACAAACTGACCTGCTGTGTGTTGGTTCCTTTTCGGAAGTTCCATCTATGTTTAGATTCAGCGAGGGAGAAACGCGTTTCTTCCAAAAGCTGCGTTTGGACATTCCAGAGTGGATGGGAGAAAAGGCTGTAAAGGGAAATAACTTGTTCTAAAAGCAAAACGGAGCTATCTACCAGAATGGTTGTCAATGTGTGCATTCAACTTCCAGAGTTAAACTGATGTGTGTTTGCAGCAGTTCAGAAACCTTTTGTTTGGAGAATGTAGAAACAGTCATTTCCAGCCCTAGAGACACATGTAACGGTTAGCAGAAAGAATGCGTTTCAAACACAGAAGACCCGCTTCTTACAAACTGATCTGCTGTGTGTTGGTTCCTTTTAGGAAGTTGCATCTATGTTTAGATACAGCGAGGGAGAAACGCGTTTCTTCCAAAGCTGCGTTTGGACATTCCAGAGTGGATGGGAGAACAGGCTGTAAATGGAAATACCTTGCTCTAAAAGCAAAACGGAGCTATCTAGCAGAATGTTTGTCAATGTGTGCATTCAACTTCCAGAGTTACACTGATGTCTGTTTGCAGCAGTTCAGAAACACCTTCTTTGGAGAATGTAGAAACAGTCATTTCCAGCCCTAGAAACGCATATAAGAGTTAGCAGTAAGAATGCGTTTCAAACACAGAAGAACCGCTTCTTACAAACTGATCTGCTGTGTGTTGGTTCGTTTTAGGAAGTTGCATCTATGTTTAGATTCAGCGAGGGAGAAAAGCGTTTCTTCCAAAAGTTGCGTTTGGACATTCCAGAGTGGATGAGAGAACAGACTGTAACGGGAAATACCTTCTTCTAAAAGCAAAACGGAGCTATCTAGCAGAATGGTTGTCAATGTGTGCATTCAACTTCCAGAGTTACACTGATGTGTGTTTGCAGCAGTTCAGAAACCCTTTCTTTGGAGAATGTAGAAACAGTCATTTCCAGCCCTAGAGACGCATATAAGAGTTAGCAGTAAGAATCCGTTTCAAACACAGAAGACCCGCTTCTTACAAACTGATCTGGTGTTTGTTGGTTCCTTTTAGGAAGTTGCATCTATGTTTAGATTCAGCGAGGGAGAAACGCGTTTCTTCCAAAAGCTGCGTTTGAACATTCCAGAGTGGAAGGGAGAACAGGCTGAAAAGGGAAATAATTTACTCTAAAAGCAAAACGGAGCTATCTAGCAGAATGGTTGTCAATGTGTGCATTCAACTTCCAGAGCTACATTGATGTGTGTTGGCAGCAGTTCAGAAACCCTTTCCTTGGAGAATGTACAAACAGTCATTTCCAGCCCTAGAGACGCATATAAGAGTTAGCAGTAAGAATGCGTTTCAAACACAGAAGACCCGCTTCTTACAAACTGATCTGCTGTGTGTTGGTTCCTTTTAGGAAGTTGCATCTATGTTTAGATTCAGCGAGCGAGAAACGCGTTTCTTCCAAAAGCTGCGTTTGGACATTCCAGAGTGGATGGGAGAACAGGCTGTAAAGGGAAATACCTTGCTCTAAAAGCAAAACGGAGCTATCTAGCAGAATGGTTGTCAATGTGTGCATTCCACTTCCAGAGTTACACTGATGTGTGTTTGCAGCAGTTCAGAAACCCTTTCTTTGCAGAATGTAGAAACAGTCATTTCCAGCCCTAGAGATGCATATAAGAGTTAGCAGTAAGAATGCGTTTCAAACACAGAAGACCCGCTTCTTACAAACTGATCTGCTGTGTGTTGGTTCCTTTTAGGAAGTTGCATCTATGTTTAGATTCAGCGAGAGAGAAACGCGTTTCTTCCAAAAGCTGCGTTTGGACATTGCAGAGTGGATGGGAGAAAAGGCTGTAAAGGGAAATACCTTGCTCTAAAAGCAAAACGGAGCTATCTAGCAGAATGGTTGTCAATGTGTGCATTCAATTTCCAGAGTTAAACTGAGGTGTGTTTGCAGCAGTTCAGAAACCTTTTTTTGGAGAATGTAGAAACAGTCATTTCCAGCCCTAGAGACACAGGTAAGGGTTAGCAGAAAGAATGCGTTTCAAACACAGAAGACCCGCTTCTTACAAACTGATCTGCTGTGTGTTGGTTCCTTTTAGGAAGTTGCATCTATGTTTAGATACAGCGAGGGAGAAACGCGTTTCTTCCAAAGCTGCGTTTGGACATTCCAGAGTGGATGGGAGAACAGGCTGTAAATGGAAATAACTTGTTCTAAAAGCAAAACGGAGCTATCTACCAGAATGGTTGTCAATGTGTGCATTCAACTTCCAGAGTTAAACTGATGTGTGTTTGCAGCAGTTCAGAAACCTTTTGTTTGGAGAATGTAGAAACAGTCATTTCCAGCCCTAGAGACACATGTAACGGTTAGCAGAAAGAATGCGTTTCAAACACAGAAGACCCGCTTCTTACAAACTGATCTGCTGTGTGTTGGTTCGTTTTAGGAAGTTGCATCTATGTTTAGATTCAGCGAGGGAGAAAAGCGTTTCTTCCAAAAGCTGCGTTTGGACATTCCAGAGTGGATGAGAGAACAGGCTGTAACGGGAAATACCTTGTTCTAAAAGCAAAACGGAGCTATCTAGCAGAATGGTTGTCAATGTGTGCATTCAACTTCCAGAGTTACACTGATGTGTGTTTGCAGCAGTTCAGAAACCCTTTCTTTGGAGAATGTAGAAACAGTCATTTCCAGCCCTATAGACGCATATAGGAGATAGCAGTAAGAATGCGTTTCAAACACAGAAGACTCGCTTCTTACAAACTGATCTGCTGTGTGTTGGTTCCTTTTAGGAAGTTGCATCTATGTTTAGATTCAGCGAGGGAGAAATGCGTTTCTTCCAAAAGCTGCGTTTGGATATTCCAGAGTGGATGGGAGAAAAGGCTGTAAAGGGAAATACCTTGCTCTAAAAGCAAAACGGAGCTATCTAGCAGAATGGTTGTCAATGTGTGCATTCAACTTCCAGAGTTAAACTGATGTGTCTTTGCAGCAGTTCAGAAACCCTTTCGTTGCAGAATGTAGAAACAGTCATTTCCAGCCCTAGAGACGCATATAAGAGTTAGCAGTAAGAATGCGTTTCAAACACAGAAGACCCGGTTCTTACAAACTGATCTGCTGTGTGTTGGTTCCTTTTAGGAAGTTGCATCTATGTTTAGATTCAGCGAGGGAGAAACGCGTTTCTTCCAAAAGCTGCATTTGGATATTCCAGAGTGGATGGGAGAACAGGCTGTAAAGGGAAATAACTTGTTCTAAAAGCAAAACGGACCTATGTAGCAGAATGGTTGTCAATGTGTGCATTCAACTTCCAGAGTTAAACTGATGTGTCTTTGCAGCAGTTCAGAAACCCTTTCTTTGGATAATGTAGAAACAGTCATTTCCAGCCCTAGAGACGAATATAAGAGTTAGCAGTAAGAATGCGTTTCAAACACAGAAGACCCGCTTCTTACAAACTGATCTGCTTTGTGTTGGTTCCTTTTAGGAAGTTGCCTCTATGTTTAGATTCAGCGAGGGAGAAACGCGTTTCTTCCAAAAGCTGCGTTTGGACATTCCAGAGTGGATGGGAGAACAGGTTGTGAAGAGAAATACCTTGCTCTAAAAGCAAAACGGAGCGATCTAGCAGAATGGTTGTCAATGTGTGCATTCAACTTCCAGAGGTAAACTGATGTGTCTTTGCAGCAATTCAGAAACCCTTTCTTTGGAGAATGTAGAAACAGTCATTTCCAGCCCTAGAGACGCATATAAGAGTTAGCAGTAAGAATGCGTTTCAAACACAGAAGACCCGCTTCTTACAAACTGATCTGCTGTTTGTTGGTTCCTTTTAGGAAGTTGCATCTATGTTTAGATTCAGCGAGGGAGAAACGCGTTTCTTCCAAAAGCTGCGTTTGGATATTCCAGAGTGGATAAGAGAACAGGCTGTAAAGGGAAATAACTTGTTCTAAAAGCAAAACGGAGCTATTTGGCAGAATGGTTGTCAATGTGTGCATTCAACTTCCAGATTTAAACTAATGTGTGTTTGCAGCAGTTCAGAAAGCCTTTCTTTGCAGAATGTAGAAACAGTCATTTCCAGCCCTAGAGACGCATATAAGGGTTAGCAGTAAGAATGCGTTTCAAACACAGAAGACCCGCTTCTTACAAACTGATCTGCTGTGTGTTGGTTCCTTTTAGGAAGTTGCATCTATGTTTAGATTCAGCGAGGGAGAAACGCGTTTCTTCCAAAAGCTGCATTTGGACATTCCAGAGTGGATGGGAGAACAGGCTGTAAAGAGAAATACCTTGCTCTAAAAGCAAAACGGAGCTACCTAACAGAATGGTTGTCAATGTGTGCATTCAACTTCCAGAGTTAAACTGATGTGTGTTTGCAGCAGTTCAGAAACCCTTTCTTTGGAGAATGTAGAAACAGTCATTTCCAGCCCTAGAGACGCATATAAGGGTTAGCAGTAAGAATGCGTTTCAAACACAGAAGACCCGCTTCTTACAAACTGATCTGCTGTGCGTTGGTTCCTTTTAGGATGTTGCATCTATGTTTATATTCCGTGAGGGAGAAACGCGTTTCTTCCAAAACCTGCGTTTGAACATTCCAGAGTGGATGGGAGAACAGGCTGTAAAGGGAAATACCTTGCTCTAAAAGCAAAACGGAGCTATCTAGCAGAATGATTGTCAATGTGTGCACTCAACTTCCAGAGTTACATTGATGTGTGTTGGCAGCAGTTCAGAAACCCGTTCTTTGGAGAATGTAGAAACAGTCATTTACAGCCCTAGAGACGCATATAAGAGTTTCCAGTAAGAATGCGTTTCAAACACAGAAGACCCGCTTCTTACAAACTGATCTGCTGTGTGTTGGTTCCTTTTAGGAAGTTGCATCTATGTTTAGATTCAGCGAGTGTGAAACGCGTTTCTTCCAAAAGCTGCGTTTGGACAATCCAGAGTGGATGGGAGAACAGGCTGTAAAGGGAAATAACTTGTTCTAAAAGCAAAACGGAGCTATCTAGCAGAATGGTTGTCAATGTGTGCATTCACCTTCCAGAGTTAAACTGATATGTGTTTGCAGCAGTTCAGAAACCCTTTCTTTGGAGAATGTAGAAACAGTCATTTCCAGCCCTAGAAACCCATATAAGAGATAGCAGTAAGAATGCGTTTCAAACACAGAAGACCCGCTTCTTACAAACTGATCTGCTATGTGTTGGTTCCTTTTAGGAAGTTGCATATATGTTTAGATTCATCGAGGGAGAAATGCGTTTCTTCCAAAAGCTGCGTTTGGACATTCCAGAGTGGATGGGAGAAAAGGCTGTAAAGGGAAATACCTTACTCTAAAAGCAAAACGCAGCTATCTAACAGAACGGTTGTCAATGTGTGCATTCAACTTCCAGAGTTAAACTGATGTGTCTTTGCAGCAGTTCAGAAACCCTTTCTTTGCAGAATGTAGAAACAGTCATTTCCAGCCCTAGAGACGCATATAAGAGTTAGCAGTAAGAATGCGTTTCAAACACAGAAGACCCGGTTCTTACAAACTGATCTGCTGTGTGTTGGTTCCTTTTAGGAAGTTGCATCTATGTTTAGATTCAGCGAGGGAGAAACGCGTTTCTTCCAAAAGCTGCGTTTGGATATTCCAGAGTGGATGGGAGAACAGGCTGTAAAGGGAAATAACTTGTTCTAAAAGCAAAACGGAGCTATCTAGCAGAATGGTTGTCAATGTGTGCATTCAACTTCCAGAGTTACACTGATGTGTCTTTGCAGCAGTTCAGAAACCCTTTCTTTGGAGAATGTAGAAACAGTCATTTCCAGCCCTAGAGACGCATATAAGAGTTAGCAGTAAGAATGCGTTTCAAACACAGAAGTCCCGCTTCTTACAAACTGACCTGCTGTGTGTTGGTTCCTTTTCGGAAGTTCCATCTATGTTTAGATTCAGCGAGGGAGAAACGCGTTTCTTCCAAAAGCTGCGTTTGGACATTCCAGAGTGGATGGGAGAAAAGGCTGTAAAGGGAAATAACTTGTTCTAAAAGCAAAACGGAGCTATCTACCAGAATGGTTGTCAATGTGTGCATTCAACTTCCAGAGTTAAACTGATGTGTGTTTGCAGCAGTTCAGAAACCTTTTGTTTGGAGAATGTAGAAACAGTCATTTCCAGCCCTAGAGACACATGTAACGGTTAGCAGAAAGAATGCGTTTCAAACACAGAAGACCCGCTTCTTACAAACTGATCTGCTGTGTGTTGGTTCCTTTTAGGAAGTTGCATCTATGTTTAGATACAGCGAGGGAGAAACGCGTTTCTTCCAAAGCTGCGTTTGGACATTCCAGAGTGGATGGGAGAACAGGCTGTAAATGGAAATACCTTGCTCTAAAAGCAAAACGGAGCTATCTAGCAGAATGTTTGTCAATGTGTGCATTCAACTTCCAGAGTTACACTGATGTCTGTTTGCAGCAGTTCAGAAACACCTTCTTTGGAGAATGTAGAAACAGTCATTTCCAGCCCTAGAAACGCATATAAGAGTTAGCAGTAAGAATGCGTTTCAAACACAGAAGAACCGCTTCTTACAAACTGATCTGCTGTGTGTTGGTTCGTTTTAGGAAGTTGCATCTATGTTTAGATTCAGCGAGGGAGAAAAGCGTTTCTTCCAAAAGCTGCGTTTGGACATTCCAGAGTGGATGAGAGAACAGACTGTAACGGGAAATACCTTCTTCTAAAAGCAAAACGGAGCTATCTAGCAGAATGGTTGTCAATGTGTGCATTCAACTTCCAGAGTTACACTGATGTGTGTTTGCAGCAGTTCAGAAACCCTTTCTTTGGAGAATGTAGAAACAGTCATTTCCAGCCCTAGAGACGCATATAAGGGTTAGCAGTAAGAATGCGTTTCAAACACAGAAGACCCGCTTCTTACAAACTGATCTGCTGTGCGTTGGTTCCTTTTAGGAAGTTGCATCTATGTTTAGATTCAGCGAGGGAGAAACGCGTTTTTTCCAAAAGCTGCGTTTGGATATTCCAGAGTGGATGGTAGAACAGGCTGTAAAGGGAAATAACTTGTTCTAAAAGCAAAACGGAGCTATCTAGCAGAATGGTTGTCAATGTGTGCATTCACCTTCCAGAGTTAAACTGATGTGTGTTTGCAGCAGTTCAGAAACCCTTTCTTTGGAGAATGTAGAAACAGTCATTTCCAGCCCTATAGACGCATATAAGAGATAGCAGTAAGAATGCGTTTCAAACACAGAAGACCCGCTTCTTACAAACTGATCTGCTATGTGTTGGTTCCTTTTAGGAAGTTGCATCTATGTTTAGATTCATCGAGGGAGAAATGCGTTTCTTCCAAAAGCTGCGTTTGAACATTCCAGAGTGGATGGGAGAACAGGCTGTAAAGGGATATAACTTGTTCTAAAAGCAAAACGGACCTATCTAGCAGAATGGTTGTCAATGTGTGCATTCAACTTCCAGAGTTAAACTGATGTGTCTTTGCAGCAGTTCAGAAACCCTTTCTTTGGATAATGTAGAAACAGTCATTTCCAGCCCTAGAGACGAATATAAGAGTTAGCAGTAAGAATGCGTTTCAAACACAGAAGACCCGCTTCTTACAAACTGATCTGCTGAGTGTTGGTTCCTTTTAGGAAGTTGCATCTATGTTTAGATTCAGCGAGGGAGAAATGCGTTTCTTCCAAAAGCTGCGTTTGGACATTCCAGAGTGGGTGGGAGAACAGGCTGTAAATGGAAATACCTTGCTCTAAAAGCAAAACGGAGCTATCTAGCAGAATGGTTATCAATGTGTGCATTCAACTTCCAGAGGTAAACTGATGTGTGTTTGCAGCAGTTCAGAAACCCTTTCTTTGGAGAATGTAGAAACAGTCATTTCCAGCCCTAGAGACGCATATAAGAGTTAGCAGTAAGAATGCGTTTCAAACACAGAAGACCCGCTTCTTACAAACTGATCTGCTGTGTGTTGGTTCCTTTTAGGAAGTTGCCTCTATGTTTAGATTCAGCGAGGGAGAAACGCGTTTCTTCCAAAAGCTGCGTTTGGACATTCCAGAGTGGATGGGAGAACAGGTTGTGAAGAGAAATACCTTGCTCTAAAAGCAAAACGGAGCGATCTAGCAGAATGGTTGTCAATGTGTGCATTCAACTTCCAGAGGTAAACTGATGTGTCTTTGCAGCAATTCAGAAACCCTTTCTTTGCAGAATGTCGAAACAGTCATTTCCAGCCCTAGAGACGCATATAAGAGTTAGCAGAAAGAATGCGT
The DNA here is from genome assembly GCF_048565385.1 of Saimiri boliviensis. Lineage (NCBI taxonomy): Eukaryota > Metazoa > Chordata > Mammalia > Primates > Cebidae > Saimiri > Saimiri boliviensis. Next base: position 57,075,754 of record NC_133462.1, read on the forward strand.
TTCAAACACAGAAGACCCGCTTCTTACAAACTGATCTGCTGTTTGTTGGTTCCTTTTAGGAAGTTGCATCTATGTTTAGATTCAGCGAGGGAGAAACGCGTTTCTTCCAAAAGCTGCGTTTGGATATTCCAGAGTGGATAAGAGAACAGGCTGTAAAGGGAAATAACTTGTTCTAAAAGCAAAACGGAGCTATTTGGCAGAATGGTTGTCAATGTGTGCATTCAACTTACAGATTTAAACTGATGTGTGTTTGCAGCAGTTCAGAAAGCCTTTCCTTGCAGAATGTAGAAACAGTCATTTCCAGCCCTAGAGACGCATATAAGGGTTAGCAGTAAGAATGCGTTTCAAACACAGAAGACCCGCTTCTTACAAACTGATCTGCTGTGTGTTGGTTCCTTTTAGGAAGTTGCATCTATGTTTAGATTCAGCGAGGGAGAAACGCGTTTCTTCCAAAAGCTGCATTTGGACATTCCAGAGTGGATGGGAGAACAGGCTGTAAAGAGAAATACCTTGCTCTAAAAGCAAAACGGAGCTACCTAACAGAATGGTTGTCAATGTGTGCATTCAACTTCCAGAGTTAAACTGATGTGTGTTTGCAGCAGTTCAGAAACCCTTTCTTTGGAGAATGTAGAAACAGTCATTTCCAGCCCTAGAGACGCATATAAGGGTTAGCAGTAAGAATGCGTTTCAAACACAGAAGACCCGCTTCTTACAAACTGATCTGCTGTGCGTTGGTTCCTTTTAGGATGTTGCATCTATGTTTATATTCCGTGAGGGAGAAACGCGTTTCTTCCAAAACCTGCGTTTGAACATTCCAGAGTGGATGGGAGAACAGGCTGTAAAGGGAAATACCTTGCTCTAAAAGCAAAACGGAGCTATCTAGCAGAATGATTGTCAATGTGTGCACTCAACTTCCAGAGTTACATTGATGTGTGTTGGCAGCAGTTCAGAAACCCGTTCTTTGGAGAATGTAGAAACAGTCATTTACAGCCCTAGAGACGCATATAAGAGTTTCCAGTAAGAATGCGTTTCAAACACAGAAGACCCGCTTCTTACAAACTGATCTGCTGTGTGTTGGTTCCTTTTAGGAAGTTGCATCTATGTTTAGATTCAGCGAGTGTGAAACGCGTTTCTTCCAAAAGCTGCGTTTGGACATTCCAGAGTGGATGGGAGAACAGGCTGTAAAGGGAAATAACTTGTTCTAAAAGCAAAACGGAGCTATCTAGCAGAATGGTTGTCAATGTGTGCATTCACCTTCCAGAGTTAAACTGATATGTGTTTGCAGCAGTTCAGAAACCCTTTCTTTGGAGAATGTAGAAACAGTCATTTCCAGCCCTAGAAACGCATATAAGAGATAGCAGTAAGAATGCGTTTCAAACACAGAAGACCCGCTTCTTACAAACTGATCTGCTATGTGTTGGTTCCTTTTAGGAAGTTGCATATATGTTTAGATTCATCGAGGGAGAAATGCGTTTCTTCCAAAAGCTGCGTTTGGACATTCCAGAGTGGATGGGAGAAAAGGCTGTAAAGGGAAATACCTTACTCTAAAAGCAAAACGCAGCTATCTAGCAGAATGGTTGTCAATGTGTGCATTCAACTTCCAGAGTTAAACTGATGTGTCTTTGCAGCAGTTCAGAAACCCTTTCTTTGCAGAATGTAGAAACAGTCATTTCCAGCCCTAGAGACGCATATAAGAGTTAGCAGTAAGAATGCGTTTCAAACACAGAAGACCCGGTTCTTACAAACTGATCTGCTGTGTGTTGGTTCCTTTTAGGAAGTTGCATCTATTTTTAGATTCAGCGAGGGAGAAACGCGTTTCTTCCAAAAGCTGCGTTTGGATATTCCAGAGTGGATGGGAGAACAGGCTGTAAAGGGAAATAACTTGTTCTAAAAGCAAAACGGAGCTATCTAGCAGAATGGTTGTCAATGTGTGCATTCAACTTCCAGAGTTACACTGATGTGTCTTTGCAGCAGTTCAGAAACCCTTTCTTTGGAGAATGTAGAAACAGTCATTTCCAGCCCTAGAGACGCATATAAGAGTTAGCAGTAAGAATGCGTTTCAAACACAGAAGTCCCGCTTCTTACAAACTGACCTGCTGTGTGTTGGTTCCTTTTCGGAAGTTCCATCTATGTTTAGATTCAGCGAGGGAGAAACGCGTTTCTTCCAAAAGCTGCGTTTGGACATTCCAGAGTGGATGGGAGAAAAGGCTGTAAAGGGAAATAACTTGTTCTAAAAGCAAAACGGAGCTATCTACCAGAATGGTTGTCAATGTGTGCATTCAACTTCCAGAGTTAAACTGATGTGTGTTTGCAGCAGTTCAGAAACCTTTTGTTTGGAGAATGTAGAAACAGTCATTTCCAGGCCTAGAGACACATGTAACGGTTAGCAGAAATAATGCGTTTCAAACACAGAAGACCCGCTTCTTACAAACTGATCTGCTGTGTGTTGGTTCCTTTTAGGAAGTTGCATCTATGTTTAGATACAGCGAGGGAGAAACGCGTTTCTTCCAAAGCTGCGTTTGGACATTCCAGAGTGGATGGGAGAACAGGCTGTAAATGGAAATACCTTGCTCTAAAAGCAAAACGGAGCTATCTAGCAGAATGTTTGTCAATGTGTGCATTCAACTTCCAGAGTTACACTGATGTGTGTTTGCAGCAGTTCAGAAACACCTTCTTTGGAGAATGTAGAAACAGTCATTTCCAGCCCTAGAAACGCATATAAGAGTTAGCAGTAAGAATGCGTTTCAAACACAGAAGAACCGCTTCTTACAAACTGATCTGCTGTGTGTTGGTTCGTTTTAGGAAGTTGCATCTATGTTTAGATTCAGCGAGGGAGAAAAGCGTTTCTTCCAAAAGTTGCGTTTGGACATTCCAGAGTGGATGAGAGAACAGACTGTAACGGGAAATACCTTCTTCTAAAAGCAAAACGGAGCTATCTAGCAGAATGGTTGTCAATGTGTGCATTCAACTTCCAGAGTTACACTGATGTGTGTTTGCAGCAGTTCAGAAACCCTTTCTTTGGAGAATGTAGAAACAGTCATTTCCAGCCCTAGAGACGCATATAAGAGTTAGCAGTAAGAATCCGTTTCAAACACAGAAGACCCGCTTCTTACAAACTGATCTGGTGTTTGTTGGTTCCTTTTAGGAAGTTGCATCTATGTTTAGATTCAGCGAGGGAGAAACGCGTTTCTTCCAAAAGCTGCGTTTGAACATTCCAGAGTGGAAGGGAGAACAGGCTGAAAAGGGAAATAATTTACTCTAAAAGCAAAACGGAGCTATCTAGCAGAATGGTTGTCAATGTGTGCATTCAACTTCCAGAGCTACATTGATGTGTGTTGGCAGCAGTTCAGAAACCCTTTCCTTGGAGAATGTACAAACAGTCATTTCCAGCCCTAGAGACGCATATAAGAGTTAGCAGTAAGAATGCGTTTCAAACACAGAAGACCCGCTTCTTACAAACTGATCTGCTGTGTGTTGGTTCCTTTTAGGAAGTTGCATCTATGTTTAGATTCAGCGAGCGAGAAACGCGTTTCTTCCAAAAGCTGCGTTTGGACATTCCAGAGTGGATGGGAGAACAGGCTGTAAAGGGAAATACCTTGCTCTAAAAGCAAAACGGAGCTATCTAGCAGAATGGTTGTCAATGTGTGCATTCCACTTCCAGAGTTACACTGATGTGTGTTTGCAGCAGTTCAGAAACCCTTTCTTTGCAGAATGTAGAAACAGTCATTTCCAGCCCTAGAGATGCATATAAGAGTTAGCAGTAAGAATGCGTTTCAAACACAGAAGACCCGCTTCTTACAAACTGATCTGCTGTGTGTTGGTTCCTTTTAGGAAGTTGCATCTATGTTTAGATTCAGCGAGAGAGAAACGCGTTTCTTCCAAAAGCTGCGTTTGGACATTGCAGAGTGGATGGGAGAAAAGGCTGTAAAGGGAAATACCTTGCTCTAAAAGCAAAACGGAGCTATTTAGCAGAATGGTTGTCAATGTGTGCATTCAATTTCCAGAGTTAAACTGAGGTGTGTTTGCAGCAGTTCAGAAACCTTTTTTTGGAGAATGTAGAAACAGTCATTTCCAGCCCTAGAGACACAGGTAAGGGTTAGCAGAAAGAATGCGTTTCAAACACAGAAGACCCGCTTCTTACAAACTGATCTGCTGTGTGTTGGTTCCTTTTAGGAAGTTGCATCTATGTTTAGATACAGCGAGGGAGAAACGCGTTTCTTCCAAAGCTGCGTTTGGACATTCCAGAGTGGATGGGAGAACAGGCTGTAAATGGAAATAACTTGTTCTAAAAGCAAAACGGAGCTATCTACCAGAATGGTTGTCAATGTGTGCATTCAACTTCCAGAGTTAAACTGATGTGTGTTTGCAGCAGTTCAGAAACCTTTTGTTTGGAGAATGTAGAAACAGTCATTTCCAGCCCTAGAGACACATGTAACGGTTAGCAGAAAGAATGCGTTTCAAACACAGAAGACCCGCTTCTTACAAACTGATCTGCTGTGTGTTGGTTCGTTTTAGGAAGTTGCATCTATGTTTAGATTCAGCGAGGGAGAAAAGCGTTTCTTCCAAAAGCTGCGTTTGGACATTCCAGAGTGGATGAGAGAACAGGCTGTAACGGGAAATACCTTGTTCTAAAAGCAAAACGGAGCTATCTAGCAGAATGGTTGTCAATGTGTGCATTCAACTTCCAGAGTTACACTGATGTGTGTTTGCAGCAGTTCAGAAACCCTTTCTTTGGAGAATGTAGAAACAGTCATTTCCAGCCCTATAGACGCATATAGGAGATAGCAGTAAGAATGCGTTTCAAACACAGAAGACTCGCTTCTTACAAACTGATCTGCTGTGTGTTGGTTCCTTTTAGGAAGTTGCATCTATGTTTAGATTCAGCGAGGGAGAAATGCGTTTCTTCCAAAAGCTGCGTTTGGATATTCCAGAGTGGATGGGAGAAAAGGCTGTAAAGGGAAATACCTTGCTCTAAAAGCAAAACGGAGCTATCTAGCAGAATGGTTGTCAATGTGTGCATTCAACTTCCAGAGTTAAACTGATGTGTCTTTGCAGCAGTTCAGAAACCCTTTCGTTGCAGAATGTAGAAACAGTCATTTCCAGCCCTAGAGACGCATATAAGAGTTAGCAGTAAGAATGCGTTTCAAACACAGAAGACCCGGTTCTTACAAACTGATCTGCTGTGTGTTGGTTCCTTTTAGGAAGTTGCATCTATGTTTAGATTCAGCGAGGGAGAAACGCGTTTCTTCCAAAAGCTGCATTTGGATATTCCAGAGTGGATGGGAGAACAGGCTGTAAAGGGAAATAACTTGTTCTAAAAGCAAAACGGACCTATGTAGCAGAATGGTTGTCAATGTGTGCATTCAACTTCCAGAGTTAAACTGATGTGTCTTTGCAGCAGTTCAGAAACCCTTTCTTTGGATAATGTAGAAACAGTCATTTCCAGCCCTAGAGACGAATATAAGAGTTAGCAGTAAGAATGCGTTTCAAACACAGAAGACCCGCTTCTTACAAACTGATCTGCTTTGTGTTGGTTCCTTTTAGGAAGTTGCCTCTATGTTTAGATTCAGCGAGGGAGAAACGCGTTTCTTCCAAAAGCTGCGTTTGGACATTCCAGAGTGGATGGGAGAACAGGTTGTGAAGAGAAATACCTTGCTCTAAAAGCAAAACGGAGCGATCTAGCAGAATGGTTGTCAATGTGTGCATTCAACTTCCAGAGGTAAACTGATGTGTCTTTGCAGCAATTCAGAAACCCTTTCTTTGGAGAATGTAGAAACAGTCATTTCCAGCCCTAGAGACGCATATAAGAGTTAGCAGTAAGAATGCGTTTCAAACACAGAAGACCCGCTTCTTACAAACTGATCTGCTGTTTGTTGGTTCCTTTTAGGAAGTTGCATCTATGTTTAGATTCAGCGAGGGAGAAACGCGTTTCTTCCAAAAGCTGCGTTTGGATATTCCAGAGTGGATAAGAGAACAGGCTGTAAAGGGAAATAACTTGTTCTAAAAGCAAAACGGAGCTATTTGGCAGAATGGTTGTCAATGTGTGCATTCAACTTCCAGATTTAAACTAATGTGTGTTTGCAGCAGTTCAGAAAGCCTTTCTTTGCAGAATGTAGAAACAGTCATTTCCAGCCCTAGAGACGCATATAAGGGTTAGCAGTAAGAATGCGTTTCAAACACAGAAGACCCGCTTCTTACAAACTGATCTGCTGTGTGTTGGTTCCTTTTAGGAAGTTGCATCTATGTTTAGATTCAGCGAGGGAGAAACGCGTTTCTTCCAAAAGCTGCATTTGGACATTCCAGAGTGGATGGGAGAACAGGCTGTAAAGAGAAATACCTTGCTCTAAAAGCAAAACGGAGCTACCTAACAGAATGGTTGTCAATGTGTGCATTCAACTTCCAGAGTTAAACTGATGTGTGTTTGCAGCAGTTCAGAAACCCTTTCTTTGGAGAATGTAGAAACAGTCATTTCCAGCCCTAGAGACGCATATAAGGGTTAGCAGTAAGAATGCGTTTCAAACACAGAAGACCCGCTTCTTACAAACTGATCTGCTGTGCGTTGGTTCCTTTTAGGATGTTGCATCTATGTTTATATTCCGTGAGGGAGAAACGCGTTTCTTCCAAAACCTGCGTTTGAACATTCCAGAGTGGATGGGAGAACAGGCTGTAAAGGGAAATACCTTGCTCTAAAAGCAAAACGGAGCTATCTAGCAGAATGATTGTCAATGTGTGCACTCAACTTCCAGAGTTACATTGATGTGTGTTGGCAGCAGTTCAGAAACCCGTTCTTTGGAGAATGTAGAAACAGTCATTTACAGCCCTAGAGACGCATATAAGAGTTTCCAGTAAGAATGCGTTTCAAACACAGAAGACCCGCTTCTTACAAACTGATCTGCTGTGTGTTGGTTCCTTTTAGGAAGTTGCATCTATGTTTAGATTCAGCGAGTGTGAAACGCGTTTCTTCCAAAAGCTGCGTTTGGACAATCCAGAGTGGATGGGAGAACAGGCTGTAAAGGGAAATAACTTGTTCTAAAAGCAAAACGGAGCTATCTAGCAGAATGGTTGTCAATGTGTGCATTCACCTTCCAGAGTTAAACTGATATGTGTTTGCAGCAGTTCAGAAACCCTTTCTTTGGAGAATGTAGAAACAGTCATTTCCAGCCCTAGAAACCCATATAAGAGATAGCAGTAAGAATGCGTTTCAAACACAGAAGACCCGCTTCTTACAAACTGATCTGCTATGTGTTGGTTCCTTTTAGGAAGTTGCATATATGTTTAGATTCATCGAGGGAGAAATGCGTTTCTTCCAAAAGCTGCGTTTGGACATTCCAGAGTGGATGGGAGAAAAGGCTGTAAAGGGAAATACCTTACTCTAAAAGCAAAACGCAGCTATCTAACAGAACGGTTGTCAATGTGTGCATTCAACTTCCAGAGTTAAACTGATGTGTCTTTGCAGCAGTTCAGAAACCCTTTCTTTGCAGAATGTAGAAACAGTCATTTCCAGCCCTAGAGACGCATATAAGAGTTAGCAGTAAGAATGCGTTTCAAACACAGAAGACCCGGTTCTTACAAACTGATCTGCTGTGTGTTGGTTCCTTTTAGGAAGTTGCATCTATGTTTAGATTCAGCGAGGGAGAAACGCGTTTCTTCCAAAAGCTGCGTTTGGATATTCCAGAGTGGATGGGAGAACAGGCTGTAAAGGGAAATAACTTGTTCTAAAAGCAAAACGGAGCTATCTAGCAGAATGGTTGTCAATGTGTGCATTCAACTTCCAGAGTTACACTGATGTGTCTTTGCAGCAGTTCAGAAACCCTTTCTTTGGAGAATGTAGAAACAGTCATTTCCAGCCCTAGAGACGCATATAAGAGTTAGCAGTAAGAATGCGTTTCAAACACAGAAGTCCCGCTTCTTACAAACTGACCTGCTGTGTGTTGGTTCCTTTTCGGAAGTTCCATCTATGTTTAGATTCAGCGAGGGAGAAACGCGTTTCTTCCAAAAGCTGCGTTTGGACATTCCAGAGTGGATGGGAGAAAAGGCTGTAAAGGGAAATAACTTGTTCTAAAAGCAAAACGGAGCTATCTACCAGAATGGTTGTCAATGTGTGCATTCAACTTCCAGAGTTAAACTGATGTGTGTTTGCAGCAGTTCAGAAACCCTTTCTTTGGAGAATGTAGAAACAGTCATTTCCAGCCCTAGAGACGCATATAAGGGTTAGCAGTAAGAATGCGTTTCAAACACAGAAGACCCGCTTCTTACAAACTGATCTGCTGTGCGTTGGTTCCTTTTAGGATGTTGCATCTATGTTTATATTCCGTGAGGGAGAAACGCGTTTCTTCCAAAACCTGCGTTTGAACATTCCAGAGTGGATGGGAGAACAGGCTGTAAAGGGAAATACCTTGCTCTAAAAGCAAAACGGAGCTATCTAGCAGAATGATTGTCAATGTGTGCACTCAACTTCCAGAGTTACATTGATGTGTGTTGGCAGCAGTTCAGAAACCCGTTCTTTGGAGAATGTAGAAACAGTCATTTACAGCCCTAGAGACGCATATAAGAGTTTCCAGTAAGAATGCGTTTCAAACACAGAAGACCCGCTTCTTACAAACTGATCTGCTGTGTGTTGGTTCCTTTTAGGAAGTTGCATCTATGTTTAGATTCAGCGAGTGTGAAACGCGTTTCTTCCAAAAGCTGCGTTTGGACATTCCAGAGTGGATGGGAGAACAGGCTGTAAAGGGAAATAACTTGTTCTAAAAGCAAAACGGAGCTATCTAGCAGAATGGTTGTCAATGTGTGCATTCACCTTCCAGAGTTAAACTGATATGTGTTTGCAGCAGTTCAGAAACCCTTTCTTTGGAGAATGTAGAAACAGTCATTTCCAGCCCTAGAAACGCATATAAGAGATAGCAGTAAGAATGCGTTTCAAACACAGAAGACCCGCTTCTTACAAACTGATCTGCTATGTGTTGGTTCCTTTTAGGAAGTTGCATATATGTTTAGATTCATCGAGGGAGAAATGCGTTTCTTCCAAAAGCTGCGTTTGGACATTCCAGAGTGGATGGGAGAAAAGGCTGTAAAGGGAAATACCTTACTCTAAAAGCAAAACGCAGCTATCTAGCAGAATGGTTGTCAATGTGTGCATTCAACTTCCAGAGTTAAACTGATGTGTCTTTGCAGCAGTTCAGAAACCCTTTCTTTGCAGAATGTAGAAACAGTCATTTCCAGCCCTAGAGACGCATATAAGAGTTAGCAGTAAGAATGCGTTTCAAACACAGAAGACCCGGTTCTTACAAACTGATCTGCTGTGTGTTGGTTCCTTTTAGGAAGTTGCATCTATGTTTAGATTCAGCGAGGGAGAAACGCGTTTCTTCCAAAAGCTGCGTTTGGATATTCCAGAGTGGATGGGAGAACAGGCTGTAAAGGGAAATAACTTGTTCTAAAAGCAAAACGGAGCTATCTAGCAGAATGGTTGTCAATGTGTGCATTCAACTTCCAGAGTTACACTGATGTGTCTTTGCAGCAGTTCAGAAACCCTTTGTTTGGAGAATGTAGAAACAGTCATTTCCAGCCCTAGAGACGCATATAAGAGTTAGCAGTAAGAATGCGTTTCAAACACAGAAGTCCCGCTTCTTACAAACTGACCTGCTGTGTGTTGGTTCCTTTTCGGAAGTTCCATCTATGTTTAGATTCAGCGAGGGAGAAACGCGTTTCTTCCAAAAGCTGCGTTTGGACATTCCAGAGTGGATGGGAGAAAAGGCTGTAAAGGGAAATAACTTGTTCTAAAAGCAAAACGGAGCTATCTACCAGAATGGTTGTCAATGTGTGCATTCAACTTCCAGAGTTAAACTGATGTGTGTTTGCAGCAGTTCAGAAACCTTTTGTTTGGAGAATGTAGAAACAGTCATTTCCAGCCCTAGAGACACATGTAACGGTTAGCAGAAAGAATGCGTTTCAAACACAGAAGACCCGCTTCTTACAAACTGATCTGCTGTGTGTTGGTTCCTTTTAGGAAGTTGCATCTATGTTTAGATACAGCGAGGGAGAAACGCGTTTCTTCCAAAGCTGCGTTTGGACATTCCAGAGTGGATGAGAGAACAGACTGTAACGGGAAATACCTTCTTCTAAAAGCAAAACGGAGCTATCTAGCAGAATGGTTGTCAATGTGTGCATTCAACTTCCAGAGTTACACTGATGTGTGTTTGCAGCAGTTCAGAAACCCTTTCTTTGGAGAATGTAGAAACAGTCATTTCCAGCCCTAGAGACGCATATAAGAGTTAGCAGTAAGAATCCGTTTCAAACACAGAAGACCCGCTTCTTACAAACTGATCTGGTGTTTGTTGGTTCCTTTTAGGAAGTTGCATCTATGTTTAGATTCAGCGAGGGAGAAACGCGTTTCTTCCAAAAGCTGCGTTTGAACATTCCAGAGTGGAAGGGAGAACAGGCTGAAAAGGGAAATAATTTACTCTAAAAGCAAAACGGAGCTATCTAGCAGAATGGTTGTCAATGTGTGCATTCAACTTCCAGAGCTACATTGATGTGTGTTGGCAGCAGTTCAGAAACCCTTTCCTTGGAGAATGTACAAACAGTCATTTCCAGCCCTAGAGACGCATATAAGAGTTAGCAGTAAGAATGCGTTTCAAACACAGAAGACCCGCTTCTTACAAACTGATCTGCTGTGTGTTGGTTCCTTTTAGGAAGTTGCATCTATGTTTAGATTCAGCGAGCGAGAAACGCGTTTCTTCCAAAAGCTGCGTTTGGACATTCCAGAGTGGATGGGAGAACAGGCTGTAAAGGGAAATACCTTGCTCTAAAAGCAAAACGGAGCTATCTAGCAGAATGGTTGTCAATGTGTGCATTCCACTTCCAGAGTTACACTGATGTGTGTTTGCAGCAGTTCAGAAACCCTTTCTTTGCAGAATGTAGAAACAGTCATTTCCAGCCCTAGAGATGCATATAAGAGTTAGCAGTAAGAATGCGTTTCAAACACAGAAGACCCGCTTCTTACAAACTGATCTGCTGTGTGTTGGTTCCTTTTAGGAAGTTGCATCTATGTTTAGATTCAGCGAGAGAGAAACGCGTTTCTTCCAAAAGCTGCGTTTGGACATTGCAGAGTGGATGGGAGAAAAGGCTGTAAAGGGAAATACCTTGCTCTAAAAGCAAAACGGAGCTATCTAGCAGAATGGTTGTCAATGTGTGCATTCAATTTCCAGAGTTAAACTGAGGTGTGTTTGCAGCAGTTCAGAAACCTTTTTTTGGAGAATGTAGAAACAGTCATTTCCAGCCCTAGAGACACAGGTAAGGGTTAGCAGAAAGAATGCGTTTCAAACACAGAAGACCCGCTTCTTACAAACTGATCTGCTGTGTGTTGGTTCCTTTTAGGAAGTTGCATCTATGTTTAGATACAGCGAGGGAGAAACGCGTTTCTTCCAAAGCTGCGTTTGGACATTCCAGAGTGGATGGGAGAACAGGCTGTAAATGGAAATAACTTGTTCTAAAAGCAAAACGGAGCTATCTACCAGAATGGTTGTCAATGTGTGCATTCAACTTCCAGAGTTAAACTGATGTGTGTTTGCAGCAGTTCAGAAACCTTTTGTTTGGAGAATGTAGAAACAGTCATTTCCAGCCCTAGAGACACATGTAACGGTTAGCAGAAAGAATGCGTTTCAAACACAGAAGACCCGCTTCTTACAAACTGATCTGCTGTGTGTTGGTTCGTTTTAGGAAGTTGCATCTATGTTTAGATTCAGCGAGGGAGAAAAGCGTTTCTTCCAAAAGCTGCGTTTGGACATTCCAGAGTGGATGAGAGAACAGGCTGTAACGGGAAATACCTTGTTCTAAAAGCAAAACGGAGCTATCTAGCAGAATGGTTGTCAATGTGTGCATTCAACTTCCAGAGTTACACTGATGTGTGTTTGCAGCAGTTCAGAAACCCTTTCTTTGGAGAATGTAGAAACAGTCATTTCCAGCCCTAGAGACGCATATAAGAGTTAGCAGTAAGAATGCGTTTCAAACACAGAAGACCCGGTTCTTACAAACTGATCTGCTGTGTGTTGGTTCCTTTTAGGAAGTTGCATCTATGTTTAGATTCAGCGAGGGAGAAACGCGTTTCTTCCAAAAGCTGCATTTGGATATTCCAGAGTGGATGGGAGAACAGGCTGTAAAGGGAAATAACTTGTTCTAAAAGCAAAACGGACCTATGTAGCAGAATGGTTGTCAATGTGTGCATTCAACTTCCAGAGTTAAACTGATGTGTCTTTGCAGCAGTTCAGAAACCCTTTCTTTGGATAATGTAGAAACAGTCATTTCCAGCCCTAGAGACGAATATAAGAGTTAGCAGTAAGAATGCGTTTCAAACACAGAAGACCCGCTTCTTACAAACTGATCTGCTTTGTGTTGGTTCCTTTTAGGAAGTTGCCTCTATGTTTAGATTCAGCGAGGGAGAAACGCGTTTCTTCCAAAAGCTGCGTTTGGACATTCCAGAGTGGATGGGAGAACAGGTTGTGAAGAGAAATACCTTGCTCTAAAAGCAAAACGGAGCGATCTAGCAGAATGGTTGTCAATGTGTGCATTCAACTTCCAGAGGTAAACTGATGTGTCTTTGCAGCAATTCAGAAACCCTTTCTTTGGAGAATGTAGAAACAGTCATTTCCAGCCCTAGAGACGCATATAAGAGTTAGCAGTAAGAATGCGTTTCAAACACAGAAGACCCGCTTCTTACAAACTGATCTGCTGTTTGTTGGTTCCTTTTAGGAAGTTGCATCTATGTTTAGATTCAGCGAGGGAGAAACGCGTTTCTTCCAAAAGCTGCGTTTGGATATTCCAGAGTGGATAAGAGAACAGGCTGTAAAGGGAAATAACTTGTTCTAAAAGCAAAACGGAGCTATTTGGCAGAATGGTTGTCAATGTGTGCATTCAACTTCCAGATTTAAACTAATGTGTGTTTGCAGCAGTTCAGAAAGCCTTTCTTTGCAGAATGTAGAAACAGTCATTTCCAGCCCTAGAGACGCATATAAGGGTTAGCAGTAAGAATGCGTTTCAAACACAGAAGACCCGCTTCTTACAAACTGATCTGCTGTGTGTTGGTTCCTTTTAGGAAGTTGCATCTATGTTTAGATTCAGCGAGGGAGAAACGCGTTTCTTCCAAAAGCTGCATTTGGACATTCCAGAGTGGATGGGAGAACAGGCTGTAAAGAGAAATACCTTGCTCTAAAAGCAAAACGGAGCTACCTAACAGAATGGTTGTCAATGTGTGCATTCAACTTCCAGAGTTAAACTGATGTGTGTTTGCAGCAGTTCAGAAACCCTTTCTTTGGAGAATGTAGAAACAGTCATTTCCAGCCCTAGAGACGCATATAAGGGTTAGCAGTAAGAATGCGTTTCAAACACAGAAGACCCGCTTCTTACAAACTGATCTGCTGTGCGTTGGTTCCTTTTAGGATGTTGCATCTATGTTTATATTCCGTGAGGGAGAAACGCGTTTCTTCCAAAACCTGCGTTTGAACATTCCAGAGTGGATGGGAGAACAGGCTGTAAAGGGAAATACCTTGCTCTAAAAGCAAAACGGAGCTATCTAGCAGAATGATTGTCAATGTGTGCACTCAACTTCCAGAGTTACATTGATGTGTGTTGGCAGCAGTTCAGAAACCCGTTCTTTGGAGAATATAGAAACAGTCATTTACAGCCCTAGAGACGCATATAAGAGTTTCCAGTAAGAATGCGTTTCAAACACAGAAGACCCGCTTCTTACAAACTGATCTGCTGTGTGTTGGTTCCTTTTAGGAAGTTGCATCTATGTTTAGATTCAGCGAGTGTGAAACGCGTTTCTTCCAAAAGCTGCGTTTGGACAATCCAGAGTGGATGGGAGAACAGGCTGTAAAGGGAAATAACTTGTTCTAAAAGCAAAACGGAGCTATCTAGCAGAATGGTTGTCAATGTGTGCATTCACCTTCCAGAGTTAAACTGATATGTGTTTGCAGCAGTTCAGAAACCCTTTCTTTGGAGAATGTAGAAACAGTCATTTCCAGCCCTAGAAACCCATATAAGAGATAGCAGTAAGAATGCGTTTCAAACACAGAAGACCCGCTTCTTACAAACTGATCTGCTATGTGTTGGTTCCTTTTAGGAAGTTGCATATATGTTTAGATTCATCGAGGGAGAAATGCGTTTCTTCCAAAAGCTGCGTTTGGACATTCCAGAGTGGATGGGAGAAAAGGCTGTAAAGGGAAATACCTTACTCTAAAAGCAAAACGCAGCTATCTAACAGAACGGTTGTCAATGTGTGCATTCAACTTCCAGAGTTAAACTGATGTGTCTTTGCAGCAGTTCAGAAACCCTTTCTTTGCAGAATGTAGAAACAGTCATTTCCAGCCCTAGAGACGCATATAAGAGTTAGCAGTAAGAATGCGTTTCAAACACAGAAGACCCGGTTCTTACAAACTGATCTGCTGTGTGTTGGTTCCTTTTAGGAAGTTGCATCTATGTTTAGATTCAGCGAGGGAGAAACGCGTTTCTTCCAAAAGCTGCGTTTGGATATTCCAGAGTGGATGGGAGAACAGGCTGTAAAGGGAAATAACTTGTTCTAAAAGCAAAACGGAGCTATCTAGCAGAATGGTTGTCAATGTGTGCATTCAACTTCCAGAGTTACACTGATGTGTCTTTGCAGCAGTTCAGAAACCCTTTCTTTGGAGAATGTAGAAACAGTCATTTCCAGCCCTAGAGACGCATATAAGAGTTAGCAGTAAGAATGCGTTTCAAACACAGAAGTCCCGCTTCTTACAAACTGACCTGCTGTGTGTTGGTTCCTTTTCGGAAGTTCCATCTATGTTTAGATTCAGCGAGGGAGAAACGCGTTTCTTCCAAAAGCTGCGTTTGGACATTCCAGAGTGGATGGGAGAAAAGGCTGTAAAGGGAAATAACTTGTTCTAAAAGCAAAACGGAGCTATCTACCAGAATGGTTGTCAATGTGTGCATTCAACTTCCAGAGTTAAACTGATGTGTGTTTGCAGCAGTTCAGAAACCTTTTGTTTGGAGAATGTAGAAACAGTCATTTCCAGCCCTAGAGACACATGTAACGGTTAGCAGAAAGAATGCGTTTCAAACACAGAAGACCCGCTTCTTACAAACTGATCTGCTGTGTGTTGGTTCCTTTTAGGAAGTTGCATCTATGTTTAGATACAGCGAGGGAGAAACGCGTTTCTTCCAAAGCTGCGTTTGGACATTCCAGAGTGGATGGGAGAACAGGCTGTAAATGGAAATACCTTGCTCTAAAAGCAAAACGGAGCTATCTAGCAGAATGTTTGTCAATGTGTGCATTCAACTTCCAGAGTTACACTGATGTGTGTTTGCAGCAGTTCAGAAACACCTTCTTTGGAGAATGTAGAAACAGTCATTTCCAGCCCTAGAAACGCATATAAGAGTTAGCAGTAAGAATGCGTTTCAAACACAGAAGAACCGCTTCTTACAAACTGATCTGCTGTGTGTTGGTTCGTTTTAGGAAGTTGCATCTATGTTTAGATTCAGCGAGGGAGAAAAGCGTTTCTTCCAAAAGCTGCGTTTGGACATTCCAGAGTGGATGAGAGAACAGACTGTAACGGGAAATACCTTCTTCTAAAAGCAAAACGGAGCTATCTAGCAGAATGGTTGTCAATGTGTGCATTCAACTTCCAGAGTTACACTGATGTGTGTTTGCAGCAGTTCAGAAACCCTTTCTTTGGAGAATGTAGAAACAGTCATTTCCAGCCCTAGAGACGCATATAAGAGTTAGCAGTAAGAATGCGTTTCAAACACAGAAGACCCGCTTCTTACAAACTGATCTGCTGTGTGTTGGTTCCTTTTAGGAAGTTGCATCTATGTTTAGATTCAGCGAGGGAGAAACGCGTTTTTTCCAAAAGCTGCGTTTGGATATTCCAGAGTGGATGGTAGAACAGGCTGTAAAGGGAAATAACTTGTTCTAAAAGCAAAACGGAGCTATCTAGCAGAATGGTTGTCAATGTGTGCATTCACCTTCCAGAGTTAAACTGATGTGTGTTTGCAGCAGTTCAGAAACCCTTTCTTTGGAGAATGTAGAAACAGTCATTTCCAGCCCTATAGACGCATATAAGAGATAGCAGTAAGAATGCGTTTCAAACACAGAAGACCCGCTTCTTACAAACTGATCTGCTATGTGTTGGTTCCTTTTAGGAAGTTGCATCTATGTTTAGATTCATCGAGGGAGAAATGCGTTTCTTCCAAAAGCTGCGTTTGGGCATTCCAGAATGGATGGGAGAACAGGCTGTAAAGGGAAATAACTTGTTCTAAAAGCAAAACGGAGCTATCTAGCAGAATGGTTGTCAATGTGTGCATTCAACTTCCAGAGTTAAACTGATGTGTCTTTGCAGCAGTTCAGAAACCCTTTCTTTGGATAATGTAGAAACAGTCATTTCCAGCCCTAGAGACGAATATAAGAGTTAGCAGTAAGAATGCGTTTCAAACACAGAAGACCCGCTTCTTACAAACTGATCTGCTGAGTGTTGGTTCCTTTTAGGAAGTTGCATCTATGTTTAGATTCAGCGAGGGAGAAATGCGTTTCTTCCAAAAGCTGCGTTTGGACATTCCAGAGTGGGTGGGAGAACAGGCTGTAAATGGAAATACCTTGCTCTAAAAGCAAAACGGAGCTATCTAGCAGAATGGTTATCAATGTGTGCATTCAACTTCCAGAGGTAAACTGATGTGTGTTTGCAGCAGTTCAGAAACCCGTTCTTTGGAGAATGTAGAAACAGTCATTTCCAGCCCTAGAGACGCATATAAGAGTTAGCAGTAAGAATGCGTTTCAAACACAGAAGACCCGCTTCTTACAAACTGATCTGCTGTGTGTTGGTTCCTTTTAGGAAGTTGCCTCTATGTTTAGATTCAGCGAGGGAGAAACGCGTTTCTTCCAAAAGCTGCGTTTGGACATTCCAGAGTGGATGGGAGAACAGGTTGTGAAGAGAAATACCTTGCTCTAAAAGCAAAACGGAGCGATCTATCAGAATGGTTGTCAATGTGTGCATTCAACTTCCAGAGGTAAACTGATGTGTCTTTGCAGCAATTCAGAAACCCTTTCTTTGCAGAATGTAGAAACAGTCATTTCCAGCCCTGGAGACGCATATAAGAGTTAGCAGAAAGAATGCGTTTCAAACACAGAAGACCCGCTTCTTACAAACTGATCTGCTGTTTGTTGGTTCCTTTTAGGAAGTTGCATCTATGTTTAGATTCAGCGAGGGAGAAACGCGTTTCTTCCAAAAGCTGCGTTTGGATATTCCAGAGTGGATAAGAGAACAGGCTGAAAAGGGAAATAACTTGTTCTAAAAGCAAAACGGAGCTATTTGGCAGAATGGTTGTCAATGTGTGCATTCAACTTACAGATTTAAACTGATGTGTGTTTGCAGCAGTTCAGAAAGCCTTTCTTTGCAGAATGTAGAAACAGTCATTTCCAGCCCTAGAGACGCATATAAGGGTTAGCAGTAAGAATGCGTTTCAAACACAGAAGACCCGCTTCTTACAAACTGATCTGCTGTGTGTTGGTTCCTTTTAGGAAGTTGCATCTATGTTTAGATTCAGCGAGGGAGAAACGCGTTTCTTCCAAAAGCTGCATTTGGACATTCCAGAGTGGATGGGAGAACAGGCTGTAAAGAGAAATACCTTGCTCTAAAAGCAAAACGGAGCTACCTAACAGAATGGTTGTCAATGTGTGCATTCAACTTCCAGAGTTAAACTGATGTGTGTTTGCAGCAGTTCAGAAACCCTTTCTTTGGAGAATGTAGAAACAGTCATTTCCAGCCCTAGAGACGCATATAAGGGTTAGCAGTATGAATGCGTTTCAAACACAGAAGACCCGCTTCTTACAAACTGATCTGCTGTGCGTTGGTTCCTTTTAGGATGTTGCATCTATGTTTATATTCCGTGAGGGAGAAACGCGTTTCTTCCAAAACCTGCGTTTGAACATTCCAGAGTGGATGGGAGAACAGGCTGTAAAGGGAAATACCTTGCTCTAAAAGCAAAACGGAGCTATCTAGCAGAATGATTGTCAATGTGTGCACTCAACTTCCAGAGTTACATTGATGTGTGTTGGCAGCAGTTCAGAAACCCGTTCTTTGGAGAATGTAGAAACAGTCATTTACAGCCCTAGAGACGCATATAAGAGTTTCCAGTAAGAATGCGTTTCAAACACAGAAGACCCGCTTCTTACAAACTGATCTGCTGTGTGTTGGTTCCTTTTAGGAAGTTGCATCTATGTTTAGATTCAGCGAGTGTGAAACGCGTTTCTTCCAAAAGCTGCGTTTGGACATTCCAGAGTGGATGGGAGAACAGGCTGTAAAGGGAAATAACTTGTTCTAAAAGCAAAACGGAGCTATCTAGCAGAATGGTTGTCAATGTGTGCATTCACCTTCCAGAGTTAAACTGATATGTGTTTGCAGCAGTTCAGAAACCCTTTCTTTGGAGAATGTAGAAACAGTCATTTCCAGCCCTAGAAACGCATATAAGAGATAGCAGTAAGAATGCGTTTCAAACACAGAAGACCCGCTTCTTACAAACTGATCTGCTATGTGTTGGTTCCTTTTAGGAAGTTGCATCTATGTTTAGATTCATCGAGGGAGAAATGCGTTTCTTCCAAAAGCTGCGTTTGGACATTCCAGAGTGGATGGGAGAAAAGGCTGTAAAGGGAAATACCTTACTCTAAAAGCAAAACGCAGCTATCTAGCAGAATGTTTGTCAATGTGTGCATTCAACTTCCAGAGTTAAACTGATGTGTCTTTGCAGCAGTTCAGAAACCCTTTCTTTGCAGAATGTAGAAACAGTCATTTCCAGCCCTAGAGACGCATATAAGAGTTAGCAGTAAGAATGCGTTTCAAACACAGAAGACCCGGTTCTTACAAACTGATCTGCTGTGTGTTGGTTCCTTTTAGGAAGTTGCATCTATTTTTAGATTCAGCGAGGGAGAAACGCGTTTCTTCCAAAAGCTGCGTTTGGATATTCCAGAGTGGATGGGAGAACAGGCTGTAAAGGGAAATAACTTGTTCTAAAAGCAAAACGGAGCTATCTAGCAGAATGGTTGTCAATGTGTGCATTCAACTTCCAGAGTTACACTGATGTGTCTTTGCAGCAGTTCAGAAACCCTTTCTTTGGAGAATGTAGAAACAGTCATTTCCAGCCCTAGAGACGCATATAAGAGTTAGCAGTAAGAATGCGTTTCAAACACAGAAGTCCCGCTTCTTACAAACTGACCTGCTGTGTGTTGGTTCCTTTTCGGAAGTTCCATCTATGTTTAGATTCAGCGAGGGAGAAACGCGTTTCTTCCAAAAGCTGCGTTTGGACATTCCAGAGTGGATGGGAGAAAAGGCTGTAAAGGGAAATAACTTGTTCTAAAAGCAAAACGGAGCTATCTACCAGAATGGTTGTCAATGTGTGCATTCAACTTCCAGAGTTAAACTGATGTGTGTTTGCAGCAGTTCAGAAACCTTTTGTTTGGAGAATGTAGAAACAGTCATTTCCAGGCCTAGAGACACATGTAACGGTTAGCAGAAAGAATGCGTTTCAAACACAGAAGACCCGCTTCTTACAAACTGATCTGCTGTGTGTTGGTTCGTTTTAGGAAGTTGCATCTATGTTTAGATTCAGCGAGGGAGAAACGCGTTTCTTCCAAAAGCTGCGTTTGGACATTCCAGAGTGGATGAGAGAACAGGCTGTAATGGGAAATACCTTCTTCTAAAAGCAAAACGGAGCTATCTAGCAGAATGGTTGTCAATGTGTGCATTCAACTTCCAGAGTTACACTGATGTGTGTTTGCAGCAGTTCAGAAACCCTTTCTTTGGAGAATGTAGAAACAGTCATTTCCAGCCCTAGAGACGCATATAAGAGTTAGCAGTAAGAATGCGTTTCAAACACAGAAGACCCGCTTCTTACAAACTGATCTGCTGTGTGTTGGTTCCTTTTAGGAAGTTGCATCTATGTTTAGATTCAGCGAGGGAGAAACGCGTTTCTTCCAAAAGCTGCGTTTGGACATTCCAGAGTGGATGGGAGAACAGGCTGTAAAGAGAAATACCTTGCTCTAAAAGCAAAACGGAGCTATCTAGCAGAATGGTTGTCAATGTGTGCATTCAACTTCCAGAGGTAAACTGATGTGTCTTTGCAGCAATTCAGAAACCCTTTCTTTGCAGAATGTAGAAACAGTCATTTCCAGCCCTAGAGACAATTATAAGAGTTAGCAGTAAGAATGCGTTTCAAACACAGAAGACCCGCTTCTTACAAACTGATCTGCTGTTTGTTGGTTCCTTTTAGGAAGTTGCATCTATGTTTAGATTCAGCGAGGGAGAAACGCGTTTCTTCCAAAAGCTGCGTTTGGATATTCCAGAGTGGATAAGAGAACAGGCTGTAAAGGGAAATAACTTGTTCTAAAAGAAAAACGGAGCTATTTGGCAGAATGGTTGTCAATGTGTGCATTCAACTTCCAGAGTTAAACTGATGTGTGTTTGCAGCAGTTCAGAAAGCCTTTCTTTGCAGAATGTAGAAACAGTCATTTCCAGCCCTAGAGACGCATATAAGAGTTAGCATTAAGAATGCGTTTCAAACACAGAAGACCCGCTTCTTACAAACTGATCTGCTGTGTGTTGGTTCCTTTTAGGAAGTTGCATCTATGTTTAGATTCAGCGAGGGAGAAACGCGTTTCTTCCAAAAGCTGCGTTTGGACATTCCAGAGTGGATGGGAGAACAGGCTGTAAAGGGAAATACCTTCTTCTAAAAGCAAAACGGAGCTATCTAGCAGAATGGTTGTCAATGTGTGCATTCAACTTCCAGAGTTAAACTGATGTGTGTTTGCAGCAGTTCAAAAACCCTTTCTTTGGAGAATGTAGAAACAGTCATTTCCAGCCCTAGAGACACATATAAGGGTTAGCAGTAAGAATGCGTTTCAAACACAGAAGACCCGTTTCTTACAAACTGATCTGCTGTGTGTTGGTTCCTTTTAGGAAGGTGCATCTATGTTTAGATTCAGCGAGGGAGAAACGCGTTTCTTCCAAAAGCTGCATTTGGACATTCCAGAGTGGATGGGAGAACAGGCTGTAAAGAGAATTACCTTGCTCTAAAAGCAAAACGGAGCTATCTAACAGAATGGTTGTCAATGTGTGCATTCAACTTCCAGAGTTAAACTGATGTGTGTTTGCAGCAGTTCAGAAACCCTTTCTTTGGAGAATGTAGAAACAGTCATTTCCAGCCCTAGAGACGCATATAAGAGTTAGCAGTAAGAATGCGTTTCAAACACAGAAGACCCGCTTCTTACAAACTGATCTGCTGTGCGTTGGTTCCTTTTAGGATGTTGCATCTATGTTTATATTCAGTGAGGGAGAAACGCGTTTCTTCCAAAACCTGCGTTTGAACATTCCAGAGTGGATGGGAGAACAGGCTGTAAAGGGAAATACCTTGCTCTAAAAGCAAAACGGAGCTATCTAGCAGAATGTTTGTCAATGTGTGCATTCAACTTCCAGAGTTACACTGATGTGTGTTTGCAGCAGTTCAGAAACACCTTCTTTGGAGAATGTAGAAACAGTCATTTCCAGCCCTAGAAACGCATATAAGAGTTAGCAGTAAGAATGCGTTTCAAACACAGAAGAACCACTTCTTACAAACTGATCTGCTGTGTGTTGGTTCGTTTTAGGAAGTTGCATCTATGTTTAGATTCAGCGAGGGAGAAAAGCGTTTCTTCCAAAAGCTGCGTTTGGACATTCCAGAGTGGATGAGAGAACAGGCTGTAACGGGAAATACCTTGTTCTAATAGCAAAACGGAGCTATCTAGCAGAATGGTTGTCAATGTGTGCATTCAACTTCCAGAGTTAAACTGATGTGTGTTTGCAGCAGTTCAGAAACCCTTTCTTTGGAGAATGTAGAAACAGTCATTTCCAGCCCTAGAGACGCATATAAGAGTTAGCAGTAAGAATGCGTTTCAAACACAGAAGACCCCCTTCTTACAAACTGATCTGCTGTGCGTTGGTTCCTTTTAGGATGTTGCATCTATGTTTATATTCAGTGAGGGAGAAACGCGTTTCTTCCAAAACCTGCGTTTGAACATTCCAGAGTGGATGGGAGAACAGGCTGTAAAGGGAAATACCTTGCTCTAAAAGCAAAACGGAGCTATCTAGCAGAATGTTTGTCAATGTGTGCACTCAACTTCCAGAGTTACATTGATGTGTGTTGGCAGCAGTTCAGAAACCCGTTCTTTGGAGAATGTAGAAACAGTCATTTACACCCCTAGAGACGCATATAAGGGTTAGCAGTAAGAATGCGTTTCAAACACAGAAGACCCGCTTCTTACAAACTGATATGCTGTGTGTTGGTTCCTTTTAGGAAGTTGCATCTATGTTTAGATTCAGCGAGCGAGAAACGCGTTTCTTCCAAAAGCTGCGTTTGGACATTCCAGAGTGGATGGGAGAACAGGCTGTAAAGAGAAATACCTTGCTCTAAAAGCAAAACGGAGCTATCTAGCAGAATGTTTGTCAATGTGTGCATTCAACTTCCAGAGTTACACTGATGTGCGTTTGCAGCATTTCAGAAACCCTTTCTTTGCAGAATGTAGAAACAGTCATTTCCAGCCCTAGAGACACATCTAAGAGTTAGCAGTAAGAATGCGTTTCAAACACAGAAGACCCGCTTCTTACAAACTGATCTGCTGTGTGTTGGTTCCTTTTAGGAAGTTGCATCTATGTTTAGATTCAGCGAGGGAGAAACGCGTTTTTTCCAAAAGCTGCGTTTGGATATTCCAGAGTGGATGGTAGAACAGGCTGTAAAGGGAAATAACTTGTTCTAAAAGCAAAACGGAGCTATCTAGCAGAATGGTTGTCAATGTGTGCATTCACCTTCCAGAGTTAAACTGATGTGTGTTTGTAGCAGTTCAGAAACCCTTTCTTTGGAGAATGTAGAAACAGTCATTTCCAGCCCTATAGACGCATATAAGAGATAGCAGTAAGAATGCGTTACAAACACAGAAGACCCGCTTCTTACAAACTGATCTGCTGAGTGTTGGTTCCTTTTAGGAAGTTGCATCTATGTTTAGATTCAGCGAGGGAGAAATGCGTTTCTTCCAAAAGCTGCGTTTGGACATTCCAGAGTGGGTGGGAGAACAGGCTGTAAATGGAAATACCTTGCTCTAAAAGCAAAACGGAGCTATCTAGCAGAATGGTTATCAAGGTGTGCATTCAACTTCCAGAGGTAAACTGATGTGTGTTTGCAGCAGTTCAGAAACCCTTTCTTTGGAGAATGTAGAAACAGTCATTTCCAGCCCTAGAGACGCATATAAGAGTTAGCAGTAAGAATGCGTTTCAAACACAGAAGACCCGCTTCTTACAAACTGATCTGCTGTGTGTTGGTTCCTTTTAGGAAGTTGCATCTATGTTTAGATTCAGCGAGGGAGAAACGCGTTTCTTCCAAAAGCTGCGTTTGGACATTCCAGAGTGGATGGGAGAACAGGCTGTAAAGAGAAATACCTTGCTCTAAAAGCAAAACGGAGCTATCTAGCAGAATGGTTGTCAATGTGTGCATTCAACTTCCAGAGGTAAACTGATGTGTCTTTGCAGCAATTCAGAAACCCTTTCTTTGCAGAATGTAGAAACAGTCATTTCCAGCCCTAGAGACAATTATAAGAGTTAGCAGTAAGAATGCGTTTCAAACACAGAAGACCCGCTTCTTACAAACTGATCTGCTGTTTGTTGGTTCCTTTTACGAAGTTGCATCTATGTTTAGATTCAGCGAGGGAGAAACGCGTTTCTTCCAAAAGCTGCGTTTGGATATTCCAGAGTGGATAAGAGAACAGGCTGTAAAGGGAAATAACTTGTTCTAAAAGCAAAACGGAGCTATTTGGCAGAATGGTTGTCAATGTGTGCATTCAACTTCCAGAGTTAAACTGATGTGTGTTTGCAGCAGTTCAGAAAGCCTTTCTTTGCAGAATGTAGAAACAGTCATTTCCAGCCCTAGAGACGCATATAAGAGTTAGCAGTAAGAATGCGTTTCAAACACAGAAGACCCGCTTCTTACAAACTGATCTGCTGTGCGTTGGTTCCTTTTAGGATGTTGCATCTATGTTTATATTCAGTGAGGGAGAAACGCGTTTCTTCCAAAACCTGCGTTTGAACATTCCAGAGTGGATGGGAGAACAGGCTGTAAAGGGAAATACCTTGCTCTATAAGCAAAACGGAGCTATCTAGCAGAATGTTTGTCAATGTGTGCATTCAACTTCCAGAGTTACACTGATGTGTGTTTGCAGCAGTTCAGAAACACCTTCTTTGGAGAATGTAGAAACAGTCATTTCCAGCCCTAGAAACGCATATAAGAGTTAGCAGTAAGAATGCGTTTCAAACACAGAAGAACCGCTTCTTACAAACTGATCTGCTGTGTGTTGGTTCGTTTTAGGAAGTTGCATCTATGTTTAGATTCAGCGAGGGAGAAATGCGTTTCTTCCAAAAGCTGCGTTTGGACATTCCAGAGTGGATGAGAGAACAGGCTGTAACGGGAAATACCTTGTTCTAAAAGCAAAACGGAGCTATCTAGCAGAATGGTTGTCAATGTGTGCATTCAACTTCCAGAGTTAAACTGATGTGTGTTTGCAGCAGTTCAGAAACCCTTTCTTTGGAGAATGTAGAAACAGTCATTTCCAGCCCTAGAGACGCATATAAGAGTTAGCGGTAAGAATGCGTTTCAAACACAGAAGACCCGCTTCTTACAAACTGATCTGCTGTGCGTTGGTTCCTTTTAGGATGTTGCATCTATGTTTATATTCAGTGAGGGAGAAACGCGTTTCTTCCAAAACCTGCGTTTGAACATTCCAGAGTGGATGGGACAACAGGCTGTAAAGGGAAATACCTTGCTCTAAAAGCAAAACGGAGCTATCTAGCAGAATGGTTGTCAATGTGTGCATTCCACTTCCAGAGTTACACTGATGTGTGTTTGCAGCAGTTCAGAAACCCTTTCTTTGCAGAATGTAGAAACAGTCATTTCCAGCCCTAGAGACGCATATAAGAGTTAGCAGTAAGAATGCGTTTCAAACACAGAAGACCCGCTTCTTACAAACTGATCTGCTGTGTGTTGGTTCCTTTTAGGAAGTTGCATCTATGTTTAGATTCAGCGAGGGAGAAACGCGTTTCTTCCAAAAGCTGCGTTTGGACATTCCAGAGTGGATGGGAGAACAGGCTGTAAAGAGAAATACCTTGCTCTAAAAGCAAAACGGAGCTATCTAGCAGAATGGTTGTCAATGTGTGCATTCAACTTCCAGAGGTAAACTGATGTGTCTTTGCAGCAATTCAGAAACCCTTTCTTTGCAGAATGTAGAAACAGTCATTTCCAGCCCTAGAGACAATTATAAGAGTTAGCAGTAAGAATGCGTTTCAAACACAGAAGACCCGCTTCTTACAAACTGATCTGCTGTTTGTTGGTTCCTTTTACGAAGTTGCATCTATGTTTAGATTCAGCGAGGGAGAAACGCGTTTCTTCCAAAAGCTGCGTTTGGATATTCCAGAGTGGATAAGAGAACAGGCTGTAAAGGGAAATAACTTGTTCTAAAAGCAAAACGGAGCTATTTGGCAGAATGGTTGTCAATGTGTGCATTCAACTTCCAGAGTTAAACTGATGTGTGTTTGCAGCAGTTCAGAAAGCCTTTCTTTGCAGAATGTAGAAACAGTCATTTCCAGCCCTAGAGACGCATATAAGAGTTAGCAGTAAGAATGCGTTTCAAACACAGAAGACCCGCTTCTTACAAACTGATCTGCTGTGCGTTGGTTCCTTTTAGGATGTTGCATCTATGTTTATATTCAGTGAGGGAGAAACGCGTTTCTTCCAAAACCTGCGTTTGAACATTCCAGAGTGGATGGGAGAACAGGCTGTAAAGGGAAATACCTTGCTCTATAAGCAAAACGGAGCTATCTAGCAGAATGTTTGTCAATGTGTGCATTCAACTTCCAGAGTTACACTGATGTGTGTTTGCAGCAGTTCAGAAACACCTTCTTTGGAAAATGTAGAAACAGTCATTTCCAGCCCTAGAAACGCATATAAGAGTTAGCAGTAAGAATGCGTTTCAAACACAGAAGAACCGCTTCTTACAAACTGATCTGCTGTGTGTTGGTTCGTTTTAGGAAGTTGCATCTATGTTTAGATTCAGCGAGGGAGAAATGCGTTTCTTCCAAAAGCTGCGTTTGGACATTCCAGAGTGGATGAGAGAACAGGCTGTAACGGGAAATACCTTGTTCTAAAAGCAAAACGGAGCTATCTAGCAGAATGGTTGTCAATGTGTGCATTCAACTTCCAGAGTTAAACTGATGTGTGTTTGCAGCAGTTCAGAAACCCTTTCTTTGGAGAATGTAGAAACAGTCATTTCCAGCCCTAGAGACGCATATAAGAGTTAGCGGTAAGAATGCGTTTCAAACACAGAAGACCCGCTTCTTACAAACTGATCTGCTGTGCGTTGGTTCCTTTTAGGATGTTGCATCTATGTTTATATTCAGTGAGGGAGAAACGCGTTTCTTCCAAAACCTGCGTTTGAACATTCCAGAGTGGATGGGACAACAGGCTGTAAAGGGAAATACCTTGCTCTAAAAGCAAAACGGAGCTATCTAGCAGAATGGTTGTCAATGTGTGCATTCCACTTCCAGAGTTACACTGATGTGTGTTTGCAGCAGTTCAGAAACCCTTTCTTTGCAGAATGTAGAAACAGTCATTTCCAGCCCTAGAGATGCATATAAGAGTTAGCAGTAAGAATGCGTTTCAAACACAGAAGACCCGCTTCTTACAAACTGATCTGCTGTGTGTTGGTTCCTTTTAGGAAGTTGCATCTATGTTTAGATTCAGCGAGAGAGAAACGCGTTTCTTCCAAAAGCTGCGTTTGGACATTGCAGAGTGGATGGGAGAAAAGGCTGTAAAGGGAAATACCTTGCTCTAAAAGCAAAACGGAGCTATCTAGCAGAATGGTTGTCAATGTGTGCATTCAATTTCCAGAGTTAAACTGAGGTGTGTTTGCAGCAGTTCAGAAACCTTTTTTTGGAGAATGTAGAAACAGTCATTTCCAGCCCCAGAGACACAGGTAAGGGTTAGCAGAAAGAATGCGTTTCAAACACAGAAGACCCGCTTCTTACAAACTGATCTGCTGTGTGTTGGTTCCTTTTAGGAAGTTGCATCTATGTTTAGATACAGCGAGGGAGAAACGCGTTTCTTCCAAAGCTGCGTTTGTACATTCCAGAGTGGATGGGAGAACAGGCTGTAAATGGAAATAACTTGTTCTAAAAGCAAAACGGAGCTATCTACCAGAATGGTTGTCAATGTGTGCATTCAACTTCCAGAGTTAAACTGAGGTGTGTTTGCAGCAGTTCAGAAACCTTTTGTTTGGAGAATGTAGAAACAGTCATTTCCAGCCCTAGAGACACATGTAACGGTTAGCAGAAAGAATGCGTTTCAAACACAGAAGACCCGCTTCTTACAAACTGATCTGCTGTGTGTTGGTTCGTTTTAGGAAGTTGCATCTATGTTTAGATTCAGCGAGGGAGAAAAGCGTTTCTTCCAAAAGCTGCGTTTGGACATTCCAGAGTGGATGAGAGAACAGGCTGTAACGGGAAATACCTTGTTCTAAAAGCAAAACGGAGCTATCTAGCAGAATGGTTGTCAATGTGTGCATTCAACTTCCAGAGTTACACTGATGTGTGTTTGCAGCAGTTCAGAAACCCTTTCTTTGGAGAATGTAGAAACAGTCATTTCCAGCCCTATAGACGCATATAGGAGATAGCAGTAAGAATGCGTTTCAAACACAGAAGACTCGCTTCTTACAAACTGATCTGCGGTGTGTTGGTTCCTTTTAGGAAGTTGCATCTATGTTTAGATTCAGCGAGGGAGAAATGCGTTTCTTCCAAAAGCTGCGTTTGGATATTCCAGAGTGGATGGGAGAAAAGGCTGTAAAGGGAAATACCTTGCTCTAAAAGCAAAACGGAGCTATCTAGCAGAATGGTTGTCAATGTGTGCATTCAACTTCCAGAGTTAAACTGATGTGTCTTTGCAGCAGTTCAGAAACCCTTTCGTTGCAGAATGTAGAAACAGTCATTTCCAGCCCTAGAGACGCATATAAGAGTTAGCAGTAAGAATGCGTTTCAAACACAGAAGACCCGGTTCTTACAAACTGATCTGCTGTGTGTTGGTTCCTTTTAGGAAGTTGCATCTATGTTTAGATTCAGCGAGGGAGAAACGCGTTTCTTCCAAAAGCTGCATTTGGATATTCCAGAGTGGATGGGAGAACAGGCTGTAAAGGGAAATAACTTGTTCTAAAAGCAAAACGGACCTATCTAGCAGAATGGTTGTCAATGTGTGCATTCAACTTCCAGAGTTAAACTGATGTGTCTTTGCAGCAGTTCAGAAACCCTTTCTTTGGATAATGTAGAAACAGTCATTTCCAGCCCTAGAGACGAATATAAGAGTTAGCAGTAAGAATGCGTTTCAAACACAGAAGACCCGCTTCTTACAAACTGATCTGCTGAGTGTTGGTTCCTTTTAGGAAGTTGCATCTATGTTTAGATTCAGCGAGGGAGAAATGCGTTTCTTCCAAAAGCTGCGTTTGGACATTCCAGAGTGGGTGGGAGAACAGGCTGTAAATGGAAATACCTTGCTCTAAAAGCAAAACGGAGCTATCTAGCAGAATGGTTATCAATGTGTGCATTCAACTTCCAGAGGTAAACTGATGTGTGTTTGCAGCAGTTCAGAAACCCTTTCTTTGGAGAATGTAGAAACAGTCATTTCCAGCCCTAGAGACGCATATAAGAGTTAGCAGTAAGAATGCATTTCAAACACAGAAGACCCGCTTCTTACAAACTGATCTGCTGTGTGTTGGTTCCTTTTAGGAAGTTGCCTCTATGTTTAGATTCAGCGAGGGAGAAACGCGTTTCTTCCAAAAGCTGCGTTTGGACATTCCAGAGTGGATGGGAGAACAGGTTGTGAAGAGAAATACCTTGCTCTAAAAGCAAAACGGAGCGATCTAGCAGAATGGTTGTCAATGTGTGCATTCAACTTCCAGAGGTAAACTGATGTGTCTTTGCAGCAATTCAGAAACCCTTTCTTTGGAGAATGTAGAAACAGTCATTTCCAGCCCTAGAGACGCATATAAGAGTTAGCAGTAAGAATGCGTTTCAAACACAGAAGACCCGCTTCTTACAAACTGATCTGCTGTTTGTTGGTTCCTTTTAGGAAGTTGCATCTATGTTTAGATTCAGCGAGGGAGAAACGCGTTTCTTCCAAAAGCTGCGTTTGGATATTCCAGAGTGGATAAGAGAACAGGCTGTAAAGGGAAATAACTTGTTCTAAAAGCAAAACGGAGCTATTTGGCAGAATGGTTGTCAATGTGTGCATTCAACTTCCAGATTTAAACTAATGTGTGTTTGCAGCAGTTCAGAAAGCCTTTCTTTGCAGAATGTAGAAACAGTCATTTCCAGCCCTAGAGACTCATATAAGGGTTAGCAGTAAGAATGCGTTTCAAACACAGAAGACCCGCTTCTTACAAACTGATCTGCTGTGTGTTGGTTCCTTTTAGGAAGTTGCATCTATGTTTAGATTCAGCGAGGGAGAAACGCGTTTCTTCCAAAAGCTGCATTTGGACATTCCAGAGTGGATGGGAGAACAGGCTGTAAAGAGAAATACCTTGCTCTAAAAGCAAAACGGAGCTACCTAACAGAATGGTTGTCAATGTGTGCATTCAATTTCCAGAGTTAAACTGATGTGTGTTTGCAGCAGTTCAGAAACCCTTTCTTTGGAGAATGTAGAAACAGTCATTTCCAGCCCTAGAGACGCATATAAGGGTTAGCAGTAAGAATGCGTTTCAAACACAGAAGACCCGCTTCTTACAAACTGATCTGCTGTGCGTTGGTTCCTTTTAGGATGTTGCATCTATGTTTATATTCCGTGAGGGAGAAACGCGTTTCTTCCAAAACCTGCGTTTGAACATTCCAGAGTGGATGGGAGAACAGGCTGTAAAGGGAAATACCTTGCTCTAAAAGCAAAACGGAGCTATCTAGCAGAATGATTGTCAATGTGTGCACTCAACTTCCAGAGTTACATTGATGTGTGTTGGCAGCAGTTCAGAAACCCGTTCTTTGGAGAATGTAGAAACAGTCATTTACAGCCCTAGAGACGCATATAAGAGTTTCCAGTAAGAATGCGTTTCAAACACAGAAGACCCGCTTCTTACAAACTGATCTGCTGTGTGTTGGTTCCTTTTAGGAAGTTGCATCTATGTTTAGATTCAGCGAGTGTGAAACGCGTTTCTTCCAAAAGCTGCGTTTGGACAATCCAGAGTGGATGGGAGAACAGGCTGTAAAGGGAAATAACTTGTTCTAAAAGCAAAACGGAGCTATCTAGCAGAATGGTTGTCAATGTGTGCATTCACCTTCCAGAGTTAAACTGATATGTGTTTGCAGCAGTTCAGAAACCCTTTCTTTGGAGAATGTAGAAACAGTCATTTCCAGCCCTAGAAACCCATATAAGAGATAGCAGTAAGAATGCGTTTCAAACACAGAAGACCCGCTTCTTACAAACTGATCTGCTATGTGTTGGTTCCTTTTAGGAAGTTGCATATATGTTTAGATTCATCGAGGGAGAAATGCGTTTCTTCCAAAAGCTGCGTTTGGACATTCCAGAGTGGATGGGAGAAAAGGCTGTAAAGGGAAATACCTTACTCTAAAAGCAAAACGCAGCTATCTAGCAGAACGGTTGTCAATGTGTGCATTCAACTTCCAGAGTTAAACTGATGTGTCTTTGCAGCAGTTCAGAAACCCTTTCTTTGCAGAATGTAGAAACAGTCATTTCCAGCCCTAGAGACGCATATAAGAGTTAGCAGTAAGAATGCGTTTCAAACACAGAAGACCCGGTTCTTACAAACTGATCTGCTGTGTGTTGGTTCCTTTTAGGAAGTTGCATCTATGTTTAGATTCAGCGAGGGAGAAACGCGTTTCTTCCAAAAGCTGCGTTTGGATATTCCAGAGTGGATGGGAGAACAGGCTGTAAAGGGAAATAACTTGTTCTAAAAGCAAAACGGAGCTATCTAGCAGAATGGTTGTCAATGTGTGCATTCAACTTCCAGAGTTACACTGATGTGTCTTTGCAGCAGTTCAGAAACCCTTTCTTTGGAGAATGTAGAAACAGTCATTTCCAGCCCTAGAGACGCATATAAGAGTTAGCAGTAAGAATGCGTTTCAAACACAGAAGTCCCGCTTCTTACAAACTGACCTGCTGTGTGTTGGTTCCTTTTCGGAAGTTCCATCTATGTTTAGATTCAGCGAGGGAGAAACGCGTTTCTTCCAAAAGCTGCGTTTGGACATTCCAGAGTGGATGGGAGAAAAGGCTGTAAAGGGAAATAACTTGTTCTAAAAGCAAAACGGAGCTATCTACCAGAATGGTTGTCAATGTGTGCATTCAACTTCCAGAGTTAAACTGATGTGTGTTTGCAGCAGTTCAGAAACCTTTTGTTTGGAGAATGTAGAAACAGTCATTTCCAGCCCTAGAGACACATGTAACGGTTAGCAGAAAGAATGCGTTTCAAACACAGAAGACCCGCTTCTTACAAACTGATCTGCTGTGTGTTGGTTCCTTTTAGGAAGTTGCATCTATGTTTAGATACAGCGAGGGAGAAACGCGTTTCTTCCAAAGCTGCGTTTGGACATTCCAGAGTGGATGGGAGAACAGGCTGTAAATGGAAATACCTTGCTCTAAAAGCAAAACGGAGCTATCTAGCAGAATGGTTGTCAATGTGTGCATTCAACTTCCAGAGTTACACTGATGTGTGTTTGCAGCAGTTCAGAAACACCTTCTTTGGAGAATGTAGAAACAGTCATTTCCAGCCCTAGAAACGCATATAAGAGTTAGCAGTAAGAATGCGTTTCAAACACAGAAGAACCGCTTCTTACAAACTGATCTGCTGTGTGTTGGTTCGTTTTAGGAAGTTGCATCTATGTTTAGATTCAGCAAGGGAGAAAAGCGTTTCTTCCAAAAGCTGCGTTTGGACATTCCAGAGTGGATGAGAGAACAGACTGTAACGGGAAATACCTTCTTCTAAAAGCAAAACGGAGCTATCTAGCAGAATGGTTGTCAATGTGTGCATTCAACTTCCAGAGTTACACTGATGTGTGTTTGCAGCAGTTCAGAAACCCTTTCTTTGGAGAATGTAGAAACAGTCATTTCCAGCCCTAGAGACGCATATAAGAGTTAGCAGTAAGAATGCGTTTCAAACACAGAAGACCCGCTTCTTACAAACTGATCTGCTGTGTGTTGGTTCCTTTTAGGAAGTTGCATCTATGTTTAGATTCAGCGAGGGAGAAACGCGTTTTTTCCAAAAGCTGCGTTTGGATATTCCAGAGTGGATGGTAGAACAGGCTGTAAAGGGAAATAACTTGTTCTAAAAGCAAAACGGAGCTATCTAGCAGAATGGTTGTCAATGTGTGCATTCACCTTCCAGAGTTAAACTGATGTGTGTTTGCAGCAGTTCAGAAACCCTTTCTTTGGAGAATGTAGAAACAGTCATTTCCAGCCCTATAGACGCATATAAGAGATAGCAGTAAGAATGCGTTTCAAACACAGAAGACCCGCTTCTTACAAACTGATCTGCTATGTGTTGGTTCCTTTTAGGAAGTTGCATCTATGTTTAGATTCATCGAGGGAGAAATGCGTTCCTTCCAAAAGCTGCGTTTGAACATTCCAGAGTGGATGGGAGAACAGGCTGTAAAGGGATATAACTTGTTCTAAAAGCAAAACGGACCTATCTAGCAGAATGGTTGTCAATGTGTGCATTCAACTTCCAGAGTTAAACTGATGTGTCTTTGCAGCAGTTCAGAAACCCTTTCTTTGGATAATGTAGAAACAGTCATTTCCAGCCCTAGAGACGAATATAAGAGTTAGCAGTAAGAATGCGTTTCAAACACAGAAGACCCGCTTCCTACAAACTGATCTGCTGAGTGTTGGTTCCTTTTAGGAAGTTGCATCTATGTTTAGATTCCGCGAGGGAGAAATGCGTTTCTTCCAAAAGCTGCGTTTGGACATTCCAGAGTGGGTGGGAGAACAGGCTGTAAATGGAAATACCTTGCTCTAAAAGCAAAACGGAGCTATCTAGCAGAATGGTGATCAATGTGTGCATTCAACTTCCAGAGGTAAACTGATGTGTGTTTGCAGCAGTTCAGAAACCCTTTCTTTGGAGAATGTAGAAACAGTCATTTCCAGCCCTAGAGACGCATATAAGAGTTAGCAGTAAGAATGCGTTTCAAACACAGAAGACCCGCTTCTTACAAACTGATCTGCTGTGTGTTGGTTCCTTTTAGGAAGTTGCCTCTATGTTTAGATTCAGCGAGGGAGAAACGCGTTTCTTCCAAAAGCTGCGTTTGGACATTCCAGAGTGGATGGGAGAACAGGTTGTGAAGAGAAATACCTTGCTCTAAAAGCAAAACGGAGCGATCTAGCAGAATGGTTGTCAATGTGTGCATTCAACTTCCAGAGGTAAACTGATGTGTCTTTGCAGCAATTCAGAAACCCTTTCTTTGCAGAATGTAGAAACAGTCATTTCCAGCCCTAGAGACGCATATAAGAGTTAGCAGAAAGAATGCGTTTCAAACACAGAAGACCCGCTTCTTACAAACTGATCTGCTGTTTGTTGGTTCCTTTTAGGAAGTTGCATCTATGTTTAGATTCAGCGAGGGAGAAACGCGTTTCTTCCAAAAGCTGCGTTTGGATATTCCAGAGTGGATAAGAGAACAGGCTGTAAAGGGAAATAACTTGTTCTAAAAGCAAAACGGAGCTATTTGGCAGAATGGTTGTCAATGTGTGCATTCAACTTACAGATTTAAACTGATGTGTGTTTGCAGCAGTTCAGAAAGCCTTTCTTTGCAGAATGTAGAAACAGTCATTTCCAGCCCTAGAGACGCATATAAGGGTTAGCAGTAAGAATGCGTTTCAAACACAGAAGACCCGCTTCTTACAAACTGATCTGCTGTGTGTTGGTTCCTTTTAGGAAGTTGCATCTATGTTTAGATTCAGCGAGGGAGAAACGCGTTTCTTCCAAAAGCTGCATTTGGACATTCCAGAGTGGATGGGAGAACAGGCTGTAAAGAGAAATACCTTGCTCTAAAAGCAAAACGGAGCTACCTAACAGAATGGTTGTCAATGTGTGCATTCAACTTCCAGAGTTAAACTGATGTGTGTTTGCAGCAGTTCAGAAACCCTTTCTTTGGAGAATGTAGAAACAGTCATTTCCAGCCCTAGAGACGCATATAAGGGTTAGCAGTAAGAATGCGTTTCAAACACAGAAGACCCGCTTCTTACAAACTGATCTGCTGTGCGTTGGTTCCTTTTAGGATGTTGCATCTATGTTTATATTCCGTGAGGGAGAAACGCGTTTCTTCCAAAACCTGCGTTTGAACATTCTAGAGTGGATGGGAGAACAGGCTGTAAAGGGAAATACCTTGCTCTAAAAGCAAAACGGAGCTATCTAGCAGAATGATTGTCAATGTGTGCACTCAACTTCCAGAGTTACATTGATGTGTGTTGGCAGCAGTTCAGAAACCCGTTCTTTGGAGAATGTAGAAACAGTCATTTACAGCCCTAGAGACGCATATAAGAGTTTCCAGTAAGAATGCGTTTCAAACACAGAAGACCCGCTTCTTACAAACTGATCTGCTGTGTGTTGGTTCCTTTTAGGAAGTTGCATCTATGTTTAGATTCAGCGAGTGTGAAACGCGTTTCTTCCAAAAGCTGCGTTTGGACATTCCAGAGTGGATGGGAGAACAGGCTGTAAAGGGAAATAACTTGTTCTAAAAGCAAAACGGAGCTATCTAGCAGAATGGTTGTCAATGTGTGCATTCACCTTCCAGAGTTAAACTGATATGTGTTTGCAGCAGTTCAGAAACCCTTTCTTTGGAGAATGTAGAAACAGTCATTTCCAGCCCTAGAAAAGCATATAAGAGATAGCAGTAAGAATGCGTTTCAAACACAGAAGACCCGCTTCTTACAAACTGATCTGCTATGTGTTGGTTCCTTTTAGGAAGTTGCATATATGTTTAGATTCATCGAGGGAGAAATGCGTTTCTTCCAAAAGCTGCGTTTGGACATTCCAGAGTGGATGGGAGAAAAGGCTGTAAAGGGAAATACCTTACTCTAAAAGCAAAACGCAGCTATCTAGCAGAATGGTTGTCAATGTGTGCATTCAACTTCCAGAGTTAAACTGATGTGTCTTTGCAGCAGTTCAGAAACCCTTTCTTTGCAGAATGTAGAAACAGTCATTTCCAGCCCTAGAGACGCATATAAGAGTTAGCAGTAAGAATGCGTTTCAAACACAGAAGACCCGGTTCTTACAAACTGATCTGCTGTGTGTTGGTTCCTTTTAGGAAGTTGCATCTATGTTTAGATTCAGCGAAGGAGAAACGCGTTTCTTCCAAAAGCTGCGTTTGGATATTCCAGAGTGGATGGGAGAACAGGCTGTAAAGGGAAATAACTTGTTCTAAAAGCAAAACGGAGCTATCTAGCAGAATGGTTGTCAATGTGTGCATTCAACTTCCAGAGTTACACTGATGTGTCTTTGCAGCAGTTCAGAAACCCTTTGTTTGGAGAATGTAGAAACAGTCATTTCCAGCCCTAGAGACGCATATAAGAGTTAGCAGTAAGAATGCGTTTCAAACACAGAAGTCCCGCTTCTTACAAACTGACCTGCTGTGTGTTGGTTCCTTTTCGGAAGTTCCATCTATGTTTAGATTCAGCGAGGGAGAAACGCGTTTCTTCCAAAAGCTGCGTTTGGACATTCCAGAGTGGATGGGAGAAAAGGCTGTAAAGGGAAATAACTTGTTCTAAAAGCAAAACGGAGCTATCTACCAGAATGGTTGTCAATGTGTGCATTCAACTTCCAGAGTTAAACTGATGTGTGTTTGCAGCAGTTCAGAAACCTTTTGTTTGGAGAATGTAGAAACAGTCATTTCCAGCCCTAGAGACACATGTAACGGTTAGCAGAAAGAATGCGTTTCAAACACAGAAGACCCGCTTCTTACAAACTGATCTGCTGTGTGTTGGTTCCTTTTAGGAAGTTGCATCTATGTTTAGATACAGCGAGGGAGAAACGCGTTTCTTCCAAAGCTGCGTTTGGACATTCCAGAGTGGATGGGAGAACAGGCTGTAAATGGAAATACCTTGCTCTAAAAGCAAAACGGAGCTATCTAGCAGAATGTTTGTCAATGTGTGCATTCAACTTCCAGAGTTACACTGATGTGTGTTTGCAGCAGTTCAGAAACACCTTCTTTGGAGAATGTAGAAACAGTCATTTCCAGCCCTAGAAACGCATATAAGAGTTAGCAGTAAGAATGCGTTTCAAACACAGAAGAACCGCTTCTTACAAACTGATCTGCTGTGTGTTGGTTCGTTTTAGGAAGTTGCATCTATGTTTAGATTCAGCGAGGGAGAAAAGCGTTTCTTCCAAAAGCTGCGTTTGGACATTCCAGAGTGGATGAGAGAACAGACTGTAACGGGAAATACCTTCTTCTAAAAGCAAAAAGGAGCTATCTAGCAGAATGGTTGTCAATGTGTGCATTCAACTTCCAGAGTTACACTGATGTGTGTTTGCAGCAGTTCAGAAACCCTTTCTTTGGAGAATGTAGAAACAGTCATTTCCAGCCCTAGAGACGCATATAAGAGTTAGCAGTAAGAATGCGTTTCAAACACAGAAGACCCGCTTCTTACAAACTGATCTGCTGTGTGTTGGTTCCTTTTAGGAAGTTGCATCTATGTTTAGATTCAGCGAGGGAGAAACGCGTTTTTTCCAAAAGCTGCGTTTGGATATTCCAGAGTGGATGGTAGAACAGGCTGTAAAGGGAAATAACTTGTTCTAAAAGCAAAACGGAGCTATGTAGCAGAATGGTTGTCAATGTGTGCATTCACCTTCCAGAGTTAAACTGATGTGTGTTTGCAGCAGTTCAGAAACCCTTTCTTTGGAGAATGTAGAAACAGTCATTTCCAGCCTTATAGACGCATATAAGAGATAGCAGTAAGAATGCGTTTCAAACACAGAAGACCCGCTTCTTACAAACTGATCTGCTATGTGTTGGTTCCTTTTAGGAAGTTGCATCTATGTTTAGATTCATCGAGGGAGAAATGCGTTTCTTCCAAAAGCTGCGTTTGGACATTCCAGAGTGGATGGGAGAA
Source organism: Saimiri boliviensis (assembly GCF_048565385.1). NCBI lineage: Eukaryota > Metazoa > Chordata > Mammalia > Primates > Cebidae > Saimiri > Saimiri boliviensis. The sequence continues at coordinate 57,112,933 of NC_133462.1, forward strand.
CAGGCTGTAAAGGGAAATAACTTGTTCTAAAAGCAAAACGGACCTATCTAGCAGAATGGTTGTCAATGTGTGCATTCAACTTCCAGAGTTAAACTGATGTGTCTTTGCAGCAGTTCAGAAACCCTTTCTTTGGATAATGTAGAAACAGTCATTTCCAGCCCTAGAGACGAATATAAGAGTTAGCAGTAAGAATGCGTTTCAAACACAGAAGACCCGCTTCTTACAAACTGATCTGCTGAGTGTTGGTTCCTTTTAGGAAGTTGCATCTATGTTTAGATTCAGCGAGGGAGAAATGGGTTTCTTCCAAAAGCTGCGTTTGGACATTCCAGAGTGGGTGGGAGAACAGGCTGTAAATGGAAATACCTTGCTCTAAAAGCAAAACGGAGCTATCTAGCAGAATGGTTATCAATGTGTGCATTCAACTTCCAGAGGTAAACTGATATGTGTTTGCAGCAGTTCAGAAACCCTTTCTTTGGAGAATGTAGAAACAGTCATTTCCAGCCCTAGAGACGCATATAAGAGTTAGCAGTAAGAATGCGTTTCAAACACAGAAGACCCGCTTCTTACAAACTGATCTGCTGTGTGTTGGTTCCTTTTAGGAAGTTGCCTCTATGTTTAGATTCAGCGAGGGAGAAACGCGTTTCTTCCAAAAGCTGCGTTTGGACATTCCAGAGTGGATGAGAGAACAGACTGTAACGGGAAATACCTTCTTCTAAAAGCAAAACGGAGCTATCTAGCAGAATAGTTGTCAATGTGTGCATTCAACTTCCAGAGTTACACTGATGTGTGTTTGCAGCAGTTCAGAAACCCTTTCTTTGGAGAATGTAGAAACAGTCATTTCCAGCCCTAGAGACGCATATAAGAGTTAGCAGTAAGAATGCGTTTCAAACACAGAAGACCCGCTTCTTACAAACTGATCTGCTGTGTGTTGGTTCCTTTTAGGATGTTGCATCTATGTTTAGATTCAGCGAGGGAGAAACGCGTTTTTTCCAAAAGCTGCGTTTGGATATTCCAGAGTGGATGGTAGAACAGGCTGTAAAGGGAAATAACTTGTTCTAAAAGCAAAACGGAGCTATTTGGCAGAATGGTTGTCAATGTGTGCATTCAACTTCCAGAGTTAAACTAATGTGTGTTTGCAGCAGTTCAGAAAGCCTTTCTTTGCAGAATGTAGAAACAGTCATTTCCAGCCCTAGAGACGCATATAAGGGTTAGCAGTAAGAATGCGTTTCAAACACAGAAGACCCGCTTCTTACAAACTGATCTGCTGTGTGTTGGTTCCTTTTAGGAAGTTGCATCTATGTTTAGATTCAGCGAGGGAGAAACGCGTTTCTTCCAAAAGCTGCATTTGGACATTCCAGAGTGGATGGGAGAACAGGCTGTAAAGAGAAATACCTTGCTCTAAAAGCAAAACGGAGCTACCTAACAGAATGGTTGTCAATGTGTGCATTCAACTTCCAGAGTTAAACTGATGTGTGTTTGCAGCAGTTCAGAAACCCTTTCTTTGGAGAATGTAGAAACAGTCATTTCCAGCCCTAGAGACGCATATAAGGGTTAGCAGTAAGAATGCGTTTCAAACACAGAAGACCCGCTTCTTACAAACTGATCTGCTGTGCGTTGGTTCCTTTTAGGATGTTGCATCTATGTTTATATTCCGTGAGGGAGAAACGCGTTTCTTCCAAAACCTGCGTTTGAACATTCCAGAGTGGATGGGAGAACAGGCTGTAAAGGGAAATACCTTGCTCTAAAAGCAAAACGGAGCTATCTAGCAGAATGATTGTCAATGTGTGCACTCAACTTCCAGAGTTACATTGATGTGTGTTGGCAGCAGTTCAGAAACCCGTTCTTTGGAGAATGTAGAAACAGTCATTTCCAGCCCTAGAGACGCATATAAGAGTTTCCAGTAAGAATGCGTTTCAAACACAGAAGACCCGCTTCTTACAAACTGATCTGCTGTGTGTTGGTTCCTTTTAGGAAGTTGCATCTATGTTTAGATTCAGCGAGTGTGAAACGCGTTTCTTCCAAAAGCTGCGTTTGGACAATCCAGAGTGGATGGGAGAACAGGCTGTAAAGGGAAATAACTTGTTCTAAAAGCAAAACGGAGCTATCTAGCAGAATGGTTGTCAATGTGTGCATTCACCTTCCAGAGTTAAACTGATATGTGTTTGCAGCAGTTCAGAAACCCTTTCTTTGGAGAATGTAGAAACAGTCATTTCCAGCCCTAGAAACCCATATAAGAGATAGCAGTAAGAATGCGTTTCAAACACAGAAGACCCGCTTCTTACAAACTGATCTGCTATGTGTTGGTTCCTTTTAGGAAGTTGCATATATGTTTAGATTCATCGAGGGAGAAATGCGTTTCTTCCAAAAGCTGCGTTTGGACATTCCAGAGTGGATGGGAGAAAAGGCTGTAAAGGGAAATACCTTACTCTAAAAGCAAAACGCAGCTATCTAACAGAACGGTTGTCAATGTGTGCATTCAACTTCCAGAGTTAAACTGATGTGTCTTTGCAGCAGTTCAGAAACCCTTTCTTTGCAGAATGTAGAAACAGTCATTTCCAGCCCTAGAGACGCATATAAGAGTTAGCAGTAAGAATGCGTTTCAAACACAGAAGACCCGGTTCTTACAAACTGATCTGCTGTGTGTTGGTTCCTTTTAGGAAGTTGCATCTATGTTTAGATTCAGCGAGGGAGAAACGCGTTTCTTCCAAAAGCTGCGTTTGGATATTCCAGAGTGGATGGGAGAACAGGCTGTAAAGGGAAATAACTTGTTCTAAAAGCAAAACGGAGCTATCTAGCAGAATGGTTGTCAATGTGTGCATTCAACTTCCAGAGTTACACTGATGTGTCTTTGCAGCAGTTCAGAAACCCTTTCTTTGGAGAATGTAGAAACAGTCATTTCCAGCCCTAGAGACGCATATAAGAGTTAGCAGTAAGAATGCGTTTCAAACACAGAAGTCCCGCTTCTTACAAACTGACCTGCTGTGTGTTGGTTCCTTTTCGGAAGTTCCATCTATGTTTAGATTCAGCGAGGGAGAAACGCGTTTCTTCCAAAAGCTGCGTTTGGACATTCCAGAGTGGATGGGAGAAAAGGCTGTAAAGGGAAATAACTTGTTCTAAAAGCAAAACGGAGCTATCTACCAGAATGGTTGTCAATGTGTGCATTCAACTTCCAGAGTTAAACTGATGTGTGTTTGCAGCAGTTCAGAAACCCTTTCTTTGGAGAATGTAGAAACAGTCATTTCCAGCCCTAGAGACGCATATAAGGGTTAGCAGTAAGAATGCGTTTCAAACACAGAAGACCCGCTTCTTACAAACTGATCTGCTGTGCGTTGGTTCCTTTTAGGATGTTGCATCTATGTTTATATTCCGTGAGGGAGAAACGCGTTTCTTCCAAAACCTGCGTTTGAACATTCCAGAGTGGATGGGAGAACAGGCTGTAAAGGGAAATACCTTGCTCTAAAAGCAAAACGGAGCTATCTAGCAGAATGATTGTCAATGTGTGCACTCAACTTCCAGAGTTACATTGATGTGTGTTGGCAGCAGTTCAGAAACCCGTTCTTTGGAGAATGTAGAAACAGTCATTTACAGCCCTAGAGACGCATATAAGAGTTTCCAGTAAGAATGCGTTTCAAACACAGAAGACCCGCTTCTTACAAACTGATCTGCTGTGTGTTGGTTCCTTTTAGGAAGTTGCATCTATGTTTAGATTCAGCGAGTGTGAAACGCGTTTCTTCCAAAAGCTGCGTTTGGACATTCCAGAGTGGATGGGAGAACAGGCTGTAAAGGGAAATAACTTGTTCTAAAAGCAAAACGGAGCTATCTAGCAGAATGGTTGTCAATGTGTGCATTCACCTTCCAGAGTTAAACTGATATGTGTTTGCAGCAGTTCAGAAACCCTTTCTTTGGAGAATGTAGAAACAGTCATTTCCAGCCCTAGAAACGCATATAAGAGATAGCAGTAAGAATGCGTTTCAAACACAGAAGACCCGCTTCTTACAAACTGATCTGCTATGTGTTGGTTCCTTTTAGGAAGTTGCATATATGTTTAGATTCATCGAGGGAGAAATGCGTTTCTTCCAAAAGCTGCGTTTGGACATTCCAGAGTGGATGGGAGAAAAGGCTGTAAAGGGAAATACCTTACTCTAAAAGCAAAACGCAGCTATCTAGCAGAATGGTTGTCAATGTGTGCATTCAACTTCCAGAGTTAAACTGATGTGTCTTTGCAGCAGTTCAGAAACCCTTTCTTTGCAGAATGTAGAAACAGTCATTTCCAGCCCTAGAGACGCATATAAGAGTTAGCAGTAAGAATGCGTTTCAAACACAGAAGACCCGGTTCTTACAAACTGATCTGCTGTGTGTTGGTTCCTTTTAGGAAGTTGCATCTATGTTTAGATTCAGCGAGGGAGAAACGCGTTTCTTCCAAAAGCTGCGTTTGGATATTCCAGAGTGGATGGGAGAACAGGCTGTAAAGGGAAATAACTTGTTCTAAAAGCAAAACGGAGCTATCTAGCAGAATGGTTGTCAATGTGTGCATTCAACTTCCAGAGTTACACTGATGTGTCTTTGCAGCAGTTCAGAAACCCTTTGTTTGGAGAATGTAGAAACAGTCATTTCCAGCCCTAGAGACGCATATAAGAGTTAGCAGTAAGAATGCGTTTCAAACACAGAAGTCCCGCTTCTTACAAACTGACCTGCTGTGTGTTGGTTCCTTTTCGGAAGTTCCATCTATGTTTAGATTCAGCGAGGGAGAAACGCGTTTCTTCCAAAAGCTGCGTTTGGACATTCCAGAGTGGATGGGAGAAAAGGCTGTAAAGGGAAATAACTTGTTCTAAAAGCAAAACGGAGCTATCTACCAGAATGGTTGTCAATGTGTGCATTCAACTTCCAGAGTTAAACTGATGTGTGTTTGCAGCAGTTCAGAAACCTTTTGTTTGGAGAATGTAGAAACAGTCATTTCCAGCCCTAGAGACACATGTAACGGTTAGCAGAAAGAATGCGTTTCAAACACAGAAGACCCGCTTCTTACAAACTGATCTGCTGTGTGTTGGTTCCTTTTAGGAAGTTGCATCTATGTTTAGATACAGCGAGGGAGAAACGCGTTTCTTCCAAAGCTGCGTTTGGACATTCCAGAGTGGATGAGAGAACAGACTGTAACGGGAAATACCTTCTTCTAAAAGCAAAACGGAGCTATCTAGCAGAATGGTTGTCAATGTGTGCATTCAACTTCCAGAGTTACACTGATGTGTGTTTGCAGCAGTTCAGAAACCCTTTCTTTGGAGAATGTAGAAACAGTCATTTCCAGCCCTAGAGACGCATATAAGAGTTAGCAGTAAGAATCCGTTTCAAACACAGAAGACCCGCTTCTTACAAACTGATCTGGTGTTTGTTGGTTCCTTTTAGGAAGTTGCATCTATGTTTAGATTCAGCGAGGGAGAAACGCGTTTCTTCCAAAAGCTGCGTTTGAACATTCCAGAGTGGAAGGGAGAACAGGCTGAAAAGGGAAATAATTTACTCTAAAAGCAAAACGGAGCTATCTAGCAGAATGGTTGTCAATGTGTGCATTCAACTTCCAGAGCTACATTGATGTGTGTTGGCAGCAGTTCAGAAACCCTTTCCTTGGAGAATGTACAAACAGTCATTTCCAGCCCTAGAGACGCATATAAGAGTTAGCAGTAAGAATGCGTTTCAAACACAGAAGACCCGCTTCTTACAAACTGATCTGCTGTGTGTTGGTTCCTTTTAGGAAGTTGCATCTATGTTTAGATTCAGCGAGCGAGAAACGCGTTTCTTCCAAAAGCTGCGTTTGGACATTCCAGAGTGGATGGGAGAACAGGCTGTAAAGGGAAATACCTTGCTCTAAAAGCAAAACGGAGCTATCTAGCAGAATGGTTGTCAATGTGTGCATTCCACTTCCAGAGTTACACTGATGTGTGTTTGCAGCAGTTCAGAAACCCTTTCTTTGCAGAATGTAGAAACAGTCATTTCCAGCCCTAGAGATGCATATAAGAGTTAGCAGTAAGAATGCGTTTCAAACACAGAAGACCCGCTTCTTACAAACTGATCTGCTGTGTGTTGGTTCCTTTTAGGAAGTTGCATCTATGTTTAGATTCAGCGAGAGAGAAACGCGTTTCTTCCAAAAGCTGCGTTTGGACATTGCAGAGTGGATGGGAGAAAAGGCTGTAAAGGGAAATACCTTGCTCTAAAAGCAAAACGGAGCTATCTAGCAGAATGGTTGTCAATGTGTGCATTCAATTTCCAGAGTTAAACTGAGGTGTGTTTGCAGCAGTTCAGAAACCTTTTTTTGGAGAATGTAGAAACAGTCATTTCCAGCCCTAGAGACACAGGTAAGGGTTAGCAGAAAGAATGCGTTTCAAACACAGAAGACCCGCTTCTTACAAACTGATCTGCTGTGTGTTGGTTCCTTTTAGGAAGTTGCATCTATGTTTAGATACAGCGAGGGAGAAACGCGTTTCTTCCAAAGCTGCGTTTGGACATTCCAGAGTGGATGGGAGAACAGGCTGTAAATGGAAATAACTTGTTCTAAAAGCAAAACGGAGCTATCTACCAGAATGGTTGTCAATGTGTGCATTCAACTTCCAGAGTTAAACTGATGTGTGTTTGCAGCAGTTCAGAAACCTTTTGTTTGGAGAATGTAGAAACAGTCATTTCCAGCCCTAGAGACACATGTAACGGTTAGCAGAAAGAATGCGTTTCAAACACAGAAGACCCGCTTCTTACAAACTGATCTGCTGTGTGTTGGTTCGTTTTAGGAAGTTGCATCTATGTTTAGATTCAGCGAGGGAGAAACGCGTTTCTTCCAAAAGCTGCGTTTGGACATTCCAGAGTGGATGAGAGAACAGGCTGTAACGGGAAATACCTTGTTCTAAAAGCAAAACGGAGCTATCTAGCAGAATGGTTGTCAATGTGTGCATTCAACTTCCAGAGTTACACTGATGTGTGTTTGCAGCAGTTCAGAAACCCTTTCTTTGGAGAATGTAGAAACAGTCATTTCCAGCCCTATAGACGCATATAGGAGATAGCAGTAAGAATGCGTTTCAAACACAGAAGACTCGCTTCTTACAAACTGATCTGCTGTGTGTTGGTTCCTTTTAGGAAGTTGCATCTATGTTTAGATTCAGCGAGGGAGAAATGCGTTTCTTCCAAAAGCTGCGTTTGGATATTCCAGAGTGGATGGGAGAAAAGGCTGTAAAGGGAAATACCTTGCTCTAAAAGCAAAACGGAGCTATCTAGCAGAATGGTTGTCAATGTGTGCATTCAACTTCCAGAGTTAAACTGATGTGTCTTTGCAGCAGTTCAGAAACCCTTTCGTTGCAGAATGTAGAAACAGTCATTTCCAGCCCTAGAGACGCATATAAGAGTTAGCAGTAAGAATGCGTTTCAAACACAGAAGACCCGGTTCTTACAAACTGATCTGCTGTGTGTTGGTTCCTTTTAGGAAGTTGCATCTATGTTTAGATTCAGCGAGGGAGAAACGCGTTTCTTCCAAAAGCTGCATTTGGATATTCCAGAGTGGATGGGAGAACAGGCTGTAAAGGGAAATAACTTGTTCTAAAAGCAAAACGGACCTATGTAGCAGAATGGTTGTCAATGTGTGCATTCAACTTCCAGAGTTAAACTGATGTGTCTTTGCAGCAGTTCAGAAACCCTTTCTTTGGATAATGTAGAAACAGTCATTTCCAGCCCTAGAGACGAATATAAGAGTTAGCAGTAAGAATGCGTTTCAAACACAGAAGACCCGCTTCTTACAAACTGATCTGCTTTGTGTTGGTTCCTTTTAGGAAGTTGCCTCTATGTTTAGATTCAGCGAGGGAGAAACGCGTTTCTTCCAAAAGCTGCGTTTGGACATTCCAGAGTGGATGGGAGAACAGGTTGTGAAGAGAAATACCTTGCTCTAAAAGCAAAACGGAGCGATCTAGCAGAATGGTTGTCAATGTGTGCATTCAACTTCCAGAGGTAAACTGATGTGTCTTTGCAGCAATTCAGAAACCCTTTCTTTGGAGAATGTAGAAACAGTCATTTCCAGCCCTAGAGACGCATATAAGAGTTAGCAGTAAGAATGCGTTTCAAACACAGAAGACCCGCTTCTTACAAACTGATCTGCTGTTTGTTGGTTCCTTTTAGGAAGTTGCATCTATGTTTAGATTCAGCGAGGGAGAAACGCGTTTCTTCCAAAAGCTGCGTTTGGATATTCCAGAGTGGATAAGAGAACAGGCTGTAAAGGGAAATAACTTGTTCTAAAAGCAAAACGGAGCTATTTGGCAGAATGGTTGTCAATGTGTGCATTCAACTTCCAGATTTAAACTAATGTGTGTTTGCAGCAGTTCAGAAAGCCTTTCTTTGCAGAATGTAGAAACAGTCATTTCCAGCCCTAGAGACGCATATAAGGGTTAGCAGTAAGAATGCGTTTCAAACACAGAAGACCCGCTTCTTACAAACTGATCTGCTGTGTGTTGGTTCCTTTTAGGAAGTTGCATCTATGTTTAGATTCAGCGAGGGAGAAACGCGTTTCTTCCAAAAGCTGCATTTGGACATTCCAGAGTGGATGGGAGAACAGGCTGTAAAGAGAAATACCTTGCTCTAAAAGCAAAACGGAGCTACCTAACAGAATGGTTGTCAATGTGTGCATTCAACTTCCAGAGTTAAACTGATGTGTGTTTGCAGCAGTTCAGAAACCCTTTCTTTGGAGAATGTAGAAACAGTCATTTCCAGCCCTAGAGACGCATATAAGGGTTAGCAGTAAGAATGCGTTTCAAACACAGAAGACCCGCTTCTTACAAACTGATCTGCTGTGCGTTGGTTCCTTTTAGGATGTTGCATCTATGTTTATATTCCGTGAGGGAGAAACGCGTTTCTTCCAAAACCTGCGTTTGAACATTCCAGAGTGGATGGGAGAACAGGCTGTAAAGGGAAATACCTTGCTCTAAAAGCAAAACGGAGCTATCTAGCAGAATGATTGTCAATGTGTGCACTCAACTTCCAGAGTTACATTGATGTGTGTTGGCAGCAGTTCAGAAACCCGTTCTTTGGAGAATATAGAAACAGTCATTTACAGCCCTAGAGACGCATATAAGAGTTTCCAGTAAGAATGCGTTTCAAACACAGAAGACCCGCTTCTTACAAACTGATCTGCTGTGTGTTGGTTCCTTTTAGGAAGTTGCATCTATGTTTAGATTCAGCGAGTGTGAAACGCGTTTCTTCCAAAAGCTGCGTTTGGACAATCCAGAGTGGATGGGAGAACAGGCTGTAAAGGGAAATAACTTGTTCTAAAAGCAAAACGGAGCTATCTAGCAGAATGGTTGTCAATGTGTGCATTCACCTTCCAGAGTTAAACTGATATGTGTTTGCAGCAGTTCAGAAACCCTTTCTTTGGAGAATGTAGAAACAGTCATTTCCAGCCCTAGAAACCCATATAAGAGATAGCAGTAAGAATGCGTTTCAAACACAGAAGACCCGCTTCTTACAAACTGATCTGCTATGTGTTGGTTCCTTTTAGGAAGTTGCATATATGTTTAGATTCATCGAGGGAGAAATGCGTTTCTTCCAAAAGCTGCGTTTGGACATTCCAGAGTGGATGGGAGAAAAGGCTGTAAAGGGAAATACCTTACTCTAAAAGCAAAACGCAGCTATCTAACAGAACGGTTGTCAATGTGTGCATTCAACTTCCAGAGTTAAACTGATGTGTCTTTGCAGCAGTTCAGAAACCCTTTCTTTGCAGAATGTAGAAACAGTCATTTCCAGCCCTAGAGACGCATATAAGAGTTAGCAGTAAGAATGCGTTTCAAACACAGAAGACCCGGTTCTTACAAACTGATCTGCTGTGTGTTGGTTCCTTTTAGGAAGTTGCATCTATGTTTAGATTCAGCGAGGGAGAAACGCGTTTCTTCCAAAAGCTGCGTTTGGATATTCCAGAGTGGATGGGAGAACAGGCTGTAAAGGGAAATAACTTGTTCTAAAAGCAAAACGGAGCTATCTAGCAGAATGGTTGTCAATGTGTGCATTCAACTTCCAGAGTTACACTGATGTGTCTTTGCAGCAGTTCAGAAACCCTTTCTTTGGAGAATGTAGAAACAGTCATTTCCAGCCCTAGAGACGCATATAAGAGTTAGCAGTAAGAATGCGTTTCAAACACAGAAGTCCCGCTTCTTACAAACTGACCTGCTGTGTGTTGGTTCCTTTTCGGAAGTTCCATCTATGTTTAGATTCAGCGAGGGAGAAACGCGTTTCTTCCAAAAGCTGCGTTTGGACATTCCAGAGTGGATGGGAGAAAAGGCTGTAAAGGGAAATAACTTGTTCTAAAAGCAAAACGGAGCTATCTACCAGAATGGTTGTCAATGTGTGCATTCAACTTCCAGAGTTAAACTGATGTGTGTTTGCAGCAGTTCAGAAACCTTTTGTTTGGAGAATGTAGAAACAGTCATTTCCAGCCCTAGAGACACATGTAACGGTTAGCAGAAAGAATGCGTTTCAAACACAGAAGACCCGCTTCTTACAAACTGATCTGCTGTGTGTTGGTTCCTTTTAGGAAGTTGCATCTATGTTTAGATACAGCGAGGGAGAAACGCGTTTCTTCCAAAGCTGCGTTTGGACATTCCAGAGTGGATGGGAGAACAGGCTGTAAATGGAAATACCTTGCTCTAAAAGCAAAACGGAGCTATCTAGCAGAATGTTTGTCAATGTGTGCATTCAACTTCCAGAGTTACACTGATGTGTGTTTGCAGCAGTTCAGAAACACCTTCTTTGGAGAATGTAGAAACAGTCATTTCCAGCCCTAGAAACGCATATAAGAGTTAGCAGTAAGAATGCGTTTCAAACACAGAAGAACCGCTTCTTACAAACTGATCTGCTGTGTGTTGGTTCGTTTTAGGAAGTTGCATCTATGTTTAGATTCAGCGAGGGAGAAAAGCGTTTCTTCCAAAAGCTGCGTTTGGACATTCCAGAGTGGATGAGAGAACAGACTGTAACGGGAAATACCTTCTTCTAAAAGCAAAACGGAGCTATCTAGCAGAATGGTTGTCAATGTGTGCATTCAACTTCCAGAGTTACACTGATGTGTGTTTGCAGCAGTTCAGAAACCCTTTCTTTGGAGAATGTAGAAACAGTCATTTCCAGCCCTAGAGACGCATATAAGAGTTAGCAGTAAGAATGCGTTTCAAACACAGAAGACCCGCTTCTTACAAACTGATCTGCTGTGTGTTGGTTCCTTTTAGGAAGTTGCATCTATGTTTAGATTCAGCGAGGGAGAAACGCGTTTTTTCCAAAAGCTGCGTTTGGATATTCCAGAGTGGATGGTAGAACAGGCTGTAAAGGGAAATAACTTGTTCTAAAAGCAAAACGGAGCTATCTAGCAGAATGGTTGTCAATGTGTGCATTCACCTTCCAGAGTTAAACTGATGTGTGTTTGCAGCAGTTCAGAAACCCTTTCTTTGGAGAATGTAGAAACAGTCATTTCCAGCCCTATAGACGCATATAAGAGATAGCAGTAAGAATGCGTTTCAAACACAGAAGACCCGCTTCTTACAAACTGATCTGCTATGTGTTGGTTCCTTTTAGGAAGTTGCATCTATGTTTAGATTCATCGAGGGAGAAATGCGTTTCTTCCAAAAGCTGCGTTTGGGCATTCCAGAATGGATGGGAGAACAGGCTGTAAAGGGAAATAACTTGTTCTAAAAGCAAAACGGAGCTATCTAGCAGAATGGTTGTCAATGTGTGCATTCAACTTCCAGAGTTAAACTGATGTGTCTTTGCAGCAGTTCAGAAACCCTTTCTTTGGATAATGTAGAAACAGTCATTTCCAGCCCTAGAGACGAATATAAGAGTTAGCAGTAAGAATGCGTTTCAAACACAGAAGACCCGCTTCTTACAAACTGATCTGCTGAGTGTTGGTTCCTTTTAGGAAGTTGCATCTATGTTTAGATTCAGCGAGGGAGAAATGCGTTTCTTCCAAAAGCTGCGTTTGGACATTCCAGAGTGGGTGGGAGAACAGGCTGTAAATGGAAATACCTTGCTCTAAAAGCAAAACGGAGCTATCTAGCAGAATGGTTATCAATGTGTGCATTCAACTTCCAGAGGTAAACTGATGTGTGTTTGCAGCAGTTCAGAAACCCGTTCTTTGGAGAATGTAGAAACAGTCATTTCCAGCCCTAGAGACGCATATAAGAGTTAGCAGTAAGAATGCGTTTCAAACACAGAAGACCCGCTTCTTACAAACTGATCTGCTGTGTGTTGGTTCCTTTTAGGAAGTTGCCTCTATGTTTAGATTCAGCGAGGGAGAAACGCGTTTCTTCCAAAAGCTGCGTTTGGACATTCCAGAGTGGATGGGAGAACAGGTTGTGAAGAGAAATACCTTGCTCTAAAAGCAAAACGGAGCGATCTATCAGAATGGTTGTCAATGTGTGCATTCAACTTCCAGAGGTAAACTGATGTGTCTTTGCAGCAATTCAGAAACCCTTTCTTTGCAGAATGTAGAAACAGTCATTTCCAGCCCTAGAGACGCATATAAGAGTTAGCAGAAAGAATGCGTTTCAAACACAGAAGACCCGCTTCTTACAAACTGATCTGCTGTTTGTTGGTTCCTTTTAGGAAGTTGCATCTATGTTTAGATTCAGCGAGGGAGAAACGCGTTTCTTCCAAAAGCTGCGTTTGGATATTCCAGAGTGGATAAGAGAACAGGCTGAAAAGGGAAATAACTTGTTCTAAAAGCAAAACGGAGCTATTTGGCAGAATGGTTGTCAATGTGTGCATTCAACTTACAGATTTAAACTGATGTGTGTTTGCAGCAGTTCAGAAAGCCTTTCTTTGCAGAATGTAGAAACAGTCATTTCCAGCCCTAGAGACGCATATAAGGGTTAGCAGTAAGAATGCGTTTCAAACACAGAAGACCCGCTTCTTACAAACTGATCTGCTGTGTGTTGGTTCCTTTTAGGAAGTTGCATCTATGTTTAGATTCAGCGAGGGAGAAACGCGTTTCTTCCAAAAGCTGCATTTGGACATTCCAGAGTGGATGGGAGAACAGGCTGTAAAGAGAAATACCTTGCTCTAAAAGCAAAACGGAGCTACCTAACAGAATGGTTGTCAATGTGTGCATTCAACTTCCAGAGTTAAACTGATGTGTGTTTGCAGCAGTTCAGAAACCCTTTCTTTGGAGAATGTAGAAACAGTCATTTCCAGCCCTAGAGACGCATATAAGGGTTAGCAGTATGAATGCGTTTCAAACACAGAAGACCCGCTTCTTACAAACTGATCTGCTGTGCGTTGGTTCCTTTTAGGATGTTGCATCTATGTTTATATTCCGTGAGGGAGAAACGCGTTTCTTCCAAAACCTGCGTTTGAACATTCCAGAGTGGATGGGAGAACAGGCTGTAAAGGGAAATACCTTGCTCTAAAAGCAAAACGGAGCTATCTAGCAGAATGATTGTCAATGTGTGCACTCAACTTCCAGAGTTACATTGATGTGTGTTGGCAGCAGTTCAGAAACCCGTTCTTTGGAGAATGTAGAAACAGTCATTTACAGCCCTAGAGACGCATATAAGAGTTTCCAGTAAGAATGCGTTTCAAACACAGAAGACCCGCTTCTTACAAACTGATCTGCTGTGTGTTGGTTCCTTTTAGGAAGTTGCATCTATGTTTAGATTCAGCGAGTGTGAAACGCGTTTCTTCCAAAAGCTGCGTTTGGACATTCCAGAGTGGATGGGAGAACAGGCTGTAAAGGGAAATAACTTGTTCTAAAAGCAAAACGGAGCTATCTAGCAGAATGGTTGTCAATGTGTGCATTCACCTTCCAGAGTTAAACTGATATGTGTTTGCAGCAGTTCAGAAACCCTTTCTTTGGAGAATGTAGAAACAGTCATTTCCAGCCCTAGAAACGCATATAAGAGATAGCAGTAAGAATGCGTTTCAAACACAGAAGACCCGCTTCTTACAAACTGATCTGCTATGTGTTGGTTCCTTTTAGGAAGTTGCATCTATGTTTAGATTCATCGAGGGAGAAATGCGTTTCTTCCAAAAGCTGCGTTTGGACATTCCAGAGTGGATGGGAGAAAAGGCTGTAAAGGGAAATACCTTACTCTAAAAGCAAAACGCAGCTATCTAGCAGAATGTTTGTCAATGTGTGCATTCAACTTCCAGAGTTAAACTGATGTGTCTTTGCAGCAGTTCAGAAACCCTTTCTTTGCAGAATGTAGAAACAGTCATTTCCAGCCCTAGAGACGCATATAAGAGTTAGCAGTAAGAATGCGTTTCAAACACAGAAGACCCGGTTCTTACAAACTGATCTGCTGTGTGTTGGTTCCTTTTAGGAAGTTGCATCTATTTTTAGATTCAGCGAGGGAGAAACGCGTTTCTTCCAAAAGCTGCGTTTGGATATTCCAGAGTGGATGGGAGAACAGGCTGTAAAGGGAAATAACTTGTTCTAAAAGCAAAACGGAGCTATCTAGCAGAATGGTTGTCAATGTGTGCATTCAACTTCCAGAGTTACACTGATGTGTCTTTGCAGCAGTTCAGAAACCCTTTCTTTGGAGAATGTAGAAACAGTCATTTCCAGCCCTAGAGACGCATATAAGAGTTAGCAGTAAGAATGCGTTTCAAACACAGAAGTCCCGCTTCTTACAAACTGACCTGCTGTGTGTTGGTTCCTTTTCGGAAGTTCCATCTATGTTTAGATTCAGCGAGGGAGAAACGCGTTTCTTCCAAAAGCTGCGTTTGGACATTCCAGAGTGGATGGGAGAAAAGGCTGTAAAGGGAAATAACTTGTTCTAAAAGCAAAACGGAGCTATCTACCAGAATGGTTGTCAATGTGTGCATTCAACTTCCAGAGTTAAACTGATGTGTGTTTGCAGCAGTTCAGAAACCTTTTGTTTGGAGAATGTAGAAACAGTCATTTCCAGGCCTAGAGACACATGTAACGGTTAGCAGAAAGAATGCGTTTCAAACACAGAAGACCCGCTTCTTACAAACTGATCTGCTGTGTGTTGGTTCGTTTTAGGAAGTTGCATCTATGTTTAGATTCAGCGAGGGAGAAACGCGTTTCTTCCAAAAGCTGCGTTTGGACATTCCAGAGTGGATGAGAGAACAGGCTGTAATGGGAAATACCTTCTTCTAAAAGCAAAACGGAGCTATCTAGCAGAATGGTTGTCAATGTGTGCATTCAACTTCCAGAGTTACACTGATGTGTGTTTGCAGCAGTTCAGAAACCCTTTCTTTGGAGAATGTAGAAACAGTCATTTCCAGCCCTAGAGACGCATATAAGAGTTAGCAGTAAGAATGCGTTTCAAACACAGAAGACCCGCTTCTTACAAACTGATCTGCTGTGTGTTGGTTCCTTTTAGGAAGTTGCATCTATGTTTAGATTCAGCGAGGGAGAAACGCGTTTCTTCCAAAAGCTGCGTTTGGACATTCCAGAGTGGATGGGAGAACAGGCTGTAAAGAGAAATACCTTGCTCTAAAAGCAAAACGGAGCTATCTAGCAGAATGGTTGTCAATGTGTGCATTCAACTTCCAGAGGTAAACTGATGTGTCTTTGCAGCAATTCAGAAACCCTTTCTTTGCAGAATGTAGAAACAGTCATTTCCAGCCCTAGAGACAATTATAAGAGTTAGCAGTAAGAATGCGTTTCAAACACAGAAGACCCGCTTCTTACAAACTGATCTGCTGTTTGTTGGTTCCTTTTAGGAAGTTGCATCTATGTTTAGATTCAGCGAGGGAGAAACGCGTTTCTTCCAAAAGCTGCGTTTGGATATTCCAGAGTGGATAAGAGAACAGGCTGTAAAGGGAAATAACTTGTTCTAAAAGAAAAACGGAGCTATTTGGCAGAATGGTTGTCAATGTGTGCATTCAACTTCCAGAGTTAAACTGATGTGTGTTTGCAGCAGTTCAGAAAGCCTTTCTTTGCAGAATGTAGAAACAGTCATTTCCAGCCCTAGAGACGCATATAAGAGTTAGCATTAAGAATGCGTTTCAAACACAGAAGACCCGCTTCTTACAAACTGATCTGCTGTGTGTTGGTTCGTTTTAGGAAGTTGCATCTATGTTTAGATTCAGCGAGGGAGAAACGCGTTTCTTCCAAAAGCTGCGTTTGGACATTCCAGAGTGGATGGGAGAACAGGCTGTAAAGGGAAATACCTTCTTCTAAAAGCAAAACGGAGCTATCTAGCAGAATGGTTGTCAATGTGTGCATTCAACTTCCAGAGTTAAACTGATGTGTGTTTGCAGCAGTTCAAAAACCCTTTCTTTGGAGAATGTAGAAACAGTCATTTCCAGCCCTAGAGACACATATAAGGGTTAGCAGTAAGAATGCGTTTCAAACACAGAAGACCCGTTTCTTACAAACTGATCTGCTGTGTGTTGGTTCCTTTTAGGAAGGTGCATCTATGTTTAGATTCAGCGAGGGAGAAACGCGTTTCTTCCAAAAGCTGCATTTGGACATTCCAGAGTGGATGGGAGAACAGGCTGTAAAGAGAATTACCTTGCTCTAAAAGCAAAACGGAGCTATCTAACAGAATGGTTGTCAATGTGTGCATTCAACTTCCAGAGTTAAACTGATGTGTGTTTGCAGCAGTTCAGAAACCCTTTCTTTGGAGAATGTAGAAACAGTCATTTCCAGCCCTAGAGACGCATATAAGAGTTAGCAGTAAGAATGCGTTTCAAACACAGAAGACCCGCTTCTTACAAACTGATCTGCTGTGCGTTGGTTCCTTTTAGGATGTTGCATCTATGTTTATATTCAGTGAGGGAGAAACGCGTTTCTTCCAAAACCTGCGTTTGAACATTCCAGAGTGGATGGGAGAACAGGCTGTAAAGGGAAATACCTTGCTCTAAAAGCAAAACGGAGCTATCTAGCAGAATGTTTGTCAATGTGTGCATTCAACTTCCAGAGTTACACTGATGTGTGTTTGCAGCAGTTCAGACACACCTTCTTTGGAGAATGTAGAAACAGTCATTTCCAGCCCTAGAAACGCATATAAGAGTTAGCAGTAAGAATGCGTTTCAAACACAGAAGAACCACTTCTTACAAACTGATCTGCTGTGTGTTGGTTCGTTTTAGGAAGTTGCATCTATGTTTAGATTCAGCGAGGGAGAAAAGCGTTTCTTCCAAAAGCTGCGTTTGGACATTCCAGAGTGGATGAGAGAACAGGCTGTAACGGGAAATACCTTGTTCTAAAAGCAAAACGGAGCTATCTAGCAGAATGGTTGTCAATGTGTGCATTCAACTTCCAGAGTTAAACTGATGTGTGTTTGCAGCAGTTCAGAAACCCTTTCTTTGGAGAATGTAGAAACAGTCATTTCCAGCCCTAGAGACGCATATAAGAGTTAGCAGTAAGAATGCGTTTCAAACACAGAAGACCCCCTTCTTACAAACTGATCTGCTGTGCGTTGGTTCCTTTTAGGATGTTGCATCTATGTTTATATTCAGTGAGGGAGAAACGCGTTTCTTCCAAAACCTGCGTTTGAACATTCCAGAGTGGATGGGAGAACAGGCTGTAAAGGGAAATACCTTGCTCTAAAAGCAAAACGGAGCTATCTAGCAGAATGTTTGTCAATGTGTGCACTCAACTTCCAGAGTTACATTGATGTGTGTTGGCAGCAGTTCAGAAACCCGTTCTTTGGAGAATGTAGAAACAGTCATTTACACCCCTAGAGACGCATATAAGGGTTAGCAGTAAGAATGCGTTTCAAACACAGAAGACCCGCTTCTTACAAACTGATATGCTGTGTGTTGGTTCCTTTTAGGAAGTTGCATCTATGTTTAGATTCAGCGAGCGAGAAACGCGTTTCTTCCAAAAGCTGCGTTTGGACATTCCAGAGTGGATGGGAGAACAGGCTGTAAAGAGAAATACCTTGCTCTAAAAGCAAAACGGAGCTATCTAGCAGAATGTTTGTCAATGTGTGCATTCAACTTCCAGAGTTACACTGATGTGCGTTTGCAGCATTTCAGAAACCCTTTCTTTGCAGAATGTAGAAACAGTCATTTCCAGCCCTAGAGACACATCTAAGAGTTAGCAGTAAGAATGCGTTTCAAACACAGAAGACCCGCTTCTTACAAACTGATCTGCTGTGTGTTGGTTCCTTTTAGGAAGTTGCATCTATGTTTAGATTCAGCGAGGGAGAAACGCGTTTTTTCCAAAAGCTGCGTTTGGATATTCCAGAGTGGATGGTAGAACAGGCTGTAAAGGGAAATAACTTGTTCTAAAAGCAAAACGGAGCTATCTAGCAGAATGGTTGTCAATGTGTGCATTCACCTTCCAGAGTTAAACTGATGTGTGTTTGTAGCAGTTCAGAAACCCTTTCTTTGGAGAATGTAGAAACAGTCATTTCCAGCCCTATAGACGCATATAAGAGATAGCAGTAAGAATGCGTTACAAACACAGAAGACCCGCTTCTTACAAACTGATCTGCTGAGTGTTGGTTCCTTTTAGGAAGTTGCATCTATGTTTAGATTCAGCGAGGGAGAAATGCGTTTCTTCCAAAAGCTGCGTTTGGACATTCCAGAGTGGGTGGGAGAACAGGCTGTAAATGGAAATACCTTGCTCTAAAAGCAAAACGGAGCTATCTAGCAGAATGGTTATCAAGGTGTGCATTCAACTTCCAGAGGTAAACTGATGTGTGTTTGCAGCAGTTCAGAAACCCTTTCTTTGGAGAATGTAGAAACAGTCATTTCCAGCCCTAGAGACGCATATAAGAGTTAGCAGTAAGAATGCGTTTCAAACACAGAAGACCCGCTTCTTACAAACTGATCTGCTGTGTGTTGGTTCCTTTTAGGAAGTTGCATCTATGTTTAGATTCAGCGAGGGAGAAACGCGTTTCTTCCAAAAGCTGCGTTTGGACATTCCAGAGTGGATGGGAGAACAGGCTGTAAAGAGAAATACCTTGCTCTAAAAGCAAAACGGAGCTATCTAGCAGAATGGTTGTCAATGTGTGCATTCAACTTCCAGAGGTAAACTGATGTGTCTTTGCAGCAATTCAGAAACCCTTTCTTTGCAGAATGTAGAAACAGTCATTTCCAGCCCTAGAGACAATTATAAGAGTTAGCAGTAAGAATGCGTTTCAAACACAGAAGACCCGCTTCTTACAAACTGATCTGCTGTTTGTTGGTTCCTTTTACGAAGTTGCATCTATGTTTAGATTCAGCGAGGGAGAAACGCGTTTCTTCCAAAAGCTGCGTTTGGATATTCCAGAGTGGATAAGAGAACAGGCTGTAAAGGGAAATAACTTGTTCTAAAAGCAAAACGGAGCTATTTGGCAGAATGGTTGTCAATGTGTGCATTCAACTTCCAGAGTTAAACTGATGTGTGTTTGCAGCAGTTCAGAAAGCCTTTCTTTGCAGAATGTAGAAACAGTCATTTCCAGCCCTAGAGACGCATATAAGAGTTAGCAGTAAGAATGCGTTTCAAACACAGAAGACCCGCTTCTTACAAACTGATCTGCTGTGCGTTGGTTCCTTTTAGGATGTTGCATCTATGTTTATATTCAGTGAGGGAGAAACGCGTTTCTTCCAAAACCTGCGTTTGAACATTCCAGAGTGGATGGGAGAACAGGCTGTAAAGGGAAATACCTTGCTCTATAAGCAAAACGGAGCTATCTAGCAGAATGTTTGTCAATGTGTGCATTCAACTTCCAGAGTTACACTGATGTGTGTTTGCAGCAGTTCAGAAACACCTTCTTTGGAGAATGTAGAAACAGTCATTTCCAGCCCTAGAAACGCATATAAGAGTTAGCAGTAAGAATGCGTTTCAAACACAGAAGAACCGCTTCTTACAAACTGATCTGCTGTGTGTTGGTTCGTTTTAGGAAGTTGCATCTATGTTTAGATTCAGCGAGGGAGAAATGCGTTTCTTCCAAAAGCTGCGTTTGGACATTCCAGAGTGGATGAGAGAACAGGCTGTAACGGGAAATACCTTGTTCTAAAAGCAAAACGGAGCTATCTAGCAGAATGGTTGTCAATGTGTGCATTCAACTTCCAGAGTTAAACTGATGTGTGTTTGCAGCAGTTCAGAAACCCTTTCTTTGGAGAATGTAGAAACAGTCATTTCCAGACCTAGAGACGCATATAAGAGTTAGCGGTAAGAATGCGTTTCAAACACAGAAGACCCGCTTCTTACAAACTGATCTGCTGTGCGTTGGTTCCTTTTAGGATGTTGCATCTATGTTTATATTCAGTGAGGGAGAAACGCGTTTCTTCCAAAACCTGCGTTTGAACATTCCAGAGTGGATGGGACAACAGGCTGTAAAGGGAAATACCTTGCTCTAAAAGCAAAACGGAGCTATCTAGCAGAATGGTTGTCAATGTGTGCATTCCACTTCCAGAGTTACACTGATGTGTGTTTGCAGCAGTTCAGAAACCCTTTCTTTGCAGAATGTAGAAACAGTCATTTCCAGCCCTAGAGATGCATATAAGAGTTAGCAGTAAGAATGCGTTTCAAACACAGAAGACCCGCTTCTTACAAACTGATCTGCTGTGTGTTGGTTCCTTTTAGGAAGTTGCATCTATGTTTAGATTCAGCGAGAGAGAAACGCGTTTCTTCCAAAAGCTGCGTTTGGACATTGCAGAGTGGATGGGAGAAAAGGCTGTAAAGGGAAATACCTTGCTCTAAAAGCAAAACGGAGCTATCTAGCAGAATGGTTGTCAATGTGTGCATTCAATTTCCAGAGTTAAACTGAGGTGTGTTTGCAGCAGTTCAGAAACCTTTTTTTGGAGAATGTAGAAACAGTCATTTCCAGCCCCAGAGACACAGGTAAGGGTTAGCAGAAAGAATGCGTTTCAAACACAGAAGACCCGCTTCTTACAAACTGATCTGCTGTGTGTTGGTTCCTTTTAGGAAGTTGCATCTATGTTTAGATACAGCGAGGGAGAAACGCGTTTCTTCCAAAGCTGCGTTTGTACATTCCAGAGTGGATGGGAGAACAGGCTGTAAATGGAAATAACTTGTTCTAAAAGCAAAACGGAGCTATCTACCAGAATGGTTGTCAATGTGTGCATTCAACTTCCAGAGTTAAACTGATGTGTGTTTGCAGCAGTTCAGAAACCTTTTGTTTGGAGAATGTAGAAACAGTCATTTCCAGCCCTAGAGACACATGTAACGGTTAGCAGAAAGAATGCGTTTCAAACACAGAAGACCCGCTTCTTACAAACTGATCTGCTGTGTGTTGGTTCGTTTTAGGAAGTTGCATCTATGTTTAGATTCAGCGAGGGAGAAAAGCGTTTCTTCCAAAAGCTGCGTTTGGACATTCCAGAGTGGATGAGAGAACAGGCTGTAACGGGAAATACCTTGTTCTAAAAGCAAAACGGAGCTATCTAGCAGAATGGTTGTCAATGTGTGCATTCAACTTCCAGAGTTACACTGATGTGTGTTTGCAGCAGTTCAGAAACCCTTTCTTTGGAGAATGTAGAAACAGTCATTTCCAGCCCTATAGACGCATATAGGAGATAGCAGTAAGAATGCGTTTCAAACACAGAAGACTCGCTTCTTACAAACTGATCTGCTGTGTGTTGGTTCCTTTTAGGAAGTTGCATCTATGTTTAGATTCAGCGAGGGAGAAATGCGTTTCTTCCAAAAGCTGCGTTTGGATATTCCAGAGTGGATGGGAGAAAAGGCTGTAAAGGGAAATACCTTGCTCTAAAAGCAAAACGGAGCTATCTAGCAGAATGGTTGTCAATGTGTGCATTCAACTTCCAGAGTTAAACTGATGTGTCTTTGCAGCAGTTCAGAAACCCTTTCGTTGCAGAATGTAGAAACAGTCATTTCCAGCCCTAGAGACGCATATAAGAGTTAGCAGTAAGAATGCGTTTCAAACACAGAAGACCCGGTTCTTACAAACTGATCTGCTGTGTGTTGGTTCCTTTTAGGAAGTTGCATCTATGTTTAGATTCAGCGAGGGAGAAACGCGTTTCTTCCAAAAGCTGCATTTGGATATTCCAGAGTGGATGGGAGAACAGGCTGTAAAGGGAAATAACTTGTTCTAAAAGCAAAACGGACCTATCTAGCAGAATGGTTGTCAATGTGTGCATTCAACTTCCAGAGTTAAACTGATGTGTCTTTGCAGCAGTTCAGAAACCCTTTCTTTGGATAATGTAGAAACAGTCATTTCCAGCCCTAGAGACGAATATAAGAGTTAGCAGTAAGAATGCGTTTCAAACACAGAAGACCCGCTTCTTACAAACTGATCTGCTGAGTGTTGGTTCCTTTTAGGAAGTTGCATCTATGTTTAGATTCAGCGAGGGAGAAATGCGTTTCTTCCAAAAGCTGCGTTTGGACATTCCAGAGTGGGTGGGAGAACAGGCTGTAAATGGAAATACCTTGCTCTAAAAGCAAAACGGAGCTATCTAGCAGAATGGTTATCAATGTGTGCATTCAACTTCCAGAGGTAAACTGATGTGTGTTTGCAGCAGTTCAGAAACCCTTTCTTTGGAGAATGTAGAAACAGTCATTTCCAGCCCTAGAGACGCATATAAGAGTTAGCAGTAAGAATGCGTTTCAAACACAGAAGACCCGCTTCTTACAAACTGATCTGCTGTGTGTTGGTTCCTTTTAGGAAGTTGCCTCTATGTTTAGATTCAGCGAGGGAGAAACGCGTTTCTTCCAAAAGCTGCGTTTGGACATTCCAGAGTGGATGGGAGAAAAGGCTGTAAAGGGAAATACCTTACTCTAAAAGCAAAACGCAGCTATCTAGCAGAACGGTTGTCAATGTGTGCATTCAACTTCCAGAGTTAAACTGATGTGTCTTTGCAGCAGTTCAGAAACCCTTTCTTTGCAGAATGTAGAAACAGTCATTTCCAGCCCTAGAGACGCATATAAGAGTTAGCAGTAAGAATGCGTTTCAAACACAGAAGACCCGGTTCTTACAAACTGATCTGCTGTGTGTTGGTTCCTTTTAGGAAGTTGCATCTATGTTTAGATTCAGCGAGGGAGAAACGCGTTTCTTCCAAAAGCTGCGTTTGGATATTCCAGAGTGGATGGGAGAACAGGCTGTAAAGGGAAATAACTTGTTCTAAAAGCAAAACGGAGCTATCTAGCAGAATGGTTGTCAATGTGTGCATTCAACTTCCAGAGTTACACTGATGTGTCTTTGCAGCAGTTCAGAAACCCTTTCTTTGGAGAATGTAGAAACAGTCATTTCCAGCCCTAGAGACGCATATAAGAGTTAGCAGTAAGAATGCGTTTCAAACACAGAAGTCCCGCTTCTTACAAACTGACCTGCTGTGTGTTGGTTCCTTTTCGGAAGTTCCATCTATGTTTAGATTCAGCGAGGGAGAAACGCGTTTCTTCCAAAAGCTGCGTTTGGACATTCCAGAGTGGATGGGAGAAAAGGCTGTAAAGGGAAATAACTTGTTCTAAAAGCAAAACGGAGCTATCTACCAGAATGGTTGTCAATGTGTGCATTCAACTTCCAGAGTTAAACTGATGTGTGTTTGCAGCAGTTCAGAAACCTTTTGTTTGGAGAATGTAGAAACAGTCATTTCCAGCCCTAGAGACACATGTAACGGTTAGCAGAAAGAATGCGTTTCAAACACAGAAGACCCGCTTCTTACAAACTGATCTGCTGTGTGTTGGTTCCTTTTAGGAAGTTGCATCTATGTTTAGATACAGCGAGGGAGAAACGCGTTTCTTCCAAAGCTGCGTTTGGACATTCCAGAGTGGATGGGAGAACAGGCTGTAAATGGAAATACCTTGCTCTAAAAGCAAAACGGAGCTATCTAGCAGAATGGTTGTCAATGTGTGCATTCAACTTCCAGAGTTACACTGATGTGTGTTTGCAGCAGTTCAGAAACACCTTCTTTGGAGAATGTAGAAACAGTCATTTCCAGCCCTAGAAACGCATATAAGAGTTAGCAGTAAGAATGCGTTTCAAACACAGAAGAACCGCTTCTTACAAACTGATCTGCTGTGTGTTGGTTCGTTTTAGGAAGTTGCATCTATGTTTAGATTCAGCAAGGGAGAAAAGCGTTTCTTCCAAAAGCTGCGTTTGGACATTCCAGAGTGGATGAG
Organism: Saimiri boliviensis; assembly: GCF_048565385.1. Lineage (NCBI taxonomy): Eukaryota > Metazoa > Chordata > Mammalia > Primates > Cebidae > Saimiri > Saimiri boliviensis. The sequence continues at coordinate 57,136,932 of NC_133462.1, forward strand.
AGAACAGACTGTAACGGGAAATACCTTCTTCTAAAAGCAAAACGGAGCTATCTAGCAGAATGGTTGTCAATGTGTGCATTCAACTTCCAGAGTTACACTGATGTGTGTTTGCAGCAGTTCAGAAACCCTTTCTTTGGAGAATGTAGAAACAGTCATTTCCAGCCCTAGAGACGCATATAAGAGTTAGCAGTAAGAATGCGTTTCAAACACAGAAGACCCGCTTCTTACAAACTGATCTGCTGTGTGTTGGTTCCTTTTAGGAAGTTGCATCTATGTTTAGATTCAGCGAGGGAGAAACGCGTTTTTTCCAAAAGCTGCGTTTGGATATTCCAGAGTGGATGGTAGAACAGGCTGTAAAGGGAAATAACTTGTTCTAAAAGCAAAACGGAGCTATCTAGCAGAATGGTTGTCAATGTGTGCATTCACCTTCCAGAGTTAAACTGATGTGTGTTTGCAGCAGTTCAGAAACCCTTTCTTTGGAGAATGTAGAAACAGTCATTTCCAGCCCTATAGACGCATATAAGAGATAGCAGTAAGAATGCGTTTCAAACACAGAAGACCCGCTTCTTACAAACTGATCTGCTATGTGTTGGTTCCTTTTAGGAAGTTGCATCTATGTTTAGATTCATCGAGGGAGAAATGCGTTCCTTCCAAAAGCTGCGTTTGAACATTCCAGAGTGGATGGGAGAACAGGCTGTAAAGGGATATAACTTGTTCTAAAAGCAAAACGGACCTATCTAGCAGAATGGTTGTCAATGTGTGCATTCAACTTCCAGAGTTAAACTGATGTGTCTTTGCAGCAGTTCAGAAACCCTTTCTTTGGATAATGTAGAAACAGTCATTTCCAGCCCTAGAGACGAATATAAGAGTTAGCAGTAAGAATGCGTTTCAAACACAGAAGACCCGCTTCCTACAAACTGATCTGCTGAGTGTTGGTTCCTTTTAGGAAGTTGCATCTATGTTTAGATTCCGCGAGGGAGAAATGCGTATCTTCCAAAAGCTGCGTTTGGACATTCCAGAGTGGGTGGGAGAACAGGCTGTAAATGGAAATACCTTGCTCTAAAAGCAAAACGGAGCTATCTAGCAGAATGGTGATCAATGTGTGCATTCAACTTCCAGAGGTAAACTGATGTGTGTTTGCAGCAGTTCAGAAACCCTTTCTTTGGAGAATGTAGAAACAGTCATTTCCAGCCCTAGAGACGCATATAAGAGTTAGCAGTAAGAATGCGTTTCAAACACAGAAGACCCGCTTCTTACAAACTGATCTGCTGTGTGTTGGTTCCTTTTAGGAAGTTGCCTCTATGTTTAGATTCAGCGAGGGAGAAACGCGTTTCTTCCAAAAGCTGCGTTTGGACATTCCAGAGTGGATGGGAGAACAGGTTGTGAAGAGAAATACCTTGCTCTAAAAGCAAAACAGAGCGATCTAGCAGAATGGTTGTCAATGTGTGCATTCAACTTCCAGAGGTAAACTGATGTGTCTTTGCAGCAATTCAGAAACCCTTTCTTTGCAGAATGTAGAAACAGTCATTTCCAGCCCTAGAGACGCATATAAGAGTTAGCAGAAAGAATGCGTTTCAAACACAGAAGACCCGCTTCTTACAAACTGATCTGCTGTTTGTTGGTTCCTTTTAGGAAGTTGCATCTATGTTTAGATTCAGCGAGGGAGAAACGCGTTTCTTCCAAAAGCTGCGTTTGGATATTCCAGAGTGGATAAGAGAACAGGCTGTAAAGGGAAATAACTTGTTCTAAAAGCAAAACGGAGCTATTTGGCAGAATGGTTGTCAATGTGTGCATTCAACTTACAGATTTAAACTGATGTGTGTTTGCAGCAGTTCAGAAAGCCTTTCTTTGCAGAATGTAGAAACAGTCATTTCCAGCCCTAGAGACGCATATAAGGGTTAGCAGTAAGAATGCGTTTCAAACACAGAAGACCCGCTTCTTACAAACTGATCTGCTGTGTGTTGGTTCCTTTTAGGAAGTTGCATCTATGTTTAGATTCAGCGAGGGAGAAACGCGTTTCTTCCAAAAGCTGCATTTGGACATTCCAGAGTGGATGGGAGAACAGGCTGTAAAGAGAAATACCTTGCTCTAAAAGCAAAACGGAGCTACCTAACAGAATGGTTGTCAATGTGTGCATTCAACTTCCAGAGTTAAACTGATGTGTGTTTGCAGCAGTTCAGAAACCCTTTCTTTGGAGAATGTAGAAACAGTCATTTCCAGCCCTAGAGACGCATATAAGGGTTAGCAGTAAGAATGCGTTTCAAACACAGAAGACCCGCTTCTTACAAACTGATCTGCTGTGCGTTGGTTCCTTTTAGGATGTTGCATCTATGTTTATATTCCGTGAGGGAGAAACGCGTTTCTTCCAAAACCTGCGTTTGAACATTCTAGAGTGGATGGGAGAACAGGCTGTAAAGGGAAATACCTTGCTCTAAAAGCAAAACGGAGCTATCTAGCAGAATGATTGTCAATGTGTGCACTCAACTTCCAGAGTTACATTGATGTGTGTTGGCAGCAGTTCAGAAACCCGTTCTTTGGAGAATGTAGAAACAGTCATTTACAGCCCTAGAGACGCATATAAGAGTTTCCAGTAAGAATGCGTTTCAAACACAGAAGACCCGCTTCTTACAAACTGATCTGCTGTGTGTTGGTTCCTTTTAGGAAGTTGCATCTATGTTTAGATTCAGCGAGTGTGAAACGCGTTTCTTCCAAAAGCTGCGTTTGGACATTCCAGAGTGGATGGGAGAACAGGCTGTAAAGGGAAATAACTTGTTCTAAAAGCAAAACGGAGCTATCTAGCAGAATGGTTGTCAATGTGTGCATTCACCTTCCAGAGTTAAACTGATATGTGTTTGCAGCAGTTCAGAAACCCTTTCTTTGGAGAATGTAGAAACAGTCATTTCCAGCCCTAGAAACGCATATAAGAGATAGCAGTAAGAATGCGTTTCAAACACAGAAGACCCGCTTCTTACAAACTGATCTGCTATGTGTTGGTTCCTTTTAGGAAGTTGCATCTATGTTTAGATTCATCGAGGGAGAAATGCGTTTCTTCCAAAAGCTGCGTTTGGACATTCCAGAGTGGATGGGAGAAAAGGCTGTAAAGGGAAATACCTTACTCTAAAAGCAAAACGCAGCTATCTAGCAGAATGGTTGTCAATGTGTGCATTCAACTTCCAGAGTTAAACTGATGTGTCTTTGCAGCAGTTCAGAAACCCTTTCTTTGCAGAATGTAGAAACAGTCATTTCCAGCCCTAGAGACGCATATAAGAGTTAGCAGTAAGAATGCGTTTCAAACACAGAAGACCCGGTTCTTACAAACTGATCTGCTGTGTGTTGGTTCCTTTTAGGAAGTTGCATCTATGTTTAGATTCAGCGAAGGAGAAACGCGTTTCTTCCAAAAGCTGCGTTTGGATATTCCAGAGTGGATGGGAGAACAGGCTGTAAAGGGAAATAACTTGTTCTAAAAGCAAAACGGAGCTATCTAGCAGAATGGTTGTCAATGTGTGCATTCAACTTCCAGAGTTACACTGATGTGTCTTTGCAGCAGTTCAGAAACCCTTTGTTTGGAGAATGTAGAAACAGTCATTTCCAGCCCTAGAGACGCATATAAGAGTTAGCAGTAAGAATGCGTTTCAAACACAGAAGTCCCGCTTCTTACAAACTGACCTGCTGTGTGTTGGTTCCTTTTCGGAAGTTCCATCTATGTTTAGATTCAGCGAGGGAGAAACGCGTTTCTTCCAAAAGCTGCGTTTGGACATTCCAGAGTGGATGGGAGAAAAGGCTGTAAAGGGAAATAACTTGTTCTAAAAGCAAAACGGAGCTATCTACCAGAATGGTTGTCAATGTGTGCATTCAACTTCCAGAGTTAAACTGATGTGTGTTTGCAGCAGTTCAGAAACCTTTTGTTTGGAGAATGTAGAAACAGTCATTTCCAGCCCTAGAGACACATGTAACGGTTAGCAGAAAGAATGCGTTTCAAACACAGAAGACCCGCTTCTTACAAACTGATCTGCTGTGTGTTGGTTCCTTTTAGGAAGTTGCATCTATGTTTAGATACAGCGAGGGAGAAACGCGTTTCTTCCAAAGCTGCGTTTGGACATTCCAGAGTGGATGGGAGAACAGGCTGTAAATGGAAATACCTTGCTCTAAAAGCAAAACGGAGCTATCTAGCAGAATGTTTGTCAATGTGTGCATTCAACTTCCAGAGTTACACTGATGTGTGTTTGCAGCAGTTCAGAAACACCTTCTTTGGAGAATGTAGAAACAGTCATTTCCAGCCCTAGAAACGCATATAAGAGTTAGCAGTAAGAATGCGTTTCAAACACAGAAGAACCGCTTCTTACAAACTGATCTGCTGTGTGTTGGTTCGTTTTAGGAAGTTGCATCTATGTTTAGATTCAGCGAGGGAGAAAAGCGTTTCTTCCAAAAGCTGCGTTTGGACATTCCAGAGTGGATGAGAGAACAGACTGTAACGGGAAATACCTTCTTCTAAAAGCAAAAAGGAGCTATCTAGCAGAATGGTTGTCAATGTGTGCATTCAACTTCCAGAGTTACACTGATGTGTGTTTGCAGCAGTTCAGAAACCCTTTCTTTGGAGAATGTAGAAACAGTCATTTCCAGCCCTAGAGACGCATATAAGAGTTAGCAGTAAGAATGCGTTTCAAACACAGAAGACCCGCTTCTTACAAACTGATCTGCTGTGTGTTGGTTCCTTTTAGGAAGTTGCATCTATGTTTAGATTCAGCGAGGGAGAAACGCGTTTTTTCCAAAAGCTGCGTTTGGATATTCCAGAGTGGATGGTAGAACAGGCTGTAAAGGGAAATAACTTGTTCTAAAAGCAAAACGGAGCTATGTAGCAGAATGGTTGTCAATGTGTGCATTCACCTTCCAGAGTTAAACTGATGTGTGTTTGCAGCAGTTCAGAAACCCTTTCTTTGGAGAATGTAGAAACAGTCATTTCCAGCCTTATAGACGCATATAAGAGATAGCAGTAAGAATGCGTTTCAAACACAGAAGACCCGCTTCTTACAAACTGATCTGCTATGTGTTGGTTCCTTTTAGGAAGTTGCATCTATGTTTAGATTCATCGAGGGAGAAATGCGTTTCTTCCAAAAGCTGCGTTTGGACATTCCAGAGTGGATGGGAGAACAGGCTGTAAAGGGAAATAACTTGTTCTAAAAGCAAAACGGACCTATCTAGCAGAATGGTTGTCAATGTGTGCATTCAACTTCCAGAGTTAAACTGATGTGTCTTTGCAGCAGTTCAGAAACCCTTTCTTTGGATAATGTAGAAACAGTCATTTCCAGCCCTAGAGACGAATATAAGAGTTAGCAGTAAGAATGCGTTTCAAACACAGAAGACCCGCTTCTTACAAACTGATCTGCTGAGTGTTGGTTCCTTTTAGGAAGTTGCATCTATGTTTAGATTCAGCGAGGGAGAAATGGGTTTCTTCCAAAAGCTGCGTTTGGACATTCCAGAGTGGGTGGGAGAACAGGCTGTAAATGGAAATACCTTGCTCTAAAAGCAAAACGGAGCTATCTAGCAGAATGGTTATCAATGTGTGCATTCAACTTCCAGAGGTAAACTGATATGTGTTTGCAGCAGTTCAGAAACCCTTTCTTTGGAGAATGTAGAAACAGTCATTTCCAGCCCAAGAGACGCATATAAGAGTTAGCAGTAAGAATGCGTTTCAAACACAGAAGACCCGCTTCTTACAAACTGATCTGCTGTGTGTTGGTTCCTTTTAGGAAGTTGCCTCTATGTTTAGATTCAGCGAGGGAGAAACGCGTTTCTTCCAAAAGCTGCGTTTGGACATTCCAGAGTGGATGAGAGAACAGACTGTAACGGGAAATACCTTCTTCTAAAAGCAAAACGGAGCTATCTAGCAGAATGGTTGTCAATGTGTGCATTCAACTTCCAGAGTTACACTGATGTGTGTTTGCAGCAGTTCAGAAACCCTTTCTTTGGAGAATGTAGAAACAGTCATTTCCAGCCCTAGAGACGCATATAAGAGTTAGCAGTAAGAATGCGTTTCAAACACAGAAGACCCGCTTCTTACAAACTGATCTGCTGTGTGTTGGTTCCTTTTAGGATGTTGCATCTATGTTTAGATTCAGCGAGGGAGAAACGCGTTTTTTCCAAAAGCTGCGTTTGGATATTCCAGAGTGGATGGTAGAACAGGCTGTAAAGGGAAATAACTTGTTCTAAAAGCAAAACGGAGCTATGTAGCAGAATGGTTGTCAATGTGTGCATTCACCTTCCAGAGTTAAACTGATGTGTGTTTGCAGCAGTTCAGAAACCCTTTCTTTGGAGAATGTAGAAACAGTCATTTCCAGCCTTATAGACGCATATAAGAGATAGCAGTAAGAATGCGTTTCAAACACAGAAGACCCGCTTCTTACAAACTGATCTGCTATGTGTTGGTTCCTTTTAGGAAGTTGCATCTATGTTTAGATTCATCGAGGGAGAAATGCGTTTCTTCCAAAAGCTGCGTTTGGACATTCCAGAGTGGATGGGAGAACAGGCTGTAAAGGGAAATAACTTGTTCTAAAAGCAAAACGGACCTATCTAGCAGAATGGTTGTCAATGTGTGCATTCAACTTCCAGAGTTACACTGATGTGTCTTTGCAGCAGTTCAGAAACCCTTTCTTTGGAGAATGTAGAAACAGTCATTTCCAGCCCTAGAGACGCATATAAGAGTTAGCAGTAAGAATGCGTTTCAAACACAGAAGTCCCGCTTCTTACAAACTGACCTGCTGTGTGTTGGTTCCTTTTCGGAAGTTCCATCTATGTTTAGATTCAGCGAGGGAGAAACGCGTTTCTTCCAAAAGCTTCGTTTGGACATTCCAGAGTGGATGGGAGAAAAGGCTGTAAAGGGAAATAACTTGTTCTAAAAGCAAAACGGAGCTATCTACCAGAATGGTTGTCAATGTGTGCATTCAACTTCCAGAGTTAAACTGATGTGTGTTTGCAGCAGTTCAGAAACCTTTTGTTTGGAGAATGTAGAAACAGTCATTTCCAGCCCTAGAGACACATGTAACGGTTAGCAGAAAGAATGCGTTTCAAACACAGAAGACCCGCTTCTTACAAACTGATCTGCTGTGTGTTGGTTCGTTTTAGGAAGTTGCATCTATGTTTAGATTCAGCGAGGGAGAAAAGCGTTTCTTCCAAAAGCTGCGTTTGGACATTCCAGAGTGGATGAGAGAACAGGCTGTAATGGGAAATACCTTCTTCTAAAAGCAAAACGGAGCTATCTAGCAGAATGGTTGTCAATGTGTGCATTCAACTTCCAGAGTTACACTGATGTGTGTTTGCAGCAGTTCAGAAACCCTTTCTTTGGAGAATGTAGAAACAGTCATTTCCAGCCCTAGAGACGCATATAAGAGTTAGCAGTAAGAATGCGTTTCAAACACAGAAGACCCGCTTCTTACAAACTGATCTGCTGTGTGTTGGTTCCTTTTAGGAAGTTGCATCTATGTTTAGATTCAGCGAGGGAGAAACGCGTTTCTTCCAAAAGCTGCGTTTGGACATTCCAGAGTGGATGGGAGAACAGGCTGTAAAGAGAAATACCTTGCTCTAAAAGCAAAACGGAGCTATCTAGCAGAATGGTTGTCAATGTGTGCATTCAACTTCCAGAGGTAAACTGATGTGTCTTTGCAGCAATTCAGAAACCCTTTCTTTGCAGAATGTAGAAACAGTCATTTCCAGCCCTAGAGACAATTATAAGAGTTAGCAGTAAGAATGCGTTTCAAACACAGAAGACCCGCTTCTTACAAACTGATCTGCTGTTTGTTGGTTCCTTTTAGGAAGTTGCATCTATGTTTAGATTCAGCGAGGGAGAAACGCGTTTCTTCCAAAAGCTGCGTTTGGATATTCCAGAGTGGATAAGAGAACAGGCTGTAAAGGGAAATAACTTGTTCTAAAAGAAAAACTGAGCTATTTGGCAGAATGGTTGTCAATGTGTGCATTCAACTTCCAGAGTTAAACTGATGTGTGTTTGCAGCAGTTCAGAAAGCCTTTCTTTGCAGAATGTAGAAACAGTCATTTCCAGCCCTAGAGACGCATATAAGAGTTAGCATTAAGAATGCGTTTCAAACACAGAAGACCCGCTTCTTACAAACTGATCTGCTGTGTGTTGGTTCCTTTTAGGAAGTTGCATCTATGTTTAGATTCAGCGAGGGAGAAACGCGTTTCTTCCAAAAGCTGCGTTTGGACATTCCAGAGTGGATGGGAGAACAGGCTGTAAAGGGAAATACCTTCTTCTAAAAGCAAAACGGAGCTATCTAGCAGAATGGTTGTCAATGTGTGCATTCAACTTCCAGAGTTAAACTGATGTGTGTTTGCAGCAGTTCAAAAACCCTTTCTTTGGAGAATGTAGAAACAGTCATTTCCAGCCCTAGAGACGCATATAAGGGTTAGCAGTAAGAATGCGTTTCAAACACAGAAGACCCGTTTCTTACAAACTGATCTGCTGTGTGTTGGTTCCTTTTAGGAAGGTGCATCTATGTTTAGATTCAGCGAGGGAGAAATGCGTTTCTTCCAAAAGCTGCATTTGGACATTCCAGAGTGGATGGGAGAACAGGCTGTAAAGAGAATTACCTTGCTCTAAAAGCAAAACGGAGCTATCTAACAGAATGGTTGTCAATGTGTGCATTCAACTTCCAGAGTTAAACTGATGTGTGTTTGCAGCAGTTCAGAAACCCTTTCTTTGGAGAATGTAGAAACAGTCATTTCCAGCCCTAGAGACGCATATAAGGGTTAGCAGTAAGAATGCGTTTCAAACACAGAAGACCCGCTTCTTACAAACTGATCTGCTGTGCGTTGGTTCCTTTTAGGATGTTGCATCTATGTTTATATTCAGTGAGGGAGAAACGCGTTTCTTCCAAAACCTGCGTTTGAACATTCCAGAGTGGATGGGAGAACAGGCTGTAAAGGGAAATACCTAGCTCTAAAAGCAAAACGGAGCTATCTAGCAGAATGTTTGTCAATGTGTGCATTCAACTTCCAGAGTTACACTGATGTGTGTTTGCAGCAGTTCAGAAACACCTTCTTTGGAGAATGTAGAAACAGTCATTTCCAGCCCTAGAAACGCATATAAGAGTTAGCAGTAAGAATGCGTTTCAAACACAGAAGAACCACTTCTTACAAACTGATCTGCTGTGTGTTGGTTCGTTTTAGGAAGTTGCATCTATGTTTAGATTCAGCGAGGGAGAAAAGCGTTTCTTCCAAAAGCTGCGTTTGGACATTCCAGAGTGGATGAGAGAACAGGCTGTAACGGGAAATACCTTGTTCTAAAAGCAAAACGGAGCTATCTAGCAGAATGGTTGTCAATGTGTGCATTCAACTTCCAGAGTTAAACTGATGTGTGTTTGCAGCAGTTCAGAAACCCTTTCTTTGGAGAATGTAGAAACAGTCATTTCCAGCCCTAGAGACGCATATAAGAGTTAGCAGTAAGAATGCGTTTCAAACACAGAAGACCCGCTTCTTACAAACTGATCTGCTGTGCGTTGGTTCCTTTTAGGATGTTGCATCTATGTTTATATTCAGTGAGGGAGAAACGCGTTTCTTCCAAAACCTGCGTTTGAACATTCCAGAGTGGATGGGAGAACAGGCTGTAAAGGGAAATACCTTGCTCTAAAAGCAAAACGGAGCTATCTAGCAGAATGTTTGTCAATGTGTGCACTCAACTTCCAGAGTTACATTGATGTGTGTTGGCAGCAGTTCAGAAACCCGTTCTTTGGAGAATGTAGAAACAGTCATTTACACCCCTAGAGACGCATATAAGAGTTAGCAGTAAGAATGCGTTTCAAACACAGAAGACCCGCTTCTTACAAACTGATATGCTGTGTGTTGGTTCCTTTTAGGAAGTTGCATCTATGTTTAGATTCAGCGAGCGAGAAACGCGTTTCTTCCAAAAGCTGCGTTTGGACATTCCAGAGTGGATGGGAGAACAGGCTGTAAAGAGAAATACCTTGCTCTAAAAGCAAAACGGAGCTATCTAGCAGAATGTTTGTCAATGTGTGCATTCAACTTCCAGAGTTACACTGATGTGTGTTTGCAGCATTTCAGAAACCCTTTCTTTGCAGAATGTAGAAACAGTCATTTCCAGCCCTAGAGACACATCTAAGAGTTAGCAGTAAGAATGCGTTTCAAACACAGAAGACCCGCTTCTTACAAACTGATCTGCTGTGTGTTGGTTCCTTTTAGGAAGTTGCATCTATGTTTAGATTCAGCGAGGGAGAAACGCGTTTTTTCCAAAAGCTGCGTTTGGATATTCCAGAGTGGATGGTAGAACAGGCTGTAAAGGGAAATAACTTGTTCTAAAAGCAAAACGGAGCTATCTAGCAGAATGGTTGTCAATGTGTGCATTCACCTTCCAGAGTTAAACTGATGTGTGTTTGCAGCAGTTCAGAAACCCTTTCTTTGGAGAATGTAGAAACAGTCATTTCCAGCCCTATAGACGCATATAAGAGATAGCAGTAAGAATGCGTTACAAACACAGAAGACCCGCTTCTTACAAACTGATCTGCTGAGTGTTGGTTCCTTTTAGGAAGTTGCATCTATGTTTAGATTCAGCGAGGGAGAAATGCGTTTCTTCCAAAAGCTGCGTTTGGACATTCCAGAGTGGGTGGGAGAACAGGCTGTAAATGGAAATACCTTGCTCTAAAAGCAAAACGGAGCGATCTAGCAGAATGGTTGTCAATGTGTGCATTCAACTTCCAGAGGTAAACTGATGTGTCTTTGCAGCAATTCAGAAACCCTTTCTTTGCAGAATGTAGAAACAGTCATTTCCAGCCCTAGAGACGCATATAAGAGTTAGCAGAAAGAATGCCTTTCAAACACAGAAGACCCGCTTCTTACAAACTGATCTGCTGTTTGTTGGTTCCTTGTAGGAAGTTGCATCTATGTTTAGATTCAGCGAGGGAGAAACGCGTTTCTTCCAAAAGCTGCGTTTGGATATTCCAGAGTGGATAAGAGAACAGGCTGTAAAGGGAAATAACTTGTTCTAAAAGCAAAACGGAGCTATTTGGCAGAATGGTTGTCAATGTGTGCATTCAACTTACAGATTTAAACTGATGTGTGTTTGCAGCAGTTCAGAAAGCCTTTCTTTGCAGAATGTAGAAACAGTCATTTCCAGCCCTAGAGACGCATATAAGGGTTAGCAGTAAGAATGCGTTTCAAACACAGAAGACCCGCTTCTTACAAACTGATCTGCTGTGTGTTGGTTCCTTTTAGGAAGTTGCATCTATGTTTAGATTCAGCGAGGGAGAAACGCGTTTCTTCCAAAAGCTGCATTTGGACATTCCAGAGTGGATGGGAGAACAGGCTGTAAAGAGAAATACCTTGCTCTAAAAGCAAAACGGAGCTACCTAACAGAATGGTTGTCAATGTGTGCATTCAACTTCCAGAGTTAAACTGATGTGTGTTTGCAGCAGTTCAGAAACCCTTTCTTTGGAGAATGTAGAAACAGTCATTTCCAGCCCTAGAGACGCATATAAGGGTTAGCAGTAAGAATGCGTTTCAAACACAGAAGACCCGCTTCTTACAAACTGATCTGCTGTGCGTTGGTTCCTTTTAGGATGTTGCATCTATGTTTATATTCCGTGAGGGAGAAACGCGTTTCTTCCAAAACCTGCGTTTGAACATTCCAGAGTGGATGGGAGAACAGGCTGTAAAGGGAAATACCTTGCTCTAAAAGCAAAACGGAGCTATCTAGCAGAATGATTGTCAATGTGTGCACTCAACTTCCAGAGTTACATTGATGTGTGTTGGCAGCAGTTCAGAAACCCGTTCTTTGGAGAATGTAGAAACAGTCATTTACAGCCCTAGAGACGCATATAAGAGTTTCCAGTAAGAATGCGTTTCAAACACAGAAGACCCGCTTCTTACAAACTGATCTGCTATGTGTTGGTTCCTTTTAGGAAGTTGCATCTATGTTTAGATTCATCGAGGGAGAAATGCGTTTCTTCCAAAAGCTGCGTTTGGACATTCCAGAGTGGATGGGAGAAAAGGCTGTAAAGGGAAATACCTTACTCTAAAAGCAAAACGCAGCTATCTAGCAGAATGGTTGTCAATGTGTGCATTCAACTTCCAGAGTTAAACTGATGTGTCTTTGCAGCAGTTCAGAAACCCTTTCTTTGCAGAATGTAGAAACAGTCATTTCCAGCCCTAGAGACGCATATAAGAGTTAGCAGTAAGAATGCGTTTCAAACACAGAAGACCCGGTTCTTACAAACTGATCTGCTGTGTGTTGGTTCCTTTTAGGAAGTTGCATCTATGTTTAGATTCAGCGAGGGAGAAACGCGTTTCTTCCAAAAGCTGCGTTTGGATATTCCAGAGTGGATGGGAGAACAGGCTGTAAAGGGAAATAACTTGTTCTAAAAGCAAAACGGAGCTATCTAGCAGAATGGTTGTCAATGTGTGCATTCAACTTCCAGAGTTACACTGATGTGTCTTTGCAGCAGTTCAGAAACCCTTTCTTTGGAGAATGTAGAAACAGTCATTTCCAGCCCTAGAGACGCATATAAGAGTTAGCAGTAAGAATGCGTTTCAAACACAGAAGTCCCGCTTCTTACAAACTGACCTGCTGTGTGTTGGTTCCTTTTCGGAAGTTCCATCTATGTTTAGATTCAGCGAGGGAGAAACGTGTTTCTTCCAAAAGCTGCGTTTGGACATTCCAGAGTGGATGGGAGAAAAGGCTGTAAAGGGAAATAACTTGTTCTAAAAGCAAAACGGAGCTATCTACCAGAATGGTTGTCAATGTGTGCATTCAACTTCCAGAGTTAAACTGATGTGTGTTTGCAGCAGTTCAGAAACCTTTTGTTTGGAGAATGTAGAAACAGTCATTTCCAGCCCTAGAGACACATGTAACGGTTAGCAGAAAGAATGCGTTTCAAACACAGAAGACCCGCTTCTTACAAACTGATCTGCTGTGTGTTGGTTCGTTTTAGGAAGTTGCATCTATGTTTAGATTCAGCGAGGGAGAAAAGCGTTTCTTCCAAAAGCTGCGTTTGGACATTCCAGAGTGGATGAGAGAACAGGCTGTAATGGGAAATACCTTCTTCTAAAAGCAAAACGGAGCTATCTAGCAGAATGGTTGTCAATGTGTGCATTCAACTTCCAGAGTTACACTGATGTGTGTTTGCAGCAGTTCAGAAACCCTTTCTTTGGAGAATGTAGAAACAGTCATTTCCAGCCCTAGAGACGCATATAAGAGTTAGCAGTAAGAATGCGTTTCAAACACAGAAGACCCGCTTCTTACAAACTGATCTGCTGTGTGTTGGTTCCTTTTAGGAAGTTGCATCTATGTTTAGATTCAGCGAGGGAGAAACGCGTTTCTTCCAAAAGCTGCGTTTGGACATTCCAGAGTGGATGGGAGAACAGGCTGTAAAGAGAAATACCTTGCTCTAAAAGCAAAACGGAGCTATCTAGCAGAATGGTTGTCAATGTGTGCATTCAACTTCCAGAGGTAAACTGATGTGTCTTTGCAGCAATTCAGAAACCCTTTCTTTGCAGAATGTAGAAACAGTCATTTCCAGCCCTAGAGACAATTATAAGAGTTAGCAGTAAGAATGCGTTTCAAACACAGAAGACCCGCTTCTTACAAACTGATCTGCTGTTTGTTGGTTCCTTTTAGGAAGTTGCATCTATGTTTAGATTCAGCGAGGGAGAAACGCGTTTCTTCCAAAAGCTGCGTTTGGATATTCCAGAGTGGATATGAGAACAGGCTGTAAAGGGAAATAACTTGTTCTAAAAGAAAAACGGAGCTATTTGGCAGAATGGTTGTCAATGTGTGCATTCAACTTCCAGAGTTAAACTGATGTGTGTTTGCAGCAGTTCAGAAAGCCTTTCTTTGCAGAATGTAGAAACAGTCATTTCCAGCCCTAGAGACGCATATAAGAGTTAGCATTAAGAATGCGTTTCAAACACAGAAGACCCGCTTCTTACAAACTGATCTGCTGTGTGTTGGTTCCTTTTAGGAAGTTGCATCTATGTTTAGATTCAGCGAGGGAGAAACGCGTTTCTTCCAAAAGCTGCGTTTGGACATTTCAGAGTGGAAGGGAGAACAGGCTGTAAAGGGAAATACCTTCTTCTAAAAGCAAAACGGAGCTATCTAGCAGAATGGTTGTCAATGTGTGCATTCAACTTCCAGAGTTAAACTGATGTGTGTTTGCAGCAGTTCAAAAACCCTTTCTTTGGAGAATGTAGAAACAGTCATTTCCAGCCCTAGAGACGCATATAAGGGTTAGCAGTAAGAATGCGTTTCAAACACAGAAGACCCGTTTCTTACAAACTGATCTGCTGTGTGTTGGTTCCTTTTAGGAAGGTGCATCTATGTTTAGATTCAGCGAGGGAGAAACGCGTTTCTTCCAAAAGCTGCATTTGGACATTCCAGAGTGGATGGGAGAACAGGCTGTAAAGAGAATTACCTTGCTCTAAAAGCAAAACGGAGCTATCTAACAGAATGGTTGTCAATGTGTGCATTCAACTTCCAGAGTTAAACTGATGTGTGTTTGCAGCAGTTCAGAAACCCTTTCTTTGGAGAATGTAGAAACAGTCATTTCCAGCCCTAGAGACGCATATAAGAGTTAGCAGTAAGAATGCGTTTCAAACACAGAAGACCCGCTTCTTACAAACTGATCTGCTGTGCGTTGGTTCCTTTTAGGATGTTGCATCTATGTTTATATTCAGTGAGGGAGAAACGCGTTTCTTCCAAAACCTGCGTTTGAACATTCCAGAGTGGATGGGAGAACAGGCTGTAAAGGGAAATACCTTGCTCTAAAAGCAAAACGGAGCTATCTAACAGAATGTTTGTCAATGTGTGCATTCAACTTCCAGAGTTACACTGATGTGTGTTTGCAGCAGTTCAGAAACACCTTCTTTGGAGAATGTAGAAACAGTCATTTCCAGCCCTAGAAACGCATATAAGAGTTAGCAGTAAGAATGCGTTTCAAACACAGAAGAACCACTTCTTACAAACTGATCTGCTGTGTGTTGGTTCCTTTTAGGAAGTTGCATCTATGTTTAGATTCAGCGAGGGAGAAAAGCGTTTCTTCCAAAAGCTGCGTTTGGACATTCCAGAGTGGATGAGAGAACAGACTGTAACGGGAAATACCTTGTTCTAAAAGCAAAACGGAGCTATCTAGCAGAATGGTTGTCAATGTGTGCATTCAATTTCCAGAGTTAAACTGATGTGTGTTTGCAGCAGTTCAGAAACCCTTTCTTTGGAGAATGTAGAAACAGTCATTTCCAGCCCTAGAGACGCATATAAGAGTTAGCAGTAAGAATGCGTTTCAAACACAGAAGACCCGCTTCTTACAAACTGATCTGCTGTGCGTTGGTTCCTTTTAGGATGTTGCATCTATGTTTATATTCAGTGAGGGAGAAACGCGTTTCTTCCAAAACCTGCGTTTGAACATTCCAGAGTGGATGGGAGAACAGGCTGTAAAGGGAAATACCTTGCTCTAAAAGCAAAACGGAGCTATCTAGCAGAATGTTTGTCAATGTGTGCACTCAACTTCCAGAGTTACATTGATGTGTGTTGGCAGCAGTTCAGAAACCCGTTCTTTGGAGAATGTAGAAACAGTCATTTACACCCCTAGAGACGCATATAAGAGTTAGCAGTAAGAATGCGTTTCAAACACAGAAGACCCGCTTCTTACAAACTGATATGCTGTGTGTTGGTTCCTTTTAGGAAGTTGCATCTATGTTTAGATTCAGCGAGCGAGAAACGCGTTTCTTCCAAAAGCTGCGTTTGGACATTCCAGAGTGGATGGGAGAACAGGCTGTAAAGAGAAATACCTTGCTCTAAAAGCAAAACGGAGCTATCTAGCAGAATGTTTGTCAATGTGTGCATTCAACTTCCAGAGTTACACTGATGTGTGTTTGCAGCATTTCAGAAACCCTTTCTTTGCAGAATGTAGAAACAGTCATTTCCAGCCCTAGAGACACATCTAAGAGTTAGCAGTAAGAATGCGTTTCAAACACAGAAGACCCGCTTCTTACAAACTGATCTGCTGTGTGTTGGTTCCTTTTAGGAAGTTGCATCTATGTTTAGATTCAGCGAGGGAGAAACGCGTTTTTTCCAAAAGCTGCGTTTGGATATTCCAGAGTGGATGGTAGAACAGGCTGTAAAGGGAAATAACTTGTTCTAAAAGCAAAACGGAGCTATCTAGCAGAATGGTTGTCAATGTGTGCATTCACCTTCCAGAGTTAAACTGATGTGTGTTTGCAGCAGTTCAGAAACCCTTTCTTTGGAGAATGTAGAAACAGTCATTTCCAGCCCTATAGACGCATATAAGAGATAGCAGTAAGAATGCGTTACAAACAAAGAAGACCCGCTTCTTACAAACTGATCTGCTGAGTGTTGGTTCCTTTTAGGAAGTTGCATCTATGTTTAGATTCAGCGAGGGAGAAATGCGTTTCTTCCAAAAGCTGCGTTTGGACATTCCAGAGTGGGTGGGAGAACAGGCTGTAAATGGAAATACCTTGCTCTAAAAGCAAAACGGAGCTATCTAGCAGAATGGTTATCAATGTGTGCATTCAACTTCCAGAGGTAAACTGATGTGTGTTTGCAGCAGTTCAGAAACCCTTTCTTTGGAGAATGTAGAAACAGTCATTTCCAGCCCTAGAGACGCATATAAGAGTTAGCAGTAAGAATGCGTTTCAAACACAGAAGACCCGCTTCTTACAAACTGATCTGCTGTGTGTTGGTTCCTTTTAGGAAGTTGCATCTATGTTTAGATTCAGCGAGGGAGAAACGCGTTTCTTCCAAAAGCTGCGTTTGGACATTCCAGAGTGGATGGGAGAACAGGCTGTAAAGAGAAATACCTTGCTCTAAAAGCAAAACGGAGCTATCTAGCAGAATGGTTGTCAATGTGTGCATTCAACTTCCAGAGGTAAACTGATGTGTCTTTGCAGCAATTCAGAAACCCTTTCTTTGCAGAATGTAGAAACAGTCATTTCCAGCCCTAGAGACAATTATAAGAGTTAGCAGTAAGAATGCGTTTCAAACACAGAAGACCCGCTTCTTACAAACTGATCTGCTGTTTGTTGGTTCCTTTTACGAAGTTGCATCTATGTTTAGATTCAGCGAGGGAGAAACGCGTTTCTTCCAAAAGCTGCGTTTGGATATTCCAGAGTGGATAAGAGAACAGGCTGTAAAGGGAAATAACTTGTTCTAAAAGCAAAACGGAGCTATTTGGCAGAATGGTTGTCAATGTGTGCATTCAACTTCCAGAGTTAAACTGATGTGTGTTTGCAGCAGTTCAGAAAGCCTTTCTTTGCAGAATGTAGAAACAGTCATTTCCAGCCCTAGAGACGCATATAAGAGTTAGCAGTAAGAATGCGTTTCAAACACAGAAGACCCGCTTCTTACAAACTGATCTGCTGTGCGTTGGTTCCTTTTAGGATGTTGCATCTATGTTTATATTCAGTGAGGGAGAAACGCGTTTCTTCCAAAACCTGCGTTTGAACATTCCAGAGTGGATGGGAGAACAGGCTGTAAAGGGAAATATCTTGCTCTATAAGCAAAACGGAGCTATCTAGCAGAATGTTTGTCAATGTGTGCATTCAACTTCCAGAGTTACACTGATGTGTGTTTGCAGCAGTTCAGAAACACCTTCTTTGGAGAATGTAGAAACAGTCATTTCCAGCCCTAGAAACGCATATAAGAGTTAGCAGTAAGAATGCGTTTCAAACACAGAAGAACCGCTTCTTACAAACTGATCTGCTGTGTGTTGGTTCGTTTTAGGAAGTTGCATCTATGTTTAGATTCAGCGAGGGAGAAATGCGTTTCTTCCAAAAGCTGCGTTTGGACATTCCAGAGTGGATGAGAGAACAGGCTGTAACGGGAAATACCTTGTTCTAAAAGCAAAACGGAGCTATCTAGCAGAATGGTTGTCAATGTGTGCATTCAACTTCCAGAGTTAAACTGATGTGTGTTTGCAGCAGTTCAGAAACCCTTTCTTTGGAGAATGTAGAAACAGTCATTTCCAGCCCTAGAGACGAATATAAGAGTTAGCAGTAAGAATGCGTTTCAAACACAGAAGACCCGCTTCTTACAAACTGATCTGCTGTGCGTTGGTTCCTTTTAGGATGTTGCATCTATGTTTATATTCAGTGAGGGAGAAACGCGTTTCTTCCAAAACCTGCGTTTGAACATTCCAGAGTGGATGGGACAACAGGCTGTAAAGGGAAATACCTTGCTCTAAAAGCAAAACGGAGCTATCTAGCAGAATGTTTGTCAATGTGTGCACTCAACTTCCAGAGTTACATTGATGTGTGTTGGCAGCAGTTCAGAAACCCTTTGTTTGGAGAATGTAGAAACAGTCATTTCCAGCCCTAGAGACGCATATAAGAGTTAGCAGTAAGAATGCGTTTCAAACACAGAAGACCCGCTTCTTACAAACTGATATGCTGTGTGTTGGTTCCTTTTAGGAAGTTGCATCTATGTTTAGATTCAGCGAGCGAGAAACGCGTTTCTTCCAAAAGCTGCGTTTGGACATTCCAGAGTGGATGGGAGAACAGGCTGTAAAGGGAAATACCTTGCTCTAAAAGCAAAACGGAGCTATCTAGCAGAATGTTTGTCAATGTGTGCATTCAACTTCCAGAGTTACACTGATGTGTGTTTGCAGCATTTCAGAAACCCTTTCTTTGCAGAATGTAGAAACAGTCATTTCCAGCCCTAGAGACACATCTAAGAGTTAGCAGTAAGAATGCGTTTCAAACACAGAAGACCCGCTTCTTACAAACTGATCTGCTGTGTGTTGGTTCCTTTTAGGAAGTTGCATCTATGTTTAGATTCAGCGAGGGAGAAACGCGTTTTTTCCAAAAGCTGCGTTTGGATATTCCAGAGTGGATGGTAGAACAGGCTGTAAAGGGAAATAACTTGTTCTAAAAGCAAAACGGAGCTATCTAGCAGAATGGTTGTCAATGTGTGCATTCACCTTCCAGAGTTAAACTGATGTGTGTTTGCAGCAGTTCAGAAACCCTTTCTTTGGAGAATGTAGAAACAGTCATTTCCAGCCCTATAGACGCATATAAGAGATAGCAGTAAGAATGCGTTTCAAACACAGAAGACCCGCTTCTTACAAACTGATCTGCTGAGTGTTGGTTCCTTTTAGGAAGTTGCATCTATGTTTAGATTCAGCGAGGGAGAAATGCGTTTCTTCCAAAAGCTGCGTTTGGACATTCCAGAGTGGGTGGGAGAACAGGCTGTAAATGGAAATACCTTGCTCTAAAAGCAAAACGGAGCTATCTAGCAGAATGGTTATCAATGTGTGCATTCAACTTCCAGAGGTAAACTGATGTGTGTTTGCAGCAGTTCAGAAACCCTTTCTTTGGAGAATGTAGAAACAGTCATTTCCAGCCCTAGAGACGCATATAAGAGTTAGCAGTAAGAATGCGTTTCAAACACAGAAGACCCGCTTCTTACAAACTGATCTGCTGTGCGTTGGTTCCTTTTAGGATGTTGCATCTATGTTTATATTCAGTGAGGGAGAAACGCGTTTCTTCCAAAACCTGCGTTTGAACATTCCAGAGTGGATGGGACAACAGGCTGTAAAGGGAAATACCTTGCTCTAAAAGCAAAACGGAGCTATCTAGCAGAATGTTTGTCAATGTGTGCACTCAACTTCCAGAGTTACATTGATGTGTGTTGGCAGCAGTTCAGAAACCCTTTGTTTGGAGAATGTAGAAACAGTCATTTCCAGCCCTAGAGACGCATATAAGGGTTAGCAGTAAGAATGCGTTTCAAACACAGAAGTCCCGCTTCTTACAAACTGACCTGCTGTGTGTTGGTTCCTTTTAGGAAGTTCCATCTATGTTTAGATTCAGCGAGGGAGAAACGCGTTTCTTCCAAAAGCTGCGTTTGGACATTCCAGAGTGGATGGGAGAAAAGGCTATAAAGGGAAATAACTTGTTCTAAAAGCAAAACGGAGCTATCTACCAGAATGTTTGTCAATGTGTGCATTCAACTTCCAGAGTTACACTGATGTGTGTTTGCAGCAGTTCAGAAACACCTTCTTTGGAGAATGTAGAAACAGTCATTTCCAGCCCTAGAAATGCATATAAGAGTTAGCAGTAAGAATGCGTTTCAAACACAGAAGACCCGCTTCTTACAAACTGATCTGCTGTGTGTTGGTTCGTTTTAGGAAGTTGCATCTATGTTTAGATTCAGCGAGGGAGAAAAGCGTTTCTTTTAAAAGCTGCGTTTGGACATTCCAGAGTGGATGAGAGAACAGGCTGTAACGGGAAATACCTTCTTCTAAAAGCAAAACGGAGCTATCTAGCAGAATGGTTGTCAATGTGTGCATTCAACTTCCAGAGTTACACTGATGTGTGTTTGCAGCAGTTCAGAAACCCTTTCTTTGGAGAATGTAGAAACAGTCATTTCCAGCCCTAGAGACGCATATAAGAGTTAGCAGTAAGAATGCGTTTCAAACACAGAAGACCCGCTTCTTACAAACTGATCTGCTGTGTGTTGGTTCCTTTTAGGAAGTTGCATCTATGTTTAGATTCAGCGAGGGAGAAACGCGTTTCTTCAAAAAGCTGCGTTTGGACATTCCAGAGTGGATGGGAGAACAGGCTGTAAAGAGAAATACCTTGCTCTAAAAGCAAAACGGAGCTATCTAGCAGAATGGTTGTCAATGTGTGCATTCAACTTCCAGAGGTAAACTGATGTGTCTTTGCAGCAATTCAGAAACCCTTTCTTTGCAGAATGTAGAAACAGTCATTTCCAGCCCTAGAGACAATTATAAGAGTTAGCAGTAAGAATGCGTTTCAAACACAGAAGACCCGCTTCTTACAAACTGATCTGCTGTTTGTTGGTTCCTTTTAGGAAGTTGCATCTATGTTTAGATTCAGCGAGGGAGAAACGCGTTTCTTCCAAAAGCTGCGTTTGGATATTCCAGAGTGGATAAGAGAACAGGCTGTAAAGGGAAATAACTTGTTCTAAAAGAAAAACGGAGCTATTTGGCAGAATGGTTGTCAATGTGTGCATTCAACTTCCAGAGTTAAACTGATGTGTGTTTGCAGCAGTTCAGAAAGCCTTTCTTTGCAGAATGTAGAAACAGTCATTTCCAGCCCTAGAGACGCATATAAGAGTTAGCATTAAGAATGCGTTTCAAACACAGAAGACCCGCTTCTTACAAACTGATCTGCTGTGTGTTGGTTCCTTTTAGGAAGTTGCATCTATGTTTAGATTCAGCGAGGGAGAAACGCGTTTCTTCCAAAAGCTGCGTTTGGATATTCCAGAGTGGATGGGAGAACAGGCTGTAAAGGGAAATAACTTGTTCTAAAAGCAAAACGGAGCTATCTAGCAGAATGGTTGTCAATGTGTGCATTCAACTTCCAGAGTTACACTGATGTGTCTTTGCAGCAGTTCAGAAACCCTTTCTTTGGAGAATGTAGAAACAGTCATTTCCAGCCCTAGAGACGCATATAAGAGTTAGCAGTAAGAATGCGTTTCAAACACAGAAGTGCCGCTTCTTACAAACTGACCTGCTGTGTGTTGGTTCCTTTTAGGAAGTTCCATCTATGTTTAGATTCAGCGAGGGAGAAACGCGTTTCTTCCAAAAGCTGCGTTTGGACATTCCAGAGTGGATGGGAGAAAAGGCTGTAAAGGGAAATAACTTGCTCTAAAAGCAAAACGGAGCTATCTACCAGAATGGTTGTCAATGTGTGCATTCAACTTCCAGAGTTAAACTGATGTGTGTTTGCAGCAGTTCAGAAACCTTTTGTTTGGAGAATGTAGAAACAGTCATTTCCAGCCCTAGTGACATATGTAACGGTTAGCAGAAAGAATGCGTTTCAAACACAGAAGACCCGCTTCTTACAAACTGATCTGCTGTGTGTTGGTTCGTTTTAGGAAGTTGCATCTATGTTTAGATTCAGCGAGGGAGAAAAGCGTTTCTTCCAAAAGCTGCGTTTGGACATTCCAGAGTGGATGAGAGAACAGGCTGTAACGGGAAATACCTTCTTCTAAAAGCAAAACGGAGCTATCTAGCAGAATGGTTGTCAATGTGTGCATTCAACTTTTAGAGTTACACTGATGTGTGTTTGCAGCAGTTCAGAAACCCTTTCTTTGGAGAATGTAGAAACAGTCATTTCCAGCCCTAGAGACGCATATAAGAGTTAGCAGTAAGAATGCGTTTCAAACACAGAAGACCCGCTTCTTACAAACTGATCTGCTGAGTGTTGGTTCCTTTTAGGAAGTTGCATCTATGTTTAGATTCAGCGAGGGAGAAATGCGTTTCTTCCAAAAGCTGCGTTTGGACATTCCAGAGTGGGTGGGAGAACAGGCTGTAAATGGAAATACCTTGCTCTAAAAGCAAAACGGAGCTATCTAGCAGAATGGTTATCAATGTGTGCATTCAACTTCCAGAGGTAAACTGATGTGTGTTTGCAGCAGTTCAGAAACCCTTTCTTTGGAGAATGTAGAAACAGTCATTTCCAGCCCTAGAGACGCATATAAGGGTTAGCAGTAAGAATGCGTTTCAAACACAGAAGACCCGTTTCTTACAAACTGATCTGCTGTGTGTTGGTTCCTTTTAGGAAGTTGCATCTATGTTTAGATTCAGCGAGGGAGAAACGCGTTTCTTCCAAAAGCTGCATTTGGACATTCCAGAATGGATGGGAGAACAGGCTGTAAAGAGAATTACCTTGCTCTAAAAGCAAAACGGAGCTATCTAACAGAATGGTTGTCACTGTGTGCATTCAACTTCCAGAGTTAAACTGATGTGTGTTTGCAGCAGTTCAGAAACCCTTTCTTTGGAGAATGTAGAAACAGTCATTTCCAGCCCTAGAGACGCATATAAGAGTTGGCAGTAAGAATGCGTTTCAAACACAGAAGACCCGCTTCTTACAAACTGATCTGCTGTGCGTTGGTTCCTTTTAGGATGTTGCATCTATGTTTATATTCAGTGAGGGAGAAACGCGTTTCTTCCAAAACCTGCGTTTGAACATTCCAGAGTGGATGGGAGAACAGGCTGTAAAGGGAAATACCTTGCTCTAAAAGCAAAACGGAGCTATCTAGCAGAATGTTTGTCAATGTGTGCACTCAACTTCCAGAGTTACATTGATGTGTGTTGGCAGCAGTTCAGAAACCCGTTCTTTGTAGAATGTAGAAACAGTCATTTACAGCCCTAGAGACGCATATAAGAGTTAGCAGTAAGAATGATTTTCAAACACAGAAGACCCGCTTCTTACAAACTGATATGCTGTGTGTTGGTTCCTTTTAGGAAGTTGCATCTATGTTTAGATTCAGCGAGCGAGAAACGCGTTTCTTCCAAAAGCTGCGTTTGGACATTCCAGAGTGGATGGGAGAACAGGCTGTAAAGGGAAATACCTTGCTCTAAAAGCAAAACGGAGCTATCTAGCAGAATGGTTGTCAATGTGTGCATTCAACTTCCAGAGTTACACTGATGTGTGTTTGCAGCATTTCAGAAACCCTTTCTTTGCAGAATGTAGAAACAGTCATTTCCAGCCCTAGAGACACATCTAAGAGTTAGCAGTAAGAATGCGTTTCAAACACAGAAGACCCGCTTCTTACAAACTGATCTGCTGTGTGTTGGTTCCTTTTAGGAAGTTGCATCTATGTTTAGATTCAGCGAGGGAGAAACGCGTTTTTTCCAAAAGCTGCGTTTGGATATTCCAGAGTGGATGGTAGAACAGGCTGTAAAGGGAAATAACTTGTTCTAAAAGCAAAACGGAGCTATCTAGCAGAATGGCTGTCAATGTGTGCATTCACCTTCCAGAGGTAAACTGATGTGTGTTTGCAGCAGTTCAGAAACCCTTTCTTTGGAGAATGTAGAAACAGTCATTTCCAGCCCTATAGACGCATATAAGAGATAGCAGTAAGAATGCGTTTCAAACACAGAAGACCCGCTTCTTACAAACTGATCTGCTATGTGTTGGTTCCTTTCAGGAAGTTGCATCTATGTTTAGATTCATCGAGGGAGAAATGCGTTTCTTCCAAAAGCTGCGTTTGGACATTCCAGAGTGGATGGGAGAACAGGCTGTAAATGGAAATACCTTGCTCTAAAAGCAAAACGGAGCTATCTAGCAGAATGTTTGTCAATGTGTG
This sequence comes from Saimiri boliviensis, assembly GCF_048565385.1. Classification (NCBI taxonomy): domain Eukaryota; kingdom Metazoa; phylum Chordata; class Mammalia; order Primates; family Cebidae; genus Saimiri; species Saimiri boliviensis. The sequence goes on from NC_133462.1 coordinate 57,161,017, forward strand.
CATTCAACTTCCAGAGTTACACTGATGTGTGTTTGCAGCAGTTCAGAAACACCTTCTTTGGAGAATGTAGAAACAGTCATTTCCAGCCCTAGAAACGCATATAAGAGTTAGCAGTAAGAATGCGTTTCAAACACAGAAGACCCGCTTCTTACAAACTGATCTGCTGAGTGTTGGTTCCTTTTAGGAAGTTGCATCTATGTTTAGATTCAGCGAGGGAGAAATGCGTTTCTTCCAAAAGCTGCGTTTCGACATTCCAGAGTGGGTGGGAGAACAGGCTGTAAATGGAAATACCTTGCTCTAAAAGCAAAACGGAGCTATCTAGCAGAATGGTTATCAATGTGTGCATTCAACTTCCAGAGGTAAACTGATGTGTGTTTGCAGCAGTTCAGAAACCCTTACTTTGGAGAATGTAGAAACAATCATTTCCAGCCCTAGAGACGCATATAAGAGTTAGCAGTAAGAATGCGTTTCAAACACAGAAGACCCGCTTCTTACAAACTGATCTGCTGTGTGTTGGTTTCTTTTAGGAAGTTGCATCTATGTTTAGATTCAGCGAGGGAGAAACGCGATTCTTCCAAAAGCTGCGTTTGGACATTCCAGAGTGGATGGGAGAACAGGCTGTAAAGAGAAATACCTTGCTCTAAAAGCAAAACGGAACTATCTAGCAGAATGGTTGTCAATGTGTGCATTCAACTTCCAGAGGTAAACTGATGTGTCTTTGCAGCAATTCAGAAACCCTTTCTTTGCAGAATGTAGAAACAGTCATTTCCAGCCCTAGAGACAATTATAAGAGTTAGCAGTAAGAATGCGTTTCAAACACAGAAGACCCGCTTCTTACAAACTGATCTGCTGTTTGTTGGTTCCTTTTAGGAAGTTGCATCTATGTTTAGATTCAGCGAGGGAGAAACGCGTTTCTTCCAAAAGCTGCGTTTGGATATTCCAGAGTGGATAAGAGAACAGGCTGTAAAGGGAAATAACTTGTTCTAAAAGCAAAACGGAGCTATTTGGCAGAATGGTTGTCAATGTGTGCATTCAACTTCCAGAGTTAAACTGATGTGTGTTTGCAGCAGTTCAGAAAGCCTTTCTTTGCACAATGTAGAAACAGTCATTTCCAGCCCTAGAGACGCATATAAGAGTTAGCATTAAGAATGCGTTTCAAACACAGAAGACCCGCTTCTTACAAACTGATCTGCTGTGTGTTGGTTCCTTTTAGGAAGTTCCATCTATGTTTAGATTCAGCGAGGGAGAAACGCGTTTCTTCCAAAAGCTGCGTTTGGACATTCCAGAGTGGATGGGAGAACAGGCTGTAAAGGGAAATACCTTCTTCTAAAAGCAAAACGGAGCTATCTAACAGAATGGTTGTCAATGTGTGCATTCAACTTCCAGAGTTAAACTGATGTGTGTTTGCAGCAGTTCAGAAACCCTTTCTTTGGAGAATGTAGAAACAGTCATTTCCAGCCCTAGAGACGCATATAAGGGTTAGCAGTAAGAATGCGTTTCAAACACAGAAGACCCGCTTCTTACAAACTGATCTGCTGTGTGTTGGTTCCTTTTAGGAAGTTGCATCTATGTTTAGATTCAGCGAGGGAGAAACGCGTTTCTTCCAAAAGCTGCATTTGGACATTCCAGAGTGGATGGGAGAACAGGCTGTAAAGAGAAATACCTTGCTCTAAAAGCAAAACGGAGCTATCTAGCAGAATGTTTGTCAATGTGTGCATTCAACTTCCAGAGTTACACTGATGTGTGTTTGCAGCAGTTCAGAAACACCTTCTTTGGAGAATGTAGAAACAGTCATTTCCAGCCCTAGAAACGCATATAAGAGTTAGCAGTAAGAATGCGTTTCAAACACAGAAGACCCGCTTCTTACAAACTGATCTGCTGAGTGTTGGTTCCTTTTAGGAAGTTGCATCTATGTTTAGATTCAGCGAGGGAGAAATGCGTTTCTTCCAAAAGCTGCGTTTCGACATTCCAGAGTGGGTGGGAGAACAGGCTGTAAATGGAAATACCTCGCTCTAAAAGCAAAACGGAGCTATCTAGCAGAATGGTTATCAATGTGTGCATTCAACTTCCAGAGTTAAACTGATGTGTGTTTGCAGCAGTTCAGAAACCCTTTCTTTGGAGAATGTAGAAACAGTCATTTCCAGCCCTAGAGACGCATATAAGAGTTAGCAGTAAGAATGCGTTTCAAACACAGAAGACCCGCTTCTTACAAACTGATCTGCTGTGTGTTGGTTCCTTTTAGGAAGTTGCATCTATGTTTAGATTCAGCGAGGGAGAAACGCGATTCTTCCAAAAGCTGCGTTTGGACATTCCAGAGTGGATGGGAGAACAGGCTGTAAAGAGAAATACCTTGCTCGAAAAGCAAAACGGAGCTATCTAGCAGAATGGTTGTCAATGTGTGCATTCAACTTCCAGAGGTAAACTGATGTGTCTTTGCAGCAATTCAGAAACCCTTTCTTTGCAGAATGTAGAAACAGTCATTTCCAGCCCTAGAGACAATTATAAGAGTTAGCAGTAAGAATGCGTTTCAAACACAGAAGACCCGCTTCTTACAAACTGATCTGCTGTTTGTTGGTTCCTTTTAGGAAGTTGCATCTATGTTTAGATTCAGCGAGGGAGAAACGCGTTTCTTCCAAAAGCTGCGTTTGGATATTCCAGAGTGGATAAGAGAACAGGCTGTAAAGGGAAATAACTTGTTCTAAAAGCAAAACGGAGCTATTTGGCAGAATGGTTGTCAATGTGTGCATTCAACTTCCAGAGTTAAACTGATGTGTGTTTGCAGCAGTTCAGAAAGCCTTTCTTTGCAGAATGTAGAAACAGTCATTTCCAGCCCTAGAGACGCATATAAGAGTTAGCATTAAGAATGCGTTTCAAACACAGAAGACCCGCTTCTTACAAACTGATCTGCTGTTTGTTGGTTCCTTTTAGGAAGTTGCATCTATGTTTAGATTCAGCGAGGGAGAAACGCGTTTCTTCCAAAAGCTGTGTTTGGACATTCCAGAGTGGATGGGAGAACAGGCTGTAAAGGGAAATACCTTCTTCTAAAAGCAAAACGGAGCTATCTAGCAGAATGGTTGTCAATGTGTGCATTCAACTTCCAGAGTTAAACTGATGTGTGTTTGCAGCAGTTCAGAAACCCTTTCTTTGGAGAATGTAGAAACAGTCATTTCCAGCCCTAGAGACGCATATAAGGGTTAGCAGTAAGAATGCGTTTCAAACACAGAAGACCCGCTTCTTACAAACTGATCTGCTGTGTGTTGGTTCCTTTTAGGAAGTTGCATCTATGTTTAGATTCAGCGAGGGAGAAACGCGTTTCTTCCAAAAGCTGCATTTGGACATTCCAGAGTTGAAGGGAGAACAGGCTGTAAAGAGAAATACCTTGCTCTAAAAGCAAAACGGAGCTATCTAACAGAATGGTTGTCAATGTGTGCATTCAACTTCCAGAGTTAAACTGATGTGTGTTTGCAGCAGTTCAGAAACCCTTTCTTTGGAGAATGTAGAAACAGTCATTTCCAGCCCTAGAGACGCATATAAGAGTTAGCAGTAAGAATGCGTTTCAAACACAGAAGACCCGCTTCTTTCAAACTGATCTGCTGAGTGTTGGTTCCTTTTAGGAAGTTGCATCTATGTTTAGATTCAGCGAGGGAGAAAAGCGTTTCTTCCAAAAGCTGCGTTTGGACATTCCAGAGTGGATGGGAGAACAGGCTGTAAAGAGAAATACCTTGCTCTAAAAGCAAAACGGAGCTATCTAGCAGAATGGTTGTCAATGTGTGCATTCAACTTCCAGAGGTAAACTGATGTGTCTTTGCAGCAATTCAGAAACCCTTTCTTTGCAGAATGTAGAAACAGTCATTTCCAGCCCTAGAGACAATTATAAGAGTTAGCAGTAAGAATGCGTTTCAAACACAGAAGACCCGCTTCTTACAAACTGATCTGCTGTTTGTTGGTTCCTTTTAGGAAGTTGCATCTATGTTTAGATTCAGCGAGGGAGAAACGCGTTTCTTCCAAAAGCTGCGTTTGGATATTCCAGAGTGGATAAGAGAACAGGCTGTAAAGGGAAATAACTTGTTCTAAAAGCAAAACGGAGCTATTTGGCAGAATGGTTGTCAATGTGTGCATTCAACTTCCAGAGTTAAACTGATGTGTGTTTGCAGCAGTTCAGAAAGCCTTTCTTTGCAGAATGTAGAAACAGTCATTTCCAGCCCTAGAGACGCATATAAGAGTTAGCATTAAGAATGCGTTTCAAACACAGAAGACCCGCTTCTTACAAACTGATCTGCTGTGTGTTGGTTCCTTTTAGGAAGTTGCATCTATGTTTAGATTCAGCGAGGGAGAAACGCGTTTCTTCCAAAAGCTGCGTTTGGACATTCCAGAGTGGATGGGAGAACAGGCTGTAAAGGGAAATACCTTCTTCTAAAAGCAAAACGGAGCTATCTAGCAGAATGGTTGTCAATGTGTGCATTCAACTTCCAGAGTTAAACTGATGTGTGTTTGCAGCAGTTCAGAAACCCTTTCTTTGGAGAATGTAGAAACAGTCATTTCCAGCCCTAGAGACGCATATAAGGGTTAGCAGTAAGAATGCGTTTCAAACACAGAAGACCCGCTTCTTACAAACTGATCTGCTGTGTGTTGGTTCCTTTTAGGAAGTTGCATCTATGTTTAGATTCAGCGAGGGAGAAACGCGTTTCTTCCAAAAGCTGCATTTGGACATTCCAGAGTTGAAGGGAGAACAGGCTGTGAAGAGAAATACCTTGCTCTAAAAGCAAAACGGAGCTATCTAACAGAATGGTTGTCAATGTGTGCATTCAACTTCCAGAGTTAAACTGATGTGTGTTTGCAGCAGTTCAGAAACCCTTTCTTTGGAGAATGTAGAAACAGTCATTTCCAGCCCTAGAGACGCATATAAGAGTTAGCAGTAAGAATGCGTTTCAAACACAGAAGACCCGCTTCTTACAAACTGATCTGCTGAGTGTTGGTTCCTTTTAGGAAGTTGCATCTATGTTTAGATTCAGCGAGGGAGAAATGCGTTTCTTCCAAAAGCTGCGTTTGGACATTCCAGAGTGGGTGGGAGAACAGGCTGTAAATGGAAATACCTTGCTCTAAAAGCAAAACGGAGCTATCTAGCAGAATGGTTATCAATGTGTGCATTCAACTTCCAGAGGTAAACTGATGTGTGTTTGCAGCAGTTCAGAAACCCTTTCTTTGGAGAATGTAGAAACAGTCATTTCCAGCCCTAGAGACGCATATAAGAGTTAGCAGTAAGAATGCGTTTCAAACACAGAAGACCCGCTTCTTACAAACTGATCTGCTGTGTGTTGGTTCCTTTTAGGAAGTTGCATCTATGTTTAGATTCAGCGAGGGAGAAACGCGTTTCTTCCAAAAGCTGCGTTTGGACATTCCAGAGTGGATGGGAGAACAGGCTGTAAAGAGAAATACCTTGCTCTAAAAGCAAAACGGAGCTATTTGGCAGAATGGTTGTCAATGTGTGCATTCAACTTCCAGAGTTAAACTGATGTGTGTTTGCAGCAGTTCAGAAAGCCTTTCTTTGCAGAATGTAGAAACAGTCATTTCCAGCCCTAGAGACGCATATAAGAGTTAGCATTAAGAATGCGTTTCAAACACAGAAGACCCGCTTCTTACAAACTGATCTGCTGTGTGTTGGTTCCTTTTAGGAGGTTGCATCTATGTTTAGATTCAGCGAGGGAGAAACGCGTTTCTTCCAAAAGCTGCGTTTGGACATTCCAGAGTGGATGGGAGAACAGGCTGTAAAGGGAAATACCTTCTTCTAAAAGCAAAACGGAGCTATCTAGCAGAATGGTTGTCAATGTGTGCATTCAACTTCCAGAGTTAAACTGATGTGTGTTTGCAGCAGTTCAGAAACCCTTTCTTTGGAGAATGTAGAAACAGTCATTTCCAGCCCTAGAGACGCATATAAGGGTTAGCAGTAAGAATGCGTTTCAAACACAGAAGACCCGCTTCTTACAAACTGATCTGCTGTGTGTTGGTTCCTTTAAGGAAGTTGCATCTATGTTTAGATTCAGCGAGGGAGAAACGCGTTTCTTCCAAAAGCTGCATTTGGACATTCCAGAGTGGATGGGAGAACAGGCTGTAAAGAGAAATACCTTGCTCTAAAAGCAAAACGGAGCTATCTAACAGAATGGTTGTCAATGTGTGCATTCAACTTCCAGAGTTAAACTGATGTGTGTTTGCAGCAGTTCAGAAACCCTTTCTTAGGAGAATGTAGAAACAGTCATTTCCAGCCCTAGAGACGCATATAAGAGTTAGCAGTAAGAATGCGTTTCAAACACAGAAGACCCGCTTCTTACAAACTGATCTGCTGTGCGTTGGTTCCTTTTAGGATGTTGCATCTATCTTTATATTCAGTGTGGGAGAAACGCGTTTCTTCCAAAACCTGCGTTTGAACATTCCAGAGTGGATGGGAGAACAGGCTGTAAAGGGAAATACCTTGCTCTAAAAGCAAAACGGAGCTATCTAGCAGAATGATTGTCAATGTGTGCACTCAACTTCCAGAGTTACATTGATGTGTGTTGGCAGCAGTTCAGAAACCCGTTCTTTGGAGAATGTAGAAACAGTCATTTACAGCCCTAGAGACGCATATAAGAGTTAGCAGTAAGAATGCGTTTCAAACACAGAAGACCCGCTTCTTACAAACTGATATGCTGTGTGTTGGTTCCTTTTAGGAAGTTGCATCTATGTTTAGATTCAGCGAGCGAGAAACGCGTTTCTTCCAAAAGCTGCATTTTGACATTCCAGAGTGGATTGGATAACAGGCTGTAAAGGGAAATACCTTGCTCTAAAAGCAAAACGGAGCTATCTAGCAGAATGGTTGTCAATGTGTGCATTCAACTTCCAGAGTTACACTGATGTGTGTTTGCAGCATTTCAGAAACCCTTTCTTTGCAGAATGTAGAAACAGTCATTTCCAGCCCTAGAGACACATCTAAGAGTTAGCAGTAAGAATGCGTTTCAAACACAGAAGACCCGCTTCTTACAAACTGATCTGCTGTGTGTTGGTTCCTTTTAGGAAGTTGCATCTATGTTTAGATTCAGCGAGGGAGAAACGCGTTTTTTCCAAAAGCTGCGTTTGGATATTCCAGAGTGGATGGTAGAACAGGCTGTAAAGGGAAATAACTTGTTCTAAAAGCAAAACGGAGCTATCTAGCAGAATGGTTGTCAATGTGTGCATTCACCTTCCAGAGTTAAACTGATGTGTGTTTGCAGCAGTTCAGAAACCCTTTCTTTGGAGAATGTAGAAACAGTCATTTCCAGCCCTATAGACGCATATAAGAGATAGCAGTAAGAATGCGTTTCAAACACAGAAGACCCGCTTCTTACAAACTGATCTGCTATGTGTTGGTTCCTTTTAGGAAGTTGCATCTATGTTTAGATTCATCGAGGGAGAAACGCGTTTCTTCCAAAAGCTGCGTTTGGACATTCCAGAGTGGATGGGAGAACAGGCTGTAAAGAGAAATACCTTGCTCTAAAAGCAAAACGGAGCTATCTAGCAGAATGGTTGTCAATGTGTGCATTCAACTTCCAGAGGTAAACTGATGTGTCTTTGCAGCAATTCAGAAACCCTTTCTTTGCAGAATGTAGAAACAGTCATTTCCAGCCCTAGAGACAATTATAAGAGTTAGCAGTAAGAATGCGTTTCAAACACAGAAGACCCGCTTCTTACAAACTGATCTGCTGTTTGTTGGTTCCTTTTAGGAAGTTGCATCTATGTTTAGATTCAGCGAGGGAGAAACGCGTTTCTTCCAAAAGCTGCGTTTGGATATTCCAGAGTGGATAATAGAACAGGCTGTAAAGGGAAATAACTTGTTCTAAAAGCAAAACGGAGCTATTTGGCAGAATGGTTGTCAATGTGTGCATTCAACTTCCAGAGTTAAACTGATGTGTGTTTGCAGCAGTTCAGAAAGCCTTTCTTTGCAGAATGTAGAAACAGTCATTTCCAGCCCTAGAGACGCATATAAGAGTTAGCATTAAGAATGCGTTTCAAACACAGAAGACCCGCTTCTTACAAACTGATCTGCTGTGTGTTGGTTCCTTTTAGGAAGTTGCATCTATGTTTAGATTCAGCGAGGGAGAAACGCGTTTCTTCCAAAAGCTGCGTTTGGATATTCCAGAGTGGATGGGAGAACAGGCTGTAAAGGGAAATAACTAGTTCTAAAAGCAAAACGGAGCTATCTAGCAGAATGGTTGTCAATGTGTGCATTCAACTTCCAGAGTTAAACTGATGTGTGTTTGCAGCAGTTCAGAAACCCTTTCTTTGGAGAATGTAGAAACAGTCATTTCCAGCACTAGAGACGAATATAAGAGTTAGCAGTAAGAATGCGTTTCAAACACAGAAGACCCGCTTCTTACAAACTGATCTGCTGAGTGTTGGTTCCTTTTAGGAAGTTGCATCTATGTTTAGATTCAGCGAGGGAGAAATGCGTTTCTTCCAAAAGCTGCGTTTGGACATTCCAGAGTGGGTGGGAGAACAGGCTGTAAATGGAAATACCTTGCTCTAAAAGCAAAACGGAGCTATCTAGCAGAATGGTTATCAATGTGTGCATTCAACTTCCAGAGGTAAACTGATGTGTGTTTGCAGCAGTTCAGAAACCCTTTCTTTGGAGAATGTAGAAACAGTCATTTCCAGCCCTAGAGACGCATATAAGAGTTAGCAGTAAGAATGCGTTTCAAACACAGAAGACCCGCTTCTTACAAACTGATCTGCTGTGTGTTGGTTCCTTTTAGGAAGTTGCATCTATGTTTAGATTCAGCGAGGGAGAAACGCGTTTCTTCCAAAAGCTGCGTTTGGACATTCCAGAGTGGATGGGAGAACAGGCTGTAAAGAGAAATACCTTGCTCTAAAAGCAAAACGGAGCTATTTGGCAGAATGGTTGTCAATGTGTGCATTCAACTTCCAGAGTTAAACTGATGTGTGTTTGCAGCAGTTCAGAAAGCCTTTCTTTGCAGAATGTAGAAACAGTCATTTCCAGCCCTAGAGACGCATATAAGAGTTAGCATTAAGAATGCGTTTCAAACACAGAAGACCCGCTTCTTACAAACTGATCTGCTGTGTGTTGGTTCCTTTTAGGAGGTTGCATCTATGTTTAGATTCAGCGAGGGAGAAACGCGTTTCTTCCAAAAGCTGCGTTTGGACATTCCAGAGTGGATGGGAGAACAGGCTGTAAAGGGAAATACCTTCTTCTAAAAGCAAAACGGAGCTATCTAGCAGAATGGTTGTCAATGTGTGCATTCAACTTCCAGAGTTAAACTGATGTGTGTTTGCAGCAGTTCAGAAACCCTTTCTTTGGAGAATGTAGAAACAGTCATTTCCAGCCCTAGAGACGCATATAAGGGTTAGCAGTAAGAATGCGTTTCAAACACAGAAGACCCGCTTCTTACAAACTGATCTGCTGTGTGTTGGTTCCTTTAAGGAAGTTGCATCTATGTTTAGATTCAGCGAGGGAGAAACGCGTTTCTTCCAAAAGCTGCATTTGGACATTCCAGAGTGGATGGGAGAACAGGCTGTAAAGAGAAATACCTTGCTCTAAAAGCAAAACGGAGCTATCTAACAGAATGGTTGTCAATGTGTGCATTCAACTTCCAGAGTTAAACTGATGTGTGTTTGCAGCAGTTCAGAAACCCTTTCTTAGGAGAATGTAGAAACAGTCATTTCCAGCCCTAGAGACGCATATAAGAGTTAGCAGTAAGAATGCGTTTCAAACACAGAAGACCCGCTTCTTACAAACTGATCTGCTGTGCGTTGGTTCCTTTTAGGATGTTGCATCTATCTTTATATTCAGTGTGGGAGAAACGCGTTTCTTCCAAAACCTGCGTTTGAACATTCCAGAGTGGATGGGAGAACAGGCTGTAAAGGGAAATACCTTGCTCTAAAAGCAAAACGGAGCTATCTAGCAGAATGATTGTCAATGTGTGCACTCAACTTCCAGAGTTACATTGATGTGTGTTGGCAGCAGTTCAGAAACCCGTTCTTTGGAGAATGTAGAAACAGTCATTTACAGCCCTAGAGACGCATATAAGAGTTAGCAGTAAGAATGCGTTTCAAACACAGAAGACCCGCTTCTTACAAACTGATATGCTGTGTGTTGGTTCCTTTTAGGAAGTTGCATCTATGTTTAGATTCAGCGAGCGAGAAACGCGTTTCTTCCAAAAGCTGCATTTTGACATTCCAGAGTGGATTGGATAACAGGCTGTAAAGGGAAATACCTTGCTCTAAAAGCAAAACGGAGCTATCTAGCAGAATGGTTGTCAATGTGTGCATTCAACTTCCAGAGTTACACTGATGTGTGTTTGCAGCATTTCAGAAACCCTTTCTTTGCAGAATGTAGAAACAGTCATTTCCAGCCCTAGAGACACATCTAAGAGTTAGCAGTAAGAATGCGTTTCAAACACAGAAGACCCGCTTCTTACAAACTGATCTGCTGTGTGTTGGTTCCTTTTAGGAAGTTGCATCTATGTTTAGATTCAGCGAGGGAGAAACGCGTTTTTTCCAAAAGCTGCGTTTGGATATTCCAGAGTGGATGGTAGAACAGGCTGTAAAGGGAAATAACTTGTTCTAAAAGCAAAACGGAGCTATCTAGCAGAATGGTTGTCAATGTGTGCATTCACCTTCCAGAGTTAAACTGATGTGTGTTTGCAGCAGTTCAGAAACCCTTTCTTTGGAGAATGTAGAAACAGTCATTTCCAGCCCTATAGACGCATATAAGAGATAGCAGTAAGAATGCGTTTCAAACACAGAAGACCCGCTTCTTACAAACTGATCTGCTATGTGTTGGTTCCTTTTAGGAAGTTGCATCTATGTTTAGATTCATCGAGGGAGAAACGCGTTTCTTCCAAAAGCTGCGTTTGGACATTCCAGAGTGGATGGGAGAACAGGCTGTAAAGAGAAATACCTTGCTCTAAAAGCAAAACGGAGCTATCTAGCAGAATGGTTGTCAATGTGTGCATTCAACTTCCAGAGGTAAACTGATGTGTCTTTGCAGCAATTCAGAAACCCTTTCTTTGCAGAATGTAGAAACAGTCATTTCCAGCCCTAGAGACAATTATAAGAGTTAGCAGTAAGAATGCGTTTCAAACACAGAAGACCCGCTTCTTACAAACTGATCTGCTGTTTGTTGGTTCCTTTTAGGAAGTTGCATCTATGTTTAGATTCAGCGAGGGAGAAACGCGTTTCTTCCAAAAGCTGCGTTTGGATATTCCAGAGTGGATAATAGAACAGGCTGTAAAGGGAAATAACTTGTTCTAAAAGCAAAACGGAGCTATTTGGCAGAATGGTTGTCAATGTGTGCATTCAACTTCCAGAGTTAAACTGATGTGTGTTTGCAGCAGTTCAGAAAGCCTTTCTTTGCAGAATGTAGAAACAGTCATTTCCAGCCCTAGAGACGCATATAAGAGTTAGCATTAAGAATGCGTTTCAAACACAGAAGACCCGCTTCTTACAAACTGATCTGCTGTGTGTTGGTTCCTTTTAGGAAGTTGCATCTATGTTTAGATTCAGCGAGGGAGAAACGCGTTTCTTCCAAAAGCTGCGTTTGGATATTCCAGAGTGGATGGGAGAACAGGCTGTAAAGGGAAATAACTAGTTCTAAAAGCAAAACGGAGCTATCTAGCAGAATGGTTGTCAATGTGTGCATTCAACTTCCAGAGTTAAACTGATGTGTGTTTGCAGCAGTTCAGAAACCCTTTCTTTGGAGAATGTAGAAACAGTCATTTCCAGCACTAGAGACGAATATAAGAGTTAGCAGTAAGAATGCGTTTCAAACACAGAAGACCCGCTTCTTACAAACTGATCTGCTGAGTGTTGGTTCCTTTTAGGAAGTTGCATCTATGTTTAGATTCAGCGAGGGAGAAATGCGTTTCTTCCAAAAGCTGCGTTTGGACATTCCAGAGTGGGTGGGAGAACAGGCTGTAAATGGAAATACCTTGCTCTAAAAGCAAAACGGAGCTATTTATCAGAATGGTTATCAATGTGTGCATTCAACTTCCAGAGGTAAACTGATGTGTGTTTGCAGCAGTTCAGAAACCCTTTCTTTGGAGAATGTAGAAACAGTCATTTCCAGCCCTAGAGACGCATATAAGAGTTAGCAGTAAGAATGCGTTTCAAACACAGAAGACCCGCTTCTTACAAACTGATCTGCTGTGTGTTGGTTCCTTTTAGGAAGTTGCATCTATGTTTAGATTCAGCGAGGGAGAAACGCGTTTCTTCCAAAAGCTGCGTTTGGACATTCCAGAGTGGATGGGAGAACAGGCTGTAAAGAGAAATACCTTGCTCTAAAAGCAAAACGGAGCTATCTAGCAGAATGGTTGTCAATGTGTGCATTCAACTTCCAGAGGTAAACTGATGTGTCTTTGCAGCAATTCAGAAACCCTTTCTTTGCAGAATGTAGAAACAGTCATTTCCAGCCCTAGAGACAATTATAAGAGTTAGCAGTAAGAATGCGTTTCAAACACGGAAGACCCGCTTCTTACAAACTGATCTGCTGTTTGTTGGTTCCTTTTAGGAAGTTGCATCTATGTTTAGATTCAGCGAGGGAGAAACGCGTTTCTTCCAAAAGCTGCGTTTGGATATTCCAGAGTGGATAAGAGAACAGGCTGTAAAGGGAAATAACTTGTTCTAAAAGCAAAACGGAGCTATTTGGCAGAATGGTTGTCAATGTGTGCATTCAACTTCCAGAGTTAAACTGATGTGTGTTTGCAGCAGTTCAGAAAGCCTTTCTTTGCAGAATGTAGAAACAGTCATTTCCAGCCCTAGAGACGCATATAAGAGTTAGCATTAAGAATGCGTTTCAAACACAGAAGACCCGCTTCTTACAAGCTGATCTGCTGTGTGTTGGTTCCTTTTAGGAAGTTGCATCTATGTTTAGATTCAGCGAGGGAGAAACGCGTTTCTTCCAAAAGCTGCGTTTGGACATTCCAGAGTGGATGGGAGAACAGGCTGTAAAGGGAAATACCTTCTTCTAAAAGCAAAACGGAGCTATCTAGCAGAATGGTTGTCAATGTGTGCATTCAACTTCCAGAGTTAAACTGATGTGTGTTTGCAGCAGTTCAGAAACCCTTTCTTTGGAGAATGTAGAAACAGTCATTTCCAGCCCTAGAGACGCATATAAGGGTTAGCAGTAAGAATGCGTTTCAAACACAGAAGACCCGCTTCTTACAAACTGATCTGCTGTGTGTTGGTTCCTTTTAGGAAGTTGCATCTATGTTTAGATTCAGCGAGGGAGAAACGCGTTTCTTCCAAAAGCTGCATTTGGACATTCCAGAGTGGATGGGAGAACAGGCTGTAAAGAGAAATACCTTGCTCTAAAAGCAAAACGGAGCTATCTAACAGAATGGTTGTCAATGTGTGCATTCAACTTCCAGAGTTACACTGATGTGTGTTTGCAGCAGTTCAGAAACACCTTCTTTGGAGAATGTAGAAACAGTCATTTCCAGCCCTAGAAACGCATATAAGAGTTAGCAGTAAGAATGCGTTTCAAACTCAGAAGAACCGCTTCTTACAAACTGATCTGCTGTGTGTTGGTTCGTTTTAGGAAGTTGCATCTATGTTTAGATTCAGCGAGGGAGAAAAGCGTTTCTTCCAAAAGCTGCGTTTGGACATTCCAGAGTGGATGAGAGAACAGGCTGTAACGGGAAATACCTTGTTCTAAAAGGAAAACGGAGCTATCTAGCAGAATGGTTGTCAATGTGTGCATTCAACTTCCAGAGTTACACTGATGTGTGTTTGCAGCAGTTCAGAAACCCTTTCTTTGGAGAATGTAGAAACAGTCATTTCCAGCCCTAGAGACAATTATAAGAGTTAGCAGTAAGAATGCGTTTCAAACACAGAAGACCCGCTTCTTACAAACTGATCTGCTGTTTGTTGGTTCCTTTTAGGAAGTTGCATCTATGTTTAGATTCAGCGAGGGAGAAACGCGTTTCTTCCAAAAGCTGCGTTTGGATATTCCAGAGTGGATAAGAGAACAGGCTGTAAAGGGAAACAACTTGTTCTAAAAGCAAAACGGAGCTATTTGGCAGAATGGTTGTCAATGTGTGCATTCAACTTCCAGAGTTAAACTGATGTGTGTTTGCAGCAGTTCAGAAAGCCTTTCTTTGCAGAATGTAGAAACAGTCATTTCCAGCCCTAGAGACGCATATAAGAGTTAGCATTAAGAATGCGTTTCAAACACAGAAGACCCGCTTCTTACAAACTGATCTGCTGTGTGTTGGTTCCTTTTAGGAAGTTGCATCTATGTTTAGATTCAGCGAGGGAGAAACGCGTTTCTTCCAAAAGCTGCGTTTGGACATTCCAGAGTGGATGGGAGAACAGGCTGTAAAGGGAAATACCTTCTTCTAAAAGCAAAACGGAGCTATCTAGCAGAATGGTTGTCAATGTGTGCATTCAACTTCCAGAGTTAAACTGATGTGTGTTTGCAGCAGTTCAGAAACCCTTTCTTTGGAGAATGTAGAAACAGTCATTTCCAGCCCTAGAGACGCATATAAGAGTTAGCAGTAAGAATGCGTTTCAAACACAGAAGACCCGCTTCTTACAAACTGATCTGCTGTGTGTTGGTTCCTTTTAGGAAGTTGCATCTATGTTTAGATTCAGCGAGGGAGAAACGCGTTTCTTCCAAAAGCTGCGTTTGGACATTCCAGAGTGGATGGGAGAACAGGCTGTAAAGGGAAATACCTTCTTCTAAAAGCAAAACGGAGCTATCTAACAGAATGGTTGTCAATGTGTGCATTCAACTTCCAGAGTTAAACTGATGTGTGTTTGCAGCAGTTCAGAAACCCTTTCTTTGGAGAATGTAGAAACAGTCATTTCCAGCCCTAGAGACGCATATAAGGGTTAGCAGTAAGAATGCGTTTCAAACACAGAAGACCCGCTTCTTACAAACTGATCTGCTGTGTGTTGGTTCCTTTTAGGAAGTTGCATCTATGTTTAGATTCAGCGAGGGAGAAACGCGTTTCTTCCAAAAGCTGCATTTGGACATTCCAGAGTGGATGGGAGAACAGGCTGTAAAGAGAAATACCTTGCTCTAAAAGCAAAACGGAGCTATCTAACAGAATGGTTGTCAATGTGTGCACTCAACTTCCAGAGTTACATTGATGTGTGTTTGCAGCAGTTCAGAAAGCCTTTCTTTGCAGAATGTAGAAACAGTCATTTCCAGCCCTAGAGACGCATATAAGAGTTAGCATTAAGAATGCGTTTCAAACACAGAAGACCCGCTTCTTACAAACTGATCTGCTGTGTGTTGGTTCCTTTTAGGAAGTTGCATCTATGTTTAGATTCAGCGAGGGAGAAACGCGTTTCTTCCAAAAGCTGCGTTTGGACATTCCAGAGTGGATGGGAGAACAGGCTGTAAAGGGAAATACCTTCTTCTAAAAGCAAAACGGAGCTATCTAACAGAATGGTTGTCAATGTGTGCATTCAACTTCCAGAGTTAAACTGATGTGTGTTTGCAGCAGTTCAGAAACACCTTCTTTGGAGAATGTAGAAACAGTCATTTCCAGCCCTAGAAACGCATATAAGAGTTAGCAGTAAGAATGCGTTTCAAACACAGAAGAACCTCTTCTTACAAACTGATCTGCTGTGTGTTGGTTCGTTTTAGGAAGTTGCATCTATGTTTAGATTCAGCGAGGGAGAAAAGCGTTTCTTCCAAAAGCTGCGTTTGGACATTCCAGAGTGGATGAGAGAACAGGCTGTAACGGGAAATACCTTGTTCTAAAAGAAAAACGGAGCTATCTAGCAGAATGGTCGTCAATGTGTGCATTCAACTTCCAGAGTTACACTGATGCGTGTTTGCAGCAGTTCAGAAACCCTTTCTTTGGAGAATGTAGAAACAGTCATTTCCAGCCCTAGAGACGCATATAAGAGTTAGCAGTAAGAATGCGTTTCAAACACAGAAGACCCGCTTCTTACAAACTGATCTGCTGTGTGTTGGTTCCTTTCAGGAAGTTGCATCTATGTTTAGATTCAGCGATGGAGAAATGCGTTTCTTCCAAAAGCTGCGTTTGGACATTCCAGAGTGGATGAGAGAACAGGCTGTAACGGGAAATACCTTGTTCTAAAAGCAAAACGGAGCTATCTAGCAGAATGGTTGTCAATGTGTGCATTCAACTTCCAGAGTTACACTGATGCGTGTTTGCAGCAGTTCAGAAACCCTTTCTTTGGAGAATGTAGAAACAGTCATTTCCAGCCCTAGAGACGCATATAAGAGTTAGCATTAAGAATGCGTTTCAAACACAGAAGACCCGCTTCTTACAAACTGATCTGCTGTGTGTTGGTTCCTTTTAGGAAGTTGAATCTATGTTTAGATTCAGCGAGGGAGAAACGCGTTTCTTCCAAAAGCTGTGTTTGGACATTCCAGAGTGGATGGGAGAACAGGCTGTAAAAAGAAATACCTTCTTCTAAAAGCAAAACGGAGCTATCTAGCAGAATGGTTGTCAATGTGTGCATTCAACTTCCAGAGTTAAACTGATGTGTGTTTGCAGCAGTTCAGAAACCCTTTCTTTGGAGAATGTAGAAACAGTCATTTCCAGCCCTAGAGACGCATATAAGGGTTAGCAGTAAGAATGCGTTTCAAACACAGAAGACCCGCTTCTTACAAACTGATCTGCTGTGTGTTGGTTCCTTTTAGGAAGTTGCATCTATGTTTAGATTCAGCGAGGGAGAAACGCGTTTCTTCCAAAAGCTGCATTTGGACATTCCAGAGTTGAAGGGAGAACAGGCTGTAAAGAGAAATACCTTGCTCTAAAAGCAAAACGGAGCTATCTAACAGAATGGTTGTCAATGTGTGCATTCAACTTCCAGAGTTAAACTGATGTGTGTTTGCAGCAGTTCAGAAACCCTTTCTTTGGAGAATGTAGAAACAGTCATTTCCAGCCCTAGAGACGCATATAAGAGTTAGCAGTAAGAATGCGTTTCAAACACAGAAGACCCGCTTCTTACAAACTGATCTGCTGAGTGTTGGTTCCTTTTAGGAAGTTGCATCTATGTTTAGATTCAGCGAGGGAGAAATGCGTTTCTTCCAAAAGCTGCGTTTGGACATTCCAGAGTGGGTGGGAGAACAGGCTGTAAATGGAAATACCTTGCTCTAAAAGCAAAACGGAGCTATCTAGCAGAATGGTTATCAATGTGTGCATTCAACTTCCAGAGGTAAACTGATGTGTGTTTGCAGCAGTTCAGAAACCCTTTCTTTGGAGAATGTAGAAACAGTCATTTCCAGCCCTAGAGACGAATATAAGAGTTAGCAGTAAGAATGCGTTTCAAACACAGAAGACCCGCTTCTTACAAACTGATCTGCTGTGTGTTGGTTCCTTTTAGGAAGTTGCATCTATGTTTAGATTCAGCGAGGGAGAAACGCGTTTCTTCCAAAAGCTGCGTTTGGACATTCCAGAGTGGATGGGAGAACAGGCTGTAAAGAGAAATACCTTGCTCTAAAAGCAAAACGGAGCTATCTAGCAGAATGGTTGTCAATGTGTGCATTCAACTTCCAGAGGTAAACTGATGTGTCTTTGCAGCAATTCAGAAACCCTTTCTTTGCAGAATGTAGAAACAGTCATTTCCAGCCCTAGAGACAATTATAAGAGTTAGCAGTAAGAATGCGTTTCAAACACAGAAGACCCGCTTCTTACAAACTGATCTGCTGTTTGTTGGTTCCTTTTAGGAAGTTGCATCTATGTTTAGATTCAGCGAGGGAGAAACGCGTTTCTTCCAAAAGCTGCGTTTGGATATTTCAGAGTGGATAAGAGAACAGGCTGTAAAGGGAAATAACTTGTTCTAAAAGCAAAACGGAGCTATTTGGCAGAATGGTTGTCAATGTGTGCATTCAACTTCCAGAGTTACACTGATGTGTCTTTGCAGCAGTTCAGAAACCCTTTCTTTGGAGAATGTAGAAACAGTCATTTCCAGCCCTAGAGACGCATATAAGAGTTAGCAGTAAGAATGCGTTTCAAACACAGAAGTCCCGCTTCTTACAAACTGACCTGCTGTGTGTTGGTTCCTTTTAGGAAGTTCCATCTATGTTTAGATTCAGCGAGGGAGAAACGCGTTTCTTCCAAAAGCTGCGTTTGGACATTCCAGAGTGGATGGGAGAAAAGGCTATAAAGGGAAATAACTTGTTCTAAAAGCAAAACGGAGCTATCTACCAGAATGTTTGTCAATGTGTGCATTCAACTTCCAGAGTTACACTGATGTGTGTTTGCAGCAGTTCAGAAACACCTTCTTTGGAGAATGTAGAAACAGTCATTTCCAGCCCTAGAAATGCATATAAGAGTTAGCAGTAAGAATGCGTTTCAAACACAGAAGAACCGCTTCTTACAAACTGATCTGCTGTGTGTTGGTTCGTTTTAGGAAGTTGCATCTATGTTTAGATTCAGCGAGGGAGAAAAGCGTTTCTTTTAAAAGCTGCGTTTGGACATTCCAGAGTGGATGAGAGAACAGGCTGTAACGGGAAATACCTTCTTCTAAAAGCAAAACGGAGCTATCTAGCAGAATGGTTGTCAATGTGTGCATTCAACTTCCAGAGTTACACTGATGTGTGTTTGCAGCAGTTCAGAAACCCTTTCTTTGGAGAATGTAGAAACAGTCATTTCCAGCCCTAGAGACGCATATAAGAGTTAGCAGTAAGAATGCGTTTCAAACACAGAAGACCCGCTTCTTACAAACTGATCTGCTGTGTGTTGGTTCCTTTTAGGAAGTTGCATCTATGTTTAGATTCAGCGAGGGAGAAACGCGTTTCTTCCAAAAGCTGCGTTTGGACATTCCAGAGTGGATGGGAGAACAGGCTGTAAAGAGAAATACCTTGCTCTAAAAGCAAAACGGAGCTATCTAGCAGAATGGTTGTCAATGTGTGCATTCAACTTCCAGAGGTAAACTGATGTGTCTTTGCAGCAATTCAGAAACCCTTTCTTTGCAGAATGTAGAAACAGTCATTTCCAGCCCTAGAGACAATTATAAGAGTTAGCAGTAAGAATGCGTTTCAAACACAGAAGACCCGCTTCTTACAAACTGATCTGCTGTTTGTTGGTTCCTTTTAGGAAGTTGCATCTATGTTTAGATTCAGCGAGGGAGAAACGCGTTTCTTCCAAAAGCTGCGTTTGGATATTCCAGAGTGGATAAGAGAACAGGCTGTAAAGGGAAATAACTTGTTCTAAAAGAAAAACGGAGCTATTTGGCAGAATGGTTGTCAATGTGTGCATTCAACTTCCAGAGTTAAACTGATGTGTGTTTGCAGCAGTTCAGAAAGCCTTTCTTTGCAGAATGTAGAAACAGTCATTTCCAGCCCTAGAGACGCATATAAGAGTTAGCATTAAGAATGCGTTTCAAACACAGAAGACCCGCTTCTTACAAACTGATCTGCTGTGTGTTGGTTCCTTTTAGGAAGTTGCATCTATGTTTAGATTCAGCGAGGGAGAAACGCGTTTCTTCCAAAAGCTGCGTTTGGATATTCCAGAGTGGATGGGAGAACAGGCTGTAAAGGGAAATAACTTGTTCTAAAAGCAAAACGGAGCTATCTAGCAGAATGGTTGTCAATGTGTGCATTCAACTTCCAGAGTTACACTGATGTGTCTTTGCAGCAGTTCAGAAACCCTTTCTTTGGAGAATGTAGAAACAGTCATTTCCAGCCCTAGAGACGCATATAAGAGTTAGCAGTAAGAATGCGTTTCAAACACAGAAGTGCCGCTTCTTACAAACTGACCTGCTGTGTGTTGGTTCCTTTTAGGAAGTTCCATCTATGTTTAGATTCAGCGAGGGAGAAACGCGTTTCTTCCAAAAGCTGCGTTTGGACATTCCAGAGTGGATGGGAGAAAAGGCTGTAAAGGGAAATAACTTGCTCTAAAAGCAAAACGGAGCTATCTACCAGAATGGTTGTCAATGTGTGCATTCAACTTCCAGAGTTAAACTGATGTGTGTTTGCAGCAGTTCAGAAACCTTTTGTTTGGAGAATGTAGAAACAGTCATTTCCAGCCCTAGTGACATATGTAACGGTTAGCAGAAAGAATGCGTTTCAAACACAGAAGACCCGCTTCTTACAAACTGATCTGCTGTGTGTTGGTTCGTTTTAGGAAGTTGCATCTATGTTTAGATTCAGCGAGGGAGAAAAGCGTTTCTTCCAAAAGCTGCGTTTGGACATTCCAGAGTGGATGAGAGAACAGGCTGTAACGGGAAATACCTTCTTCTAAAAGCAAAACGGAGCTATCTAGCAGAATGGTTGTCAATGTGTGCATTCAACTTTTAGAGTTACACTAATGTGTGTTTGCAGCAGTTCAGAAACCCTTTCTTTGGAGAATGTAGAAACAGTCATTTCCAGCCCTAGAGACGCATATAAGAGTTAGCAGTAAGAATGCGTTTCAAACACAGAAGACCCGCTTCTTACAAACTGATCTGCTGTGTGTTGGTTCCTTTTAGGAAGTTGCATCTATGTTTAGATTCAGCGAGCGAGAAACGCGTTTCTTCCAAAAGCTGCGTTTGGACATTCCAGAGTGGATGGGAGAACAGGCTGTAAAGTTAAATACCTTGCTCTAAAAGCAAAACGGAGCTATCTAGCAGAATGTTTGTCAATGTGTGCATTCAACTTCCAGAGTTACACTGATGTGTGTTTGCAGCATTTCAGAAACCCTTTCTTTGCAGAATGTAGAAACAGTCATTTCCAGCCCTAGAGACACATCTAAGAGTTACCAGTAAGAATGCGTTTCAAACACAGAAGACCCGCTTCTTACAAACTGATCTGCTGTTTGTTGGTTCCTTTTACGAAGTTGCATCTATGTTTAGATTCAGCGAGGGAGAAACGCGTTTCTTCCAAAAGCTGCGTTTGGATATTCCAGAGTGGATAAGAGAACAGGCTGTAAAGGGAAATAACTTGTTCTAAAAGCAAAACGGAGCTATTTGGCAGAATGGTTGTCAATGTGTGCATTCAACTTCCAGAGTTAAACTGATGTGTGTTTGCAGCAGTTCAGAAAGCCTTTCTTTGCAGAATGTAGAAACAGTCATTTCCAGCCCTAGAGACGCATATAAGAGTTAGCAGTAAGAATGCGTTTCAAACACAGAAGACCCGCTTCTTACAAACTGATCTGCTGTGCGTTGGTTCCTTTTAGGATGTTGCATCTATGTTTATATTCAGTGAGGGAGAAACGCGTTTCTTCCAAAACCTGCGTTTGAACATTCCAGAGTGGATGGGAGAACAGGCTGTAAAGGGAAATATCTTGCTCTATAAGCAAAACGGAGCTATCTAGCAGAATGTTTGTCAATGTGTGCATTCAACTTCCAGAGTTACACTGATGTGTGTTTGCAGCAGTTCAGAAACACCTTCTTTGGAGAATGTAGAAACAGTCATTTCCAGCCCTAGAAACGCATATAAGAGTTAGCAGTAAGAATGCGTTTCAAACACAGAAGAACCGCTTCTTACAAACTGATCTGCTGTGTGTTGGTTCGTTTTAGGAAGTTGCATCTATGTTTAGATTCAGCGAGGGAGAAATGCGTTTCTTCCAAAAGCTGCGTTTGGACATTCCAGAGTGGATGAGAGAACAGGCTGTAACGGGAAATACCTTGTTCTAAAAGCAAAACGGAGCTATCTAGCAGAATGGTTGTCAATGTGTGCATTCAACTTCCAGAGTTAAACTGATGTGTGTTTGCAGCAGTTCAGAAACCCTTTCTTTGGAGAATGTAGAAACAGTCATTTCCAGCCCTAGAGACGAATATAAGAGTTAGCAGTAAGAATGCGTTTCAAACACAGAAGACCCGCTTCTTACAAACTGATCTGCTGTGCGTTGGTTCCTTTTAGGATGTTGCATCTATGTTTATATTCAGTGAGGGAGAAACGCGTTTCTTCCAAAACCTGCGTTTGAACATTCCAGAGTGGATGGGACAACAGGCTGTAAAGGGAAATACCTTGCTCTAAAAGCAAAACGGAGCTATCTAGCAGAATGTTTGTCAATGTGTGCACTCAACTTCCAGAGTTACATTGATGTGTGTTGGCAGCAGTTCAGAAACCCTTTGTTTGGAGAATGTAGAAACAGTCATTTCCAGCCCTAGAGACGCATATAAGAGTTAGCAGTAAGAATGCGTTTCAAACACAGAAGACCCGCTTCTTACAAACTGATATGCAGTGTGTTGGTTCCTTTTAGGAAGTTGCATCTATGTTTAGATTCAGCGAGCGAGAAACGCGTTTCTTCCAAAAGCTGCGTTTGGACATTCCAGAGTGGATGGGAGAACAGGCTGTAAAGGGAAATACCTTGCTCTAAAAGCAAAACGGAGCTATCTAGCAGAATGTTTGTCAATGTGTGCATTCAACTTCCAGAGTTACACTGATGTGTGTTTGCAGCATTTCAGAAACCCTTTCTTTGCAGAATGTAGAAACAGTCATTTCCAGCCCTAGAGACACATCTAAGAGTTAGCAGTAAGAATGCGTTTCAAACACAGAAGACCCGCTTCTTACAAACTGATCTGCTGTGTGTTGGTTCCTTTTAGGAAGTTGCATCTATGTTTAGATTCAGCGAGGGAGAAACGCGTTTTTTCCAAAAGCTGCGTTTGGATATTCCAGAGTGGATGGTAGAACAGGCTGTAAAGGGAAATAACTTGTTCTAAAAGCAAAACGGAGCTATCTAGCAGAATGGTTGTCAATGTGTGCATTCACCTTCCAGAGTTAAACTGATGTGTGTTTGCAGCAGTTCAGAAACCCTTTCTTTGGAGAATGTAGAAACAGTCATTTCCAGCCCTATAGACGCATATAAGAGATAGCAGTAAGAATGCGTTTCAAACACAGAAGACCCGCTTCTTACAAACTGATCTGCTGAGTGTTGGTTCCTTTTAGGAAGTTGCATCTATGTTTAGATTCAGCGAGGGAGAAATGCGTTTCTTCCAAAAGCTGCGTTTGGACATTCCAGAGTGGGTGGGAGAACAGGCTGTAAATGGAAATACCTTGCTCTAAAAGCAAAACGGAGCTATCTAGCAGAATGGTTATCAATGTGTGCATTCAACTTCCAGAGGTAAACTGATGTGTGTTTGCAGCAGTTCAGAAACCCTTTCTTTGGAGAATGTAGAAACAGTCATTTCCAGCCCTAGAGACGCATATAAGAGTTAGCAGTAAGAATGCGTTTCAAACACAGAAGACCCGCTTCTTACAAACTGATCTGCTGTGCGTTGGTTCCTTTTAGGATGTTGCATCTATGTTTATATTCAGTGAGGGAGAAACGCGTTTCTTCCAAAACCTGCGTTTGAACATTCCAGAGTGGATGGGACAACAGGCTGTAAAGGGAAATACCTTGCTCTAAAAGCAAAACGGAGCTATCTACAGAATGTTTGTCAATGTGTGCACTCAACTTCCAGAGTTACATTGATGTGTGTTGGCAGCAGTTCAGAAACCCTTTGTTTGGAGAATGTAGAAACAGTCATTTCCAGCCCTAGAGACGCATATAAGAGTTAGCAGTAAGAATGCGTTTCAAACACAGAAGACCCGCTTCTTACAAACTGATCTGCTGTGTGTTGGTTCCTTTTAGGAAGTTGCATCTATGTTTAGATTCAGCGAGCGAGAAACGCGTTTCTTCCAAAAGCTGCGTTTGGACATTCCAGAGTGGATGGGAGAACAGGCTGTAAAGGGAAATACCTTGCTCTAAAAGCAAAACGGAGCTATCTAGCAGAATGTTTGTCAATGTGTGCATTCAACTTCCAGAGTTACACTGATGTGTGTTTGCAGCATTTCAGAAACCCTTTCTTTGCAGAATGTAGAAACAGTCATTTCCAGCCCTAGAGACACATCTAAGAGTTAGCAGTAAGAATGCGTTTCAAACACAGAAGACCCGCTTCTTACAAACTGATCTGCTGTGTGTTGGTTCCTTTTAGGAAGTTGCATCTATGTTTAGATTCAGCGAGGGAGAAACGCGTTTTTTCCAAAAGCTGCGTTTGGATATTCCAGAGTGGATGGTAGAACAGGCTGTAAAGGGAAATAACTTGTTCTAAAAGCAAAACGGAGCTATCTAGCAGAATGGTTGTCAATGTGTGCATTCACGTTCCAGAGTTAAACTGATGTGTGTTTGCAGCAGTTCAGAAACCCTTTCTTTGGAGAATGTAGAAAGAGTCATTTCCAGCCCTATAGACGCATATACGAGATAGCAGTAAGAATGCGTTTCAAACACAGAAGACCCGCTTCTTACAAACTGATCTGCTGAGTGTTGGTTCCTTTTAGGAAGTTGCATCTATGTTTAGATTCAGCGAGGGAGAAATGCGTTTCTTCCAAAAGCTGCGTTTGGACATTCCAGAGTGGGTGGGAGAACAGGCTGTAAATGGAAATACCTTGCTCTAAAAGCAAAACGGAGCTATCTAGCAGAATGGTTACCAATGTGTGCATTCAACTTCCAGAGGTAAACTGATGTGTGTTTGCAGCAGTTCAGAAACCCTTTCTTTGGAGAATGTAGAAACAGTCATTTCCAGCCCTGGAGACGCATATAAGAGTTAGCAGTAAGAATGCGTTTCAAACACAGAAGACCCGCTTCTTACAAACTGATCTGCTGTGTGTTGGTTCCTTTTAGGAAGTTGCATCTATGTTTAGATTCAGCGAGGGAGAAACGCGATTCTTCCAAAAGCTGCGTTTGGACATTCCAGAGTGGATGGGAGAACAGGCTGTAAAGAGAAATACCTTGCTCTAAAAGCAAAACGGAGCTATCTAGCAGAATGGTTGTCAATGTGTGCATTCAACTTCCAGAGGTAAACTGATGTGTCTTTGCAGCAATTCAGAAACCCTTTCTTTGCAGAATGTAGAAACAGTCATTTCCAGCCCTAGAGACAATTATAAGAGTTAGCAGTAAGAATGCGTTTCAAACACAGAAGACCCGCTTCTTACAAACTGATCTGCTGTTTGTTGGTTCCTTTTAGGAAGTTGCATCTATGTTTAGATTCAGCGAGGGAGAAACGCGTTTCTTCCAAAAGCTGCGTTTGGATATTCCAGAGAGGATAAGAGAACAGGCTGTAAAGGGAAATAACTTGTTCTAAAAGCAAAACGGAGCTATTTGGCAGAATGGTTGTCAATGTGTGCATTCAACTTCCAGAGTTAAACTGATGTGTGTTTGCAGCAGTTCAGAAAGCCTTTCTTTGCAGAATGTAGAAACAGTCATTTCCAGCCCTAGAGACGCATATAAGAGTTAGCATTAAGAATGCGTTTCAAACACAGAAGACCCGCTTCTTACAAACTGATCTGCTGTGTGTTGGTTCCTTTTAGGAAGTTGCATCTATGTTTAGATTCAGCGAGGGAGAAACGCGTTTCTTCCAAAAGCTGCGTTTGGACATTCCAGAGTGGATGGGAGAACAGGCTGTAAAGGGAAATACCTTCTTCTAAAAGCAAAACGGAGCTATCTAACAGAATGGTTGTCAATGTGTGCATTCAACTTCCAGAGTTAAACTGATGTGTGTTTGCAGCAGTTCAGAAACCCTTTCTTTGGAGAATGTAGAAACAGTCATTTCCAGCCCTAGAGACGCATATAAGGGTTAGCAGTAAGAATGCGTTTCAAACACAGAAGACCCGCTTCTTACAAACTGATCTGCTGTGTGTTGGTTCCTTTTAGGAAGTTGCATCTATGTTTAGATTCAGCGAGGGAGAAACGCGTTTCTTCCAAAAGCTGCATTTGGACATTCCAGAGTGGATGGGAGAACAGGCTGTAAAGGGAAAAAACTTGTTCTAAAAGCAAAACGGAGCTATCTAGCAGAATGGTTGTCAATGTGTGCATTCAACTTCCAGAGTTACACTGATGTGTCTTTGCAGCAGTTCAGAAACCCTTTCTTTGGAGAATGTAGAAACAGTCATTTCCAGCCCTAGAGACGCATATAAGAGTTAGCAGTAAGAATGCGTTTCAAACACAGAAGTCCCGCTTCTTACAAACTGACCTGCTGTGTGTTGGTTCCTTTTAGGAAGTTCCATCTATGTTTAGATTCAGCGAGGGAGAAACGCGTTTCTTCCAAAAGCTGCGTTTGGACATTCCAGAGTGGATGGGAGAAAAGGCTATAAAGGGAAATAACTTGTTCTAAAAGCAAAACGGAGCTATCTACCAGAATGTTTGTCAATGTGTGCATTCAACTTCCAGAGTTACACTGATGTGTGTTTGCAGCAGTTCAGAAACACCTTCTTTGGAGAATGTAGAAACAGTCATTTCCAGCCCTAGAAATGCATATAAGAGTTAGCAGTAAGAATGCGTTTCAAACACAGAAGAACCGCTTCTTACAAACTGATCTGCTGTGTGTTGGTTCGTTTTAGGAAGTTGCATCTATGTTTAGATTCAGCGAGGGAGAAAAGCGTTTCTTTTAAAAGCTGCGTTTGGACATTCCAGAGTGGATGAGAGAACAGGCTGTAACGGGAAATACCTTCTTCTAAAAGCAAAACGGAGCTATCTAGCAGAATGGTTGTCAATGTGTGCATTCAACTTCCAGAGTTACACTGATGTGTGTTTGCAGCAGTTCAGAAACCCTTTCTTTGGAGAATGTAGAAACAGTCATTTCCAGCCCTAGAGACGCATATAAGAGTTAGCAGTAAGAATGCGTTTCAAACACAGAAGACCCGCTTCTTACAAACTGATCTGCTGTGTGTTGGTTCCTTTTAGGAAGTTGCATCTATGTTTAGATTCAGCGAGGGAGAAACGCGTTTCTTCCAAAAGCTGCGTTTGGACATTCCAGAGTGGATGGGAGAACAGGCTGTAAAGAGAAATACCTTGCTCTAAAAGCAAAACGGAGCTATCTAGCAGAATGGTTGTCAATGTGTGCATTCAACTTCCAGAGGTAAACTGATGTGTCTTTGCAGCAATTCAGAAACCCTTTCTTTGCAGAATGTAGAAACAGTCATTTCCAGCCCTAGAGACAATTATAAGAGTTAGCAGTAAGAATGCGTTTCAAACACAGAAGACCCGCTTCTTACAAACTGATCTGCTGTTTGTTGGTTCCTTTTAGGAAGTTGCATCTATGTTTAGATTCAGCGAGGGAGAAACGCGTTTCTTCCAAAAGCTGCGTTTGGATATTCCAGAGTGGATAAGAGAACAGGCTGTAAAGGGAAATAACTTGTTCTAAAAGAAAAACGGAGCTATTTGGCAGAATGGTTGTCAATGTGTGCATTCAACTTCCAGAGTTAAACTGATGTGTGTTTGCAGCAGTTCAGAAAGCCTTTCTTTGCAGAATGTAGAAACAGTCATTTCCAGCCCTAGAGACGCATATAAGAGTTAGCATTAAGAATGCGTTTCAAACACAGAAGACCCGCTTCTTACAAACTGATCTGCTGTGTGTTGGTTCCTTTTAGGAAGTTGCATCTATGTTTAGATTCAGCGAGGGAGAAACGCGTTTCTTCCAAAAGCTGCGTTTGGATATTCCAGAGTGGATGGGAGAACAGGCTGTAAAGGGAAATAACTTGTTCTAAAAGCAAAACGGAGCTATCTAGCAGAATGGTTGTCAATGTGTGCATTCAACTTCCAGAGTTACACTGATGTGTCTTTGCAGCAGTTCAGAAACCCTTTCTTTGGAGAATGTAGAAACAGTCATTTCCAGCCCTAGAGACGCATATAAGAGTTAGCAGTAAGAATGCGTTTCAAACACAGAAGTGCCGCTTCTTACAAACTGACCTGCTGTGTGTTGGTTCCTTTTAGGAAGTTCCATCTATGTTTAGATTCAGCGAGGGAGAAACGCGTTTCTTCCAAAAGCTGCGTTTGGACATTCCAGAGTGGATGGGAGAAAAGGCTGTAAAGGGAAATAACTTGCTCTAAAAGCAAAACGGAGCTATCTACCAGAATGGTTGTCAATGTGTGCATTCAACTTCCAGAGTTAAACTGATGTGTGTTTGCAGCAGTTCAGAAACCTTTTGTTTGGAGAATGTAGAAACAGTCATTTCCAGCCCTAGTGACATATGTAACGGTTAGCAGAAAGAATGCGTTTCAAACACAGAAGACCCGCTTCTTACAAACTGATCTGCTGTGTGTTGGTTCGTTTTAGGAAGTTGCATCTATGTTTAGATTCAGCGAGGGAGAAAAGCGTTTCTTCCAAAAGCTGCGTTTGGACATTCCAGAGTGGATGAGAGAACAGGCTGTAACGGGAAATACCTTCTTCTAAAAGCAAAACGGAGCTATCTAGCAGAATGGTTGTCAATGTGTGCATTCAACTTTTAGAGTTACACTGATGTGTGTTTGCAGCAGTTCAGAAACCCTTTCTTTGGAGAATGTAGAAACAGTCATTTCCAGCCCTAGAGACGCATATAAGAGTTAGCAGTAAGAATGCGTTTCAAACACAGAAGACCCGCTTCTTACAAACTGATCTGCTGTGTGTTGGTTCCTTTTAGGAAGTTGCATCTATGTTTAGATTCAGCGAGCGAGAAACGCGTTTCTTCCAAAAGCTGCGTTTGGACATTCCAGAGTGGATGGGAGAACAGGCTGTAAAGTTAAATACCTTGCTCTAAAAGCAAAACGGAGCTATCTAGCAGAATGTTTGTCAATGTGTGCATTCAACTTCCAGAGTTACACTGATGTGTTTTTGCAGCATTTCAGAAACCCTTTCTTTGCAGAATGTAGAAACAGTCATTTCCAGCCCTAGAGACACATCTAAGAGTTACCAGTAAGAATGCGTTTCAAACACAGAAGACCCGCTTCTTACAAACTGATCTGCTGTGTGTTGGTTCCTTTTAGGAAGTTGCATCTATGTTTAGATTCAGCGAGGGAGAAACGCGTTTTTTCCAAAAGCTGCGTTTGGATATTCCAGAGTGGATGGTAGAACAGGCTGTAAAGGGAAATAACTTGTTCTAAAAGCAAAACGGAGCTATCTAGCAGAATGGTTGTCAATGTGTGCATTCACCTTCCAGAGTTAAACTGATGTGTGTTTGCAGCAGTTCAGAAACCCTTTCTTTGGAGAATGTAGAAACAGTCATTTCCAGCCCTATAGACGCATATAAGAGATAGCAGTAAGAATGCGTTTCAAACACAGAAGACCCGGTTCTTACAAACTGATCTGCTGTGTGTTGGTTCCTTTTAGGAAGTTGCATCTATGTTTAGATTCAGCGAGGGAGAAACGCGTTTCTTCCAAAAGCTGCGTTTGGACATTCCAGAGTGGCTGGGAGAACAGGCTGTAAAGAGAAATACCTTGCTCTAAAAGCAAAACGGAGCTATCTAGCAGAATGGTTGTCACTGTGTGCATTCAACTTCCAGAGGTAAACTGATGTGTCTTTGCAGCAATTCAGAAACCCTTTCTTTGCAGAATGTAGAAACAGTCATTTCCAGCCCTAGAGACAATTATAAGAGTTAGCAGTAAGAATGCGTTTCAAACACAGAAGACCCGCTTCTTACAAACTGATCTGCTGTGCGTTGGTTCCTTTTAGGATGTTGCATCTATGTTTATATTCAGTGAGGGAGAAACGCGTTTCTTCCAAAACCTGCGTTTGAACATTCCAGAGTGGATGGGAGAACAGGCTGTAAAGGGAAATACCTTGCTCTAAAAGTAAAACGGAGGTATCTAGCAGAATGTTTGTCAATGTGTGCATTCAACTATCAGAGTTACACTGATGTGTGTTTGCAGCAGTTCAGAAACACCTTCTTTGGAGAATGTAGAAACAGTCATTTCCAGCCCTAGAAACGCATATAAGAGTTAGCAGTAAGAATGCGTTTCAAACACAGAAGAACCACTTCTTACAAACTGATCTGCTGTGTGTTGGTTCGTTTTAGGAAGTTGCATCTATGTTTAGATTCAGCGAGGGAGAAAAGCGTTTCTTCCAAAAGCTGCGTTTGGACATTCCAGAGTGGATGAGAGAACAGGCTGTAACGGGAAATACCTTGTTCTAAAAGCAAAACGGAGCTATCTAGCAGAATGGTTGTCAATGTGTGCATTCAACTTCCAGAGTTAAACTGATGTGTGTTTGCAGCAGTTCAGAAACCCTTTCTTTGGAGAATGTAGAAACAGTCATTTCCAGCCCTAGAGACGCATATAAGAGTTAGCAGTAAGAATGCGTTTCAAACACAGAAGACCCGCTTCTTACAAACTGATCTGCTGTGCGTTGGTTCCTTTTAGGAAGTTGCATCTATGTTTAGATTCAGCGAGGGAGAAACGCGTTTCTTCCAAAAGCTGCGTTTGGATATTCCAGAGTGGATAAGAGAACAGGCTGTAAAGGGAAATAACTTGTTCTAAAAGCAAAACGGAGCTATTTGGCAGAATGGTTGTCAATGTGTGCATTCAACTTCCAGAGTTAAACTGATGTGTGTTTGTAGCAGTTCAGAAAGCCTTTCTTTGCAGAATGTAGAAACAGTCATTTCCAGCCCTAGAGACGCATATAAGAGTTAGCATTAAGAATGCGTTTCAAACACAGAAGACCCGCTTCTTACAAACTGATCTGCTGTGTGTTGGTTCCTTTTAGGAAGTTGCATCTATGTTTAGATTCAGTGAGGGAGAAACGCGTTTCTTCCAAAAGCTGCGTTTGGACATTCCAGAGTGGATGGGAGAACAGGCTGTAAAGGGAAATACCTTCTTCTAAAAGCAAAACGGAGCTATCTAGCAGAATGGTTGTCAATGTGTGCATTCAACTTCCAGAGTTAAACTGATGTGTGTTTGCAGCAGTTCAGAAACCCTTTCTTTGGAGAATGTAGAAACAGTCATTTCCAGCCCTAGAGACGCATATAAGGGTTAGCAGTAAGAATGCGTTTCAAACACAGAAGACCCGTTTCTTACAAACTGATCTGCTGTGTGTTGGTTCCTTTTAGGAAGTTGCATCTATGTTTAGATTCAGCGAGGGAGAAACGCGTTTCTTCCAAAAGCTGCATTTGGACATTCCAGAATGGATGGGAGAACAGGCTGTAAAGAGAATTACCTTGCTCTAAAAGCAAAACGGAGCTATCTAACAGAATGGTTGTCACTGTGTGCATTCAACTTCCAGAGTTAAACTGATGTGTGTTTGCAGCAGTTCAGAAACCCTTTCTTTGGAGAATGTAGAAACAGTCATTTCCAGCCCTAGAGACGCATATAAGAGTTAGCAGTAAGAATGCGTTTCAAACACAGAAGACCCGCTTCTTACAAACTGATCTGCTGTGCGTTGGTTCCTTTTAGGATGTTGCATCTATGTCTATATTCAGTGAGGGAGAAACGCGTTTCTTCCAAAACCTGCGTTTGAACATTCCAGAGTGGATGGGAGAACAGGCTGTAAAGGGAAATACCTTGCTCTAAAAGCAAAACGGAGCTATCTAGCAGAATGTTTGTCAATGTGTGCATTCAACTTCCAGAGTTACACTGATGTGTGTTTGCAGCAGTTCAGAAACACCTTCTTTGGAGAATGTAGAAACAGTCATTTCCAGCCCTAGAAACGCATATAAGAGTTAGCAGTAAGAATGCGTTTCAAACACAGAAGACCCGCTTCTTACAAACTGATCTGCTGTGCGTTGGTTCCTTTTAGGATGTTGCATCTATGTTTATATTCAGTGAGGGAGAAACGCGTTTCTTCCAAAACCTGCGTTTGAACATTCCAGAGTGGATGGGAGAACAGGCTGTAAAGGGAAATACCTTGCTCTAAAAGCAAAACGGAGCTATCTAGCAGAATGTTTGTCAATGTGTGCACTCAACTTCCAGAGTTACATTGATGTGTGTTGGCAGCAGTTCAGAAACCCGTTCTTTGTAGAATGTAGAAACAGTCATTTACAGCCCTAGAGACGCATATAAGAGTTAGCAGTAAGAATGATTTTCAAACACAGAAGACCCGCTTCTTACAAACTGATATGCTGTGTGTTGGTTCCTTTTAGGAAGTTGCATCTATGTTTAGATTCAGCGAGCGAGAAACGCGTTTCTTCCAAAAGCTGCGTTTGGACATTCCAGAGTGGATGGGAGAACAGGCTGTAAAGGGAAATACCTTGCTCTAAAAGCAAAACGGAGCTATCTAGCAGAATGGTTGTCAATGTGTGCATTCAACTTCCAGAGTTACACTGATGTGTGTTTGCAGCATTTCAGAAACCCTTTCTTTGCAGAATGTAGAAACAGTCATTTCCAGCCCTAGAGACACATCTAAGAGTTAGCAGTAAGAATGCGTTTCAAACACAGAAGACCCGCTTCTTACAAACTGATCTGCTGTGTGTTGGTTCCTTTTAGGAAGTTGCATCTATGTTTAGATTCAGCGAGGGAGAAACGCGTTTTTTCCAAAAGCTGCGTTTGGATATTCCAGAGTGGATGGTAGAACAGGCTGTAAAGGGAAATAACTTGTTCTAAAAGCAAAACGGAGCTATCTAGCAGAATGGCTGTCAATGTGTGCATTCACCTTCCAGAGGTAAACTGATGTGTGTTTGCAGCAGTTCAGAAACCCTTTCTTTGGAGAATGTAGAAACAGTCATTTCCAGCCCTATAGACGCATATAAGAGATAGCAGTAAGAATGCGTTTCAAACACAGAAGACCCGCTTCTTACAAACTGATCTGCTATGTGTTGGTTCCTTTCAGGAAGTTGCATCTATGTTTAGATTCATCGAGGGAGAAATGCGTTTCTTCCAAAAGCTGCGTTTGGACATTCCAGAGTGGATGGGAGAACAGGCTGTAAATGGAAATACCTTGCTCTAAAAGCAAAACGGAGCTATCTAGCAGAATGTTTGTCAATGTGTGCATTCAACTTCCAGAGTTACACTGATGTGTGTTTGCAGCAGTTCAGAAACACCTTCTTTGGAGAATGTAGAAACAGTCATTTCCAGCCCTAGAAACGCATATAAGAGTTAGGATTAAGAATGCGTTTCAAACACAGAAGACCCGCTTCTTACAAACTGATCTGCTGAGTGTTGGTTCCTTTTAGGAAGTTGCATCTATGTTTAGATTCAGCGAGGGAGAAATGCGTTTCTTCCAAAAGCTGCGTTTGGACATTCCAGAGTGGGTGGGAGAACAGGCTGTAAATGGAAATACCTTGCTCTAAAAGCAAAACGGAGCTATCTAGCAGAATGGTTATCAATGTGTGCATTCAACTTCCAGAGTTAAACTGATGTGTGTTTGCAGCAGTTCAGAAACCCTTTCTTTGGAGAATGTAGAAACAGTCATTTCCAGCCCTAGAGACGCATATAAGAGTTAGCAGTAAGAATGCGTTTCAAACACAGAAGACCCGCTTCTTACAAACTGATCTGCTGTGTGTTGGTTCCTTTTAGGAAGTTGCATCTATGTTTAGATTCAGCGAGGGAGAAACGCGATTCTTCCAAAAGCTGCGTTTGGACATTCCAGAGTGGATGGGAGAACAGGCTGTAAAGAGAAATACCTTGCTCGAAAAGCAAAACGGAGCTATCTAGCAGAATGGTTGTCAATGTGTGCATTCAACTTCCAGAGGTAAACTGATGTGTCTTTGCAGCAATTCAGAAACCCTTTCTTTGCAGAATGTAGAAACAGTCATTTCCAGCCCTAGAGACAATTATAAGAGTTAGCAGTAAGAATGCGTTTCAAACACAGAAGACCCGCTTCTTACAAACTGATCTGCTGTTTGTTGGTTCCTTTTAGGAAGTTGCATCTATGTTTAGATTCAGCGAGGGAGAAACGCGTTTCTTCCAAAAGCTGCGTTTGGATATTCCAGAGTGGATAAGAGAACAGGCTGTAAAGGGAAATAACTTGTTCTAAAAGCAAAACGGAGCTATTTGGCAGAATGGTTGTCAATGTGTGCATTCAACTTCCAGAGTTAAACTGATGTGTGTTTGCAGCAGTTCAGAAAGCCTTTCTTTGCAGAATGTAGAAACAGTCATTTCCAGCCCTAGAGACGCATATAAGAGTTAGCATTAAGAATGCGTTTCAAACACAGAAGACCCGCTTCTTACAAACTGATCTGCTGTTTGTTGGTTCCTTTTAGGAAGTTGCATCTATGTTTAGATTCAGCGAGGGAGAAACGCGTTTCTTCCAAAAGCTGTGTTTGGACATTCCAGAGTGGATGGGAGAACAGGCTGTAAAGGGAAATACCTTCTTCTAAAAGCAAAACGGAGCTATCTAGCAGAATGGTTGTCAATGTGTGCATTCAACTTCCAGAGTTAAACTGATGTGTGTTTGCAGCAGTTCAGAAACCCTTTCTTTGGAGAATGTAGAAACAGTCATTTCCAGCCCTAGAGACGCATATAAGGGTTAGCAGTAAGAATGCGTTTCAAACACAGAAGACCCGCTTCTTACAAACTGATCTGCTGTGTGTTGGTTCCTTTTAGGAAGTTGCATCTATGTTTAGATTCAGCGAGGGAGAAACGCGTTTCTTCCAAAAGCTGCATTTGGACATTCCAGAGTTGAAGGGAGAACAGGCTGTAAAGAGAAATACCTTGCTCTAAAAGCAAAACGGAGCTATCTAACAGAATGGTTGTCAATGTGTGCATTCAACTTCCAGAGTTAAACTGATGTGTGTTTGCAGCAGTTCAGAAACCCTTTCTTTGGAGAATGTAGAAACAGTCATTTCCAGCCCTAGAGACGCATATAAGAGTTAGCAGTAAGAATGCGTTTCAAACACAGAAGACCCGCTTCTTTCAAACTGATCTGCTGAGTGTTGGTTCCTTTTAGGAAGTTGCATCTATGTTTAGATTCAGCGAGGGAGAAAAGCGTTTCTTCCAAAAGCTGCGTTTGGACTTTCCAGAGTGGATGGGAGAACAGGCTGTAAAGAGAAATACCTTGCTCTAAAAGCAAAACGGAGCTATCTAGCAGAATGGTTGTCAATGTGTGCATTCAACTTCCAGAGGTAAACTGATGTGTCTTTGCAGCAATTCAGAAACCCTTTCTTTGCAGAATGTAGAAACAGTCATTTCCAGCCCTAGAGACAATTATAAGAGTTAGCAGTAAGAATGCGTTTCAAACACAGAAGACCCGCTTCTTACAAACTGATCTGCTGTTTGTTGGTTCCTTTTAGGAAGTTGCATCTATGTTTAGATTCAGCGAGGGAGAAACGCGTTTCTTCCAAAAGCTGCGTTTGGATATTCCAGAGTGGATAATAGAACAGGCTGTAAAGGGAAATAACTTGTTCTAAAAGCAAAACGGAGCTATTTGGCAGAATGGTTGTCAATGTGTGCATTCAACTTCCAGAGTTAAACTGATGTGTGTTTGCAGCAGTTCAGAAAGCCTTTCTTTGCAGAATGTAGAAACAGTCATTTCCAGCCCTAGAGACGCATATAAGAGTTAGCATTAAGAATGCGTTTCAAACACAGAAGACCCGCTTCTTACAAACTGATCTGCTGTGTGTTGGTTCCTTTTAGGAAGTTGCATCTATGTTTAGATTCAGCGAGGGAGAAACGCGTTTCTTCCAAAAGCTGCGTTTGGACATTCCAGAGTGGATGGGAGAACAGGCTATAAAGGGAAATACCTTCTTCTAAAAGCAAAACGGAGCTATCTAGCAGAATGGTTGTCAATGTGTGCATTCAACTTCCAGAGTTAAACTGATGTGTGTTTGCAGCAGTTCAGAAACCCTTTCTTTGGAGAATGTAGAAACAGTCATTTCCAGCCCTAGAGACGCATATAAGGGTTAGCAGTAAGAATGCGTTTCAAACACAGAAGACCCGCTTCTTACAAACTGATCTGCTGTGTGTTGGTTCCTTTTAGGAAGTTGCATCTATGTTTAGATTCAGCGAGGGAGAAACGCGTTTCTTCCAAAAGCTGCATTTGGACATTCCAGAGTTGAAGGGAGAACAGGCTGTGAAGAGAAATACCTTGCTCTAAAAGCAAAACGGAGCTATCTAACAGAATGGTTGTCAATGTGTGCATTCAACTTCCAGAGTTAAACTGATGTGTGTTTGCAGCAGTTCAGAAACCCTTTCTTTGGAGAATGTAGAAACAGTCATTTCCAGCCCTAGAGACGCATATAAGAGTTAGCAGTAAGAATGCGTTTCAAACACAGAAGACCCGCTTCTTACAAACTGATCTGCTGAGTGTTGGTTCCTTTTAGGAAGTTGCATCTATGTTTAGATTCAGCGAGGGAGAAATGCGTTTCTTCCAAAAGCTGCGTTTGGACATTCCAGAGTGGGTGGGAGAACAGGCTGTAAATGGAAATACCTTGCTCTAAAAGCAAAACGGAGCTATCTAGCAGAATGGTTATCAATGTGTGCATTCAACTTCCAGAGGTAAACTGATGTGTGTTTGCAGCAGTTCAGAAACCCTTTCTTTGGAGAATGTAGAAACAGTCATTTCCAGCCCTAGAGACGCATATAAGGGTTAGCAGTAAGAATGCGTTTCAAACACAGAAGACCCGTTTCTTACAAACTGATCTGCTGTGTGTTGGTTCCTTTTAGGAAGTTGCATCTATGTTTAGATTCAGCGAGGGAGAAACGCGTTTCTTCCAAAAGCTGCATTTGGACATTCCAGAATGGATGGGAGAACAGGCTGTAAAGAGAATTACCTTGCTCTAAAAGCAAAACGGAGCTATCTAACAGAATGGTTGTCACTGTGTGCATTCAACTTCCAGAGTTAAACTGATGTGTGTTTGCAGCAGTTCAGAAACCCTTTCTTTGGAGAATGTAGAAACAGTCATTTCCAGCCCTAGAGACGCATATAAGAGTTGGCAGTAAGAATGCGTTTCAAACACAGAAGACCCGCTTCTTACAAACTGATCTGCTGTGCGTTGGTTCCTTTTAGGATGTTGCATCTATGTTTATATTCAGTGAGGGAGAAACGCGTTTCTTCCAAAACCTGCGTTTGAACATTCCAGAGTGGATGGGAGAACAGGCTGTAAAGGGAAATACCTTGCTCTAAAAGCAAAACGGAGCTATCTAGCAGAATGTTTGTCAATGTGTGCACTCAACTTCCAGAGTTACATTGATGTGTGTTGGCAGCAGTTCAGAAACCCGTTCTTTGTAGAATGTAGAAACAGTCATTTACAGCCCTAGAGACGCATATAAGAGTTAGCAGTAAGAATGATTTTCAAACACAGAAGACCCGCTTCTTACAAACTGATATGCTGTGTGTTGGTTCCTTTTAGGAAGTTGCATCTATGTTTAGATTCAGCGAGCGAGAAACGCGTTTCTTCCAAAAGCTGCGTTTGGACATTCCAGAGTGGATGGGAGAACAGGCTGTAAAGGGAAATACCTTGCTCTAAAAGCAAAACGGAGCTATCTAGCAGAATGGTTGTCAATGTGTGCATTCAACTTCCAGAGTTACACTGATGTGTGTTTGCAGCATTTCAGAAACCCTTTCTTTGCAGAATGTAGAAACAGTCATTTCCAGCCCTAGAGACACATCTAAGAGTTAGCAGTAAGAATGCGTTTCAAACACAGAAGACCCGCTTCTTACAAACTGATCTGCTGTGTGTTGGTTCCTTTTAGGAAGTTGCATCTATGTTTAGATTCAGCGAGGGAGAAACGCGTTTTTTCCAAAAGCTGCGTTTGGATATTCCAGAGTGGATGGTAGAACAGGCTGTAAAGGGAAATAACTTGTTCTAAAAGCAAAACGGAGCTATCTAGCAGAATGGCTGTCAATGTGTGCATTCACCTTCCAGAGGTAAACTGATGTGTGTTTGCAGCAGTTCAGAAACCCTTTCTTTGGAGAATGTAGAAACAGTCATTTCCAGCCCTATAGACGCATATAAGAGATAGCAGTAAGAATGCGTTTCAAACACAGAAGACCCGCTTCTTACAAACTGATCTGCTATGTGTTGGTTCCTTTCAGGAAGTTGCATCTATGTTTAGATTCATCGAGGGAGAAATGCGTTTCTTCCAAAAGCTGCGTTTGGACATTCCAGAGTGGATGGGAGAACAGGCTGTAAATGGAAATACCTTGCTCTAAAAGCAAAACGGAGCTATCTAGCAGAATGTTTGTCAATGTGTGCATTCAACTTCCAGAGTTACACTGATGTGTGTTTGCAGCAGTTCAGAAACACCTTCTTTGGAGAATGTAGAAACAGTCATTTCCAGCCCTAGAAACGCATATAAGAGTTAGCAGTAAGAATGCGTTTCAAACACAGAAGACCCGCTTCTTACAAACTGATCTGCTGAGTGTTGGTTCCTTTTAGGAAGTTGCATCTATGTTTAGATTCAGCGAGGGAGAAATGCGTTTCTTCCAAAAGCTGCGTTTCGACATTCCAGAGTGGGTGGGAGAACAGGCTGTAAATGGAAATACCTTGCTCTAAAAGCAAAACGGAGCTATCTAGCAGAATGGTTATCAATGTGTGCATTCAACTTCCAGAGGTAAACTGATGTGTGTTTGCAGCAGTTCAGAAACCCTTACTTTGGAGAATGTAGAAACAATCATTTCCAGCCCTAGAGACGCATATAAGAGTTAGCAGTAAGAATGCGTTTCAAACACAGAAGACCCGCTTCTTACAAACTGATCTGCTGTGTGTTGGTTTCTTTTAGGAAGTTGCATCTATGTTTAGATTCAGCGAGGGAGAAACGCGATTCTTCCAAAAGCTGCGTTTGGACATTCCAGAGTGGATGGGAGAACAGGCTGTAAAGAGAAATACCTTGCTCTAAAAGCAAAACGGAACTATCTAGCAGAATGGTTGTCAATGTGTGCATTCAACTTCCAGAGGTAAACTGATGTGTCTTTGCAGCAATTCAGAAACCCTTTCTTTGCAGAATGTAGAAACAGTCATTTCCAGCCCTAGAGACAATTATAAGAGTTAGCAGTAAGAATGCGTTTCAAACACAGAAGACCCGCTTCTTACAAACTGATCTGCTGTTTGTTGGTTCCTTTTAGGAAGTTGCATCTATGTTTAGATTCAGCGAGGGAGAAACGCGTTTCTTCCAAAAGCTGCGTTTGGATATTCCAGAGTGGATAAGAGAACAGGCTGTAAAGGGAAATAACTTGTTCTAAAAGCAAAACGGAGCTATTTGGCAGAATGGTTGTCAATGTGTGCATTCAACTTCCAGAGTTAAACTGATGTGTGTTTGCAGCAGTTCAGAAAGCCTTTCTTTGCACAATGTAGAAACAGTCATTTCCAGCCCTAGAGACGCATATAAGAGTTAGCATTAAGAATGCGTTTCAAACACAGAAGACCCGCTTCTTACAAACTGATCTGCTGTGTGTTGGTTCCTTTTAGGAAGTTGCATCTATGTTTAGATTCAGCGAGGGAGAAACGCGTTTCTTCCAAAAGCTGCGTTTGGACATTCCAGAGTGGATGGGAGAACAGGCTGTAAAGGGAAATACCTTCTTCTAAAAGCAAAACGGAGCTATCTAACAGAATGGTTGTCAATGTGTGCATTCAACTTCCAGAGTTAAACTGATGTGTGTTTGCAGCAGTTCAGAAACCCTTTCTTTGGAGAATGTAGAAACAGTCATTTCCAGCCCTAGAGACGCATATAAGGGTTAGCAGTAAGAATGCGTTTCAAACACAGAAGACCCGCTTCTTACAAACTGATCTGCTGTGTGTTGGTTCCTTTTAGGAAGTTGCATCTATGTTTAGATTCAGCGAGGGAGAAACGCGTTTCTTCCAAAAGCTGCATTTGGACATTCCAGAGTGGATGGGAGAACAGGCTGTAAAGAGAAATACCTTGCTCTAAAAGCAAAACGGAGCTATCTAGCAGAATGTTTGTCAATGTGTGCATTCAACTTCCAGAGTTACACTGATGTGTGTTTGCAGCAGTTCAGAAACACCTTCTTTGGAGAATGTAGAAACAGTCATTTCCAGCCCTAGAAACGCATATAAGAGTTAGCAGTAAGAATGCGTTTCAAACACAGAAGACCCGCTTCTTACAAACTGATCTGCTGAGTGTTGGTTCCTTTTAGGAAGTTGCATCTATGTTTAGATTCAGCGAGGGAGAAATGCGTTTCTTCCAAAAGCTGCGTTTCGACATTCCAGAGTGGGTGGGAGAACAGGCTGTAAATGGAAATACCTCGCTCTAAAAGCAAAACGGAGCTATCTAGCAGAATGGTTATCAATGTGTGCATTCAACTTCCAGAGTTAAACTGATGTGTGTTTGCAGCAGTTCAGAAACCCTTTCTTTGGAGAATGTAGAAACAGTCATTTCCAGCCCTAGAGACGCATATAAGAGTTAGCAGTAAGAATGCGTTTCAAACACAGAAGACCCGCTTCTTACAAACTGATCTGCTGTGTGTTGGTTCCTTTTAGGAAGTTGCATCTATGTTTAGATTCAGCGAGGGAGAAACGCGATTCTTCCAAAAGCTGCGTTTGGACATTCCAGAGTGGATGGGAGAACAGGCTGTAAAGAGAAATACCTTGCTCGAAAAGCAAAACGGAGCTATCTAGCAGAATGGTTGTCAATGTGTGCATTCAACTTCCAGAGGTAAACTGATGTGTCTTTGCAGCAATTCAGAAACCCTTTCTTTGCAGAATGTAGAAACAGTCATTTCCAGCCCTAGAGACAATTATAAGAGTTAGCAGTAAGAATGCGTTTCAAACACAGAAGACCCGCTTCTTACAAACTGATCTGCTGTTTGTTGGTTCCTTTTAGGAAGTTGCATCTATGTTTAGATTCAGCGAGGGAGAAACGCGTTTCTTCCAAAAGCTGCGTTTGGATATTCCAGAGTGGATAAGAGAACAGGCTGTAAAGGGAAATAACTTGTTCTAAAAGCAAAACGGAGCTATTTGGCAGAATGGTTGTCAATGTGTGCATTCAACTTCCAGAGTTAAACTGATGTGTGTTTGCAGCAGTTCAGAAAGCCTTTCTTTGCAGAATGTAGAAACAGTCATTTCCAGCCCTAGAGACGCATATAAGAGTTAGCATTAAGAATGCGTTTCAAACACAGAAGACCCGCTTCTTACAAACTGATCTGCTGTGTGTTGGTTCCTTTTAGGAAGTTGCATCTATGTTTAGATTCAGCGAGGGAGAAACGCGTTTCTTCCAAAAGCTGCGTTTGGACATTCCAGAGTGGATGGGAGAACAGGCTGTAAAGGGAAATACCTTCTTCTAAAAGCAAAACGGAGCTATCTAGCAGAATGGTTGTCAATGTGTGCATTCAACTTCCAGAGTTAAACTGATGTGTGTTTGCAGCAGTTCAGAAACCCTTTCTTTGGAGAATGTAGAAACAGTCATTTCCAGCCCTAGAGACGCATATAAGGGTTAGCAGTAAGAATGCGTTTCAAACACAGAAGACCCGCTTCTTACAAACTGATCTGCTGTGTGTTGGTTCCTTTTAGGAAGTTGCATCTATGTTTAGATTCAGCGAGGGAGAAACGCGTTTCTTCCAAAAGCTGCATTTGGACATTCCAGAGTTGAAGGGAGAACAGGCTGTGAAGAGAAATACCTTGCTCTAAAAGCAAAACGGAGCTATCTAACAGAATGGTTGTCAATGTGTGCATTCAACTTCCAGAGTTAAACTGATGTGTGTTTGCAGCAGTTCAGAAACCCTTTCTTTGGAGAATGTAGAAACAGTCATTTCCAGCCCTAGAGACGCATATAAGAGTTAGCAGTAAGAATGCGTTTCAAACACAGAAGACCCGCTTCTTACAAACTGATCTGCTGAGTGTTGGTTCCTTTTAGGAAGTTGCATCTATGTTTAGATTCAGCGAGGGAGAAATGCGTTTCTTCCAAAAGCTGCGTTTGGACATTCCAGAGTGGGTGGGAGAACAGGCTGTAAATGGAAATACCTTGCTCTAAAAGCAAAACGGAGCTATCTAGCAGAATGGTTATCAATGTGTGCATTCAACTTCCAGAGGTAAACTGATGTGTGTTTGCAGCAGTTCAGAAACCCTTTCTTTGGAGAATGTAGAAACAGTCATTTCCAGCCCTAGAGACGCATATAAGGGTTAGCAGTAAGAATGCGTTTCAAACACAGAAGACCCGTTTCTTACAAACTGATCTGCTGTGTGTTGGTTCCTTTTAGGAAGTTGCATCTATGTTTAGATTCAGCGAGGGAGAAACGCGTTTCTTCCAAAAGCTGCATTTGGACATTCCAGAATGGATGGGAGAACAGGCTGTAAAGAGAATTACCTTGCTCTAAAAGCAAAACGGAGCTATCTAACAGAATGGTTGTCACTGTGTGCATTCAACTTCCAGAGTTAAACTGATGTGTGTTTGCAGCAGTTCAGAAACCCTTTCTTTGGAGAATGTAGAAACAGTCATTTCCAGCCCTAGAGACGCATATAAGAGTTGGCAGTAAGAATGCGTTTCAAACACAGAAGACCCGCTTCTTACAAACTGATCTGCTGTGCGTTGGTTCCTTTTAGGATGTTGCATCTATGTTTATATTCAGTGAGGGAGAAACGCGTTTCTTCCAAAACCTGCGTTTGAACATTCCAGAGTGGATGGGAGAACAGGCTGTAAAGGGAAATACCTTGCTCTAAAAGCAAAACGGAGCTATCTAGCAGAATGTTTGTCAATGTGTGCACTCAACTTCCAGAGTTACATTGATGTGTGTTGGCAGCAGTTCAGAAACCCGTTCTTTGTAGAATGTAGAAACAGTCATTTACAGCCCTAGAGACGCATATAAGAGTTAGCAGTAAGAATGATTTTCAAACACAGAAGACCCGCTTCTTACAAACTGATATGCTGTGTGTTGGTTCCTTTTAGGAAGTTGCATCTATGTTTAGATTCAGCGAGCGAGAAACGCGTTTCTTCCAAAAGCTGCGTTTGGACATTCCAGAGTGGATGGGAGAACAGGCTGTAAAGGGAAATACCTTGCTCTAAAAGCAAAACGGAGCTATCTAGCAGAATGGTTGTCAATGTGTGCATTCAACTTCCAGAGTTACACTGATGTGTGTTTGCAGCATTTCAGAAACCCTTTCTTTGCAGAATGTAGAAACAGTCATTTCCAGCCCTAGAGACACATCTAAGAGTTAGCAGTAAGAATGCGTTTCAAACACAGAAGACCCGCTTCTTACAAACTGATCTGCTGTGTGTTGGTTCCTTTTAGGAAGTTGCATCTATGTTTAGATTCAGCGAGGGAGAAACGCGTTTTTTCCAAAAGCTGCGTTTGGATATTCCAGAGTGGATGGTAGAACAGGCTGTAAAGGGAAATAACTTGTTCTAAAAGCAAAACGGAGCTATCTAGCAGAATGGCTGTCAATGTGTGCATTCACCTTCCAGAGGTAAACTGATGTGTGTTTGCAGCAGTTCAGAAACCCTTTCTTTGGAGAATGTAGAAACAGTCATTTCCAGCCCTATAGACGCATATAAGAGATAGCAGTAAGAATGCGTTTCAAACACAGAAGACCCGCTTCTTACAAACTGATCTGCTATGTGTTGGTTCCTTTCAGGAAGTTGCATCTATGTTTAGATTCATCGAGGGAGAAATGCGTTTCTTCCAAAAGCTGCGTTTGGACATTCCAGAGTGGATGGGAGAACAGGCTGTAAATGGAAATACCTTGCTCTAAAAGCAAAACGGAGCTATCTAGCAGAATGTTTGTCAATGTGTGCATTCAACTTCCAGAGTTACACTGATGTGTGTTTGCAGCAGTTCAGAAACACCTTCTTTGGAGAATGTAGAAACAGTCATTTCCAGCCCTAGAAACGCATATAAGAGTTAGCAGTAAGAATGCGTTTCAAACACAGAAGACCCGCTTCTTACAAACTGATCTGCTGAGTGTTGGTTCCTTTTAGGAAGTTGCATCTATGTTTAGATTCAGCGAGGGAGAAATGCGTTTCTTCCAAAAGCTGCGTTTCGACATTCCAGAGTGGGTGGGAGAACAGGCTGTAAATGGAAATACCTTGCTCTAAAAGCAAAACGGAGCTATCTAGCAGAATGGTTATCAATGTGTGCATTCAACTTCCAGAGGTAAACTGATGTGTGTTTGCAGCAGTTCAGAAACCCTTACTTTGGAGAATGTAGAAACAATCATTTCCAGCCCTAGAGACGCATATAAGAGTTAGCAGTAAGAATGCGTTTCAAACACAGAAGACCCGCTTCTTACAAACTGATCTGCTGTGTGTTGGTTTCTTTTAGGAAGTTGCATCTATGTTTAGATTCAGCGAGGGAGAAACGCGATTCTTCCAAAAGCTGCGTTTGGACATTCCAGAGTGGATGGGAGAACAGGCTGTAAAGAGAAATACCTTGCTCTAAAAGCAAAACGGAACTATCTAGCAGAATGGTTGTCAATGTGTGCATTCAACTTCCAGAGGTAAACTGATGTGTCTTTGCAGCAATTCAGAAACCCTTTCTTTGCAGAATGTAGAAACAGTCATTTCCAGCCCTAGAGACAATTATAAGAGTTAGCAGTAAGAATGCGTTTCAAACACAGAAGACCCGCTTCTTACAAACTGATCTGCTGTTTGTTGGTTCCTTTTAGGAAGTTGCATCTATGTTTAGATTCAGCGAGGGAGAAACGCGTTTCTTCCAAAAGCTGCGTTTGGATATTCCAGAGTGGATAAGAGAACAGGCTGTAAAGGGAAATAACTTGTTCTAAAAGCAAAACGGAGCTATTTGGCAGAATGGTTGTCAATGTGTGCATTCAACTTCCAGAGTTAAACTGATGTGTGTTTGCAGCAGTTCAGAAAGCCTTTCTTTGCACAATGTAGAAACAGTCATTTCCAGCCCTAGAGACGCATATAAGAGTTAGCATTAAGAATGCGTTTCAAACACAGAAGACCCGCTTCTTACAAACTGATCTGCTGTGTGTTGGTTCCTTTTAGGAAGTTCCATCTATGTTTAGATTCAGCGAGGGAGAAACGCGTTTCTTCCAAAAGCTGCGTTTGGACATTCCAGAGTGGATGGGAGAACAGGCTGTAAAGGGAAATACCTTCTTCTAAAAGCAAAACGGAGCTATCTAACAGAATGGTTGTCAATGTGTGCATTCAACTTCCAGAGTTAAACTGATGTGTGTTTGCAGCAGTTCAGAAACCCTTTCTTTGGAGAATGTAGAAACAGTCATTTCCAGCCCTAGAGACGCATATAAGGGTTAGCAGTAAGAATGCGTTTCAAACACAGAAGACCCGCTTCTTACAAACTGATCTGCTGTGTGTTGGTTCCTTTTAGGAAGTTGCATCTATGTTTAGATTCAGCGAGGGAGAAACGCGTTTCTTCCAAAAGCTGCATTTGGACATTCCAGAGTGGATGGGAGAACAGGCTGTAAAGAGAAATACCTTGCTCTAAAAGCAAAACGGAGCTATCTAGCAGAATGTTTGTCAATGTGTGCATTCAACTT
This sequence comes from Saimiri boliviensis, assembly GCF_048565385.1. Taxonomy (NCBI): domain Eukaryota; kingdom Metazoa; phylum Chordata; class Mammalia; order Primates; family Cebidae; genus Saimiri; species Saimiri boliviensis. The sequence continues at coordinate 57,205,959 of NC_133462.1, forward strand.
CCAGAGTTACACTGATGTGTGTTTGCAGCAGTTCAGAAACACCTTCTTTGGAGAATGTAGAAACAGTCATTTCCAGCCCTAGAAACGCATATAAGAGTTAGCAGTAAGAATGCGTTTCAAACACAGAAGACCCGCTTCTTACAAACTGATCTGCTGAGTGTTGGTTCCTTTTAGGAAGTTGCATCTATGTTTAGATTCAGCGAGGGAGAAATGCGTTTCTTCCAAAAGCTGCGTTTCGACATTCCAGAGTGAGTGGGAGAACAGGCTGTAAATGGAAATACCTCGCTCTAAAAGCAAAACGGAGCTATCTAGCAGAATGGTTATCAATGTGTGCATTCAACTTCCAGAGTTAAACTGATGTGTGTTTGCAGCAGTTCAGAAACCCTTTCTTTGGAGAATGTAGAAACAGTCATTTCCAGCCCTAGAGACGCATATAAGAGTTAGCAGTAAGAATGCGTTTCAAACACAGAAGACCCGCTTCTTACAAACTGATCTGCTGTGTGTTGGTTCCTTTTAGGAAGTTGCATCTATGTTTAGATTCAGCGAGGGAGAAACGCGATTCTTCCAAAAGCTGCGTTTGGACATTCCAGAGTGGATGGGAGAACAGGCTGTAAAGAGAAATACCTTGCTCGAAAAGCAAAACGGAGCTATCTAGCAGAATGGTTGTCAATGTGTGCATTCAACTTCCAGAGGTAAACTGATGTGTCTTTGCAGCAATTCAGAAACCCTTTCTTTGCAGAATGTAGAAACAGTCATTTCCAGCCCTAGAGACAATTATAAGAGTTAGCAGTAAGAATGCGTTTCAAACACAGAAGACCCGCTTCTTACAAACTGATCTGCTGTGTGTTGGTTCCTTTTAGGAAGTTGCATCTATGTTTAGATTCAGCGAGGGAGAAACGCGTTTCTTCCAAAAGCTGCGTTTGGATATTCCAGAGTGGATAAGAGAACAGGCTGTAAAGGGAAATAACTTGTTCTAAAAGCAAAACGGAGCTATTTGGCAGAATGGTTGTCAATGTGTGCATTCAACTTCCAGAGTTAAACTGATGTGTGTTTGCAGCAGTTCAGAAAGCCTTTCTTTGCAGAATGTAGAAACAGTCATTTCCAGCCCTAGAGACGCATATAAGAGTTAGCATTAAGAATGCGTTTCAAACACAGAAGACCCGCTTCTTACAAACTGATCTGCTGTTTGTTGGTTCCTTTTAGGAAGTTGCATCTATGTTTAGATTCAGCGAGGGAGAAACGCGTTTCTTCCAAAAGCTGTGTTTGGACATTCCAGAGTGGATGGGAGAACAGGCTGTAAAGGGAAATACCTTCTTCTAAAAGCAAAACGGAGCTATCTAGCAGAATGGTTGTCAATGTGTGCATTCAACTTCCAGAGTTAAACTGATGTGTGTTTGCAGCAGTTCAGAAACCCTTTCTTTGGAGAATGTAGAAACAGTCATTTCCAGCCCTAGAGACGCATATAAGGGTTAGCAGTAAGAATGCGTTTCAAACACAGAAGACCCGCTTCTTACAAACTGATCTGCTGTGTGTTGGTTCCTTTTAGGAAGTTGCATCTATGTTTAGATTCAGCGAGGGAGAAACGCGTTTCTTCCAAAAGCTGCATTTGGACATTCCAGAGTTGAAGGGAGAACAGGCTGTAAAGAGAAATACCTTGCTCTAAAAGCAAAACGGAACTATCTAACAGAATGGTTGTCAATGTGTGCATTCAACTTCCAGAGTTAAACTGATGTGTGTTTGCAGCAGTTCAGAAACCCTTTCTTTGGAGAATGTAGAAACAGTCATTTCCAGCCCTAGAGACGCATATAAGAGTTAGCAGTAAGAATGCGTTTCAAACACAGAAGACCCGCTTCTTTCAAACTGATCTGCTGAGTGTTGGTTCCTTTTAGGAAGTTGCATCTATGTTTAGATTCAGCGAGGGAGAAAAGCGTTTCTTCCAAAAGCTGCGTTTGGACATTCCAGAGTGGATGGGAGAACAGGCTGTAAAGAGAAATACCTTGCTCTAAAAGCAAAACGGAGCTATCTAGCAGAATGGTTGTCAATGTGTGCATTCAACTTCCAGAGGTAAACTGATGTGTCTTTGCAGCAATTCAGAAACCCTTTCTTTGCAGAATGTAGAAACAGTCATTTCCAGCCCTAGAGACAATTATAAGAGTTAGCAGTAAGAATGCGTTTCAAACACAGAAGACCCGCTTCTTACAAACTGATCTGCTGTTTGTTGGTTCCTTTTAGGAAGTTGCATCTATGTTTAGATTCAGCGAGGGAGAAACGCGTTTCTTCCAAAAGCTGCGTTTGGATATTCCAGAGTGGATAAGAGAACAGGCTGTAAAGGGAAATAACTTGTTCTAAAAGCAAAACGGAGCTATTTGGCAGAATGGTTGTCAATGTGTGCATTCAACTTCCAGAGTTAAACTGATGTGTGTTTGCAGCAGTTCAGAAAGCCTTTCTTTGCAGAATGTAGAAACAGTCATTTCCAGCCCTAGAGACGCATATAAGAGTTAGCATTAAGAATGCGTTTCAAACACAGAAGACCCGCTTCTTACAAACTGATCTGCTGTGTGTTGGTTCCTTTTAGGAAGTTGCATCTATGTTTAGATTCAGCGAGGGAGAAACGCGTTTCTTCCAAAAGCTGCGTTTGGACATTCCAGAGTGGATGGGAGAACAGGCTGTAAAGGGAAATACCTTCTTCTAAAAGCAAAACGGAGCTATCTAGCAGAATGGTTGTCAATGTGTGCATTCAACTTCCAGAGTTAAACTGATGTGTGTTTGCAGCAGTTCAGAAACCCTTTCTTTGGAGAATGTAGAAACAGTCATTTCCAGCCCTAGAGACGCATATAAGGGTTAGCAGTAAGAATGCGTTTCAAACACAGAAGACCCGCTTCTTACAAACTGATCTGCTGTGTGTTGGTTCCTTTTAGGAAGTTGCATCTATGTTTAGATTCAGCGAGGGAGAAACGCGTTTCTTCCAAAAGCTGCATTTGGACATTCCAGAGTTGAAGGGAGAACAGGCTGTGAAGAGAAATACCTTGCTCTAAAAGCAAAACGGAGCTATCTAACAGAATGGTTGTCAATGTGTGCATTCAACTTCCAGAGTTAAACTGATGTGTGTTTGCAGCAGTTCAGAAACCCTTTCTTTGGAGAATGTAGAAACAGTCATTTCCAGCCCTAGAGACGCATATAAGAGTTAGCAGTAAGAATGCGTTTCAAACACAGAAGACCCGCTTCTTACAAACTGATCTGCTGAGTGTTGGTTCCTTTTAGGAAGTTGCATCTATGTTTAGATTCAGCGAGGGAGAAATGCGTTTCTTCCAAAAGCTGCGTTTGGACATTCCAGAGTGGGTGGGAGAACAGGCTGTAAATGGAAATACCTTGCTCTAAAAGCAAAACGGAGCTATCTAGCAGAATGGTTATCAATGTGTGCATTCAACTTCCAGAGGTAAACTGATGTGTGTTTGCAGCAGTTCAGAAACCCTTTCTTTGGAGAATGTAGAAACAGTCATTTCCAGCCCTAGAGACGCATATAAGAGTTAGCAGTAAGAATGCGTTTCAAACACAGAAGACCCGCTTCTTACAAACTGATCTGCTGTGTGTTGGTTCCTTTTAGGAAGTTGCATCTATGTTTAGATTCAGCGAGGGAGAAACGCGTTTCTTCCAAAAGCTGCGTTTGGACATTCCAGAGTGGATGGGAGAACAGGCTGTAAAGAGAAATACCTTGCTCTAAAAGCAAAACGGAGCTATTTGGCAGAATGGTTGTCAATGTGTGCATTCAACTTCCAGAGTTAAACTGATGTGTGTTTGCAGCAGTTCAGAAAGCCTTTCTTTGCAGAATGTAGAAACAGTCATTTCCAGCCCTAGAGACGCATATAAGAGTTAGCATTAAGAATGCGTTTCAAACACAGAAGACCCGCTTCTTACAAACTGATCTGCTGTGTGTTGGTTCCTTTTAGGAGGTTGCATCTATGTTTAGATTCAGCGAGGGAGAAACGCGTTTCTTCCAAAAGCTGCGTTTGGACATTCCAGAGTGGATGGGAGAACAGGCTGTAAAGGGAAATACCTTCTTCTAAAAGCAAAACGGAGCTATCTAGCAGAATGGTTGTCAATGTGTGCATTCAACTTCCAGAGTTAAACTGATGTGTGTTTGCAGCAGTTCAGAAACCCTTTCTTTGGAGAATGTAGAAACAGTCATTTCCAGCCCTAGAGACGCATATAAGGGTTAGCAGTAAGAATGCGTTTCAAACACAGAAGACCCGCTTCTTACAAACTGATCTGCTGTGTGTTGGTTCCTTTAAGGAAGTTGCATCTATGTTTAGATTCAGCGAGGGAGAAACGCGTTTCTTCCAAAAGCTGCATTTGGACATTCCAGAGTGGATGGGAGAACAGGCTGTAAAGAGAAATACCTTGCTCTAAAAGCAAAACGGAGCTATCTAACAGAATGGTTGTCAATGTGTGCATTCAACTTCCAGAGTTAAACTGATGTGTGTTTGCAGCAGTTCAGAAACCCTTTCTTAGGAGAATGTAGAAACAGTCATTTCCAGCCCTAGAGACGCATATAAGAGTTAGCAGTAAGAATGCGTTTCAAACACAGAAGACCCGCTTCTTACAAACTGATCTGCTGTGCGTTGGTTCCTTTTAGGATGTTGCATCTATCTTTATATTCAGTGTGGGAGAAACGCGTTTCTTCCAAAACCTGCGTTTGAACATTCCAGAGTGGATGGGAGAACAGGCTGTAAAGGGAAATACCTTGCTCTAAAAGCAAAACGGAGCTATCTAGCAGAATGATTGTCAATGTGTGCACTCAACTTCCAGAGTTACATTGATGTGTGTTGGCAGCAGTTCAGAAACCCGTTCTTTGGAGAATGTAGAAACAGTCATTTACAGCCCTAGAGACGCATATAAGAGTTAGCAGTAAGAATGCGTTTCAAACACAGAAGACCCGCTTCTTACAAACTGATATGCTGTGTGTTGGTTCCTTTTAGGAAGTTGCATCTATGTTTAGATTCAGCGAGCGAGAAACGCGTTTCTTCCAAAAGCTGCATTTTGACATTCCAGAGTGGATTGGATAACAGGCTGTAAAGGGAAATACCTTGCTCTAAAAGCAAAACGGAGCTATCTAGCAGAATGGTTGTCAATGTGTGCATTCAACTTCCAGAGTTACACTGATGTGTGTTTGCAGCATTTCAGAAACCCTTTCTTTGCAGAATGTAGAAACAGTCATTTCCAGCCCTAGAGACACATCTAAGAGTTAGCAGTAAGAATGCGTTTCAAACACAGAAGACCCGCTTCTTACAAACTGATCTGCTGTGTGTTGGTTCCTTTTAGGAAGTTGCATCTATGTTTAGATTCAGCGAGGGAGAAACGCGTTTTTTCCAAAAGCTGCGTTTGGATATTCCAGAGTGGATGGTAGAACAGGCTGTAAAGGGAAATAACTTGTTCTAAAAGCAAAACGGAGCTATCTAGCAGAATGGTTGTCAATGTGTGCATTCACCTTCCAGAGTTAAACTGATGTGTGTTTGCAGCAGTTCAGAAACCCTTTCTTTGGAGAATGTAGAAACAGTCATTTCCAGCCCTAGAGACGCATATAAGAGTTAGCAGTAAGAATGCGTTTCAAACACAGAAGACCCGCTTCTTACAAACTGATCTGCTGTGTGTTGGTTCCTTTTAGGAAGTTGCATCTATGTTTAGATTCAGCGAGGGAGAAACGCGTTTCTTCCAAAAGCTGCGTTTGGACATTCCAGAGTGGATGGGAGAACAGGCTGTAAAGAGAAATACCTTGCTCTAAAAGCAAAACGGAGCTATCTAGCAGAATGGTTGTCAATGTGTGCATTCAACTTCCAGAGGTAAACTGATGTGTCTTTGCAGCAATTCAGAAACCCTTTCTTTGCAGAATGTAGAAACAGTCATTTCCAGCCCTAGAGACAATTATAAGAGTTAGCAGTAAGAATGCGTTTCAAACACGGAAGACCCGCTTCTTACAAACTGATCTGCTGTTTGTTGGTTCCTTTTAGGAAGTTGCATCTATGTTTAGATTCAGCGAGGGAGAAACGCGTTTCTTCCAAAAGCTGCGTTTGGATATTCCAGAGTGGATAAGAGAACAGGCTGTAAAGGGAAATAACTTGTTCTAAAAGCAAAACGGAGCTATTTGGCAGAATGGTTGTCAATGTGTGCATTCAACTTCCAGAGTTAAACTGATGTGTGTTTGCAGCAGTTCAGAAAGCCTTTCTTTGCAGAATGTAGAAACAGTCATTTCCAGCCCTAGAGACGCATATAAGAGTTAGCATTAAGAATGCGTTTCAAACACAGAAGACCCGCTTCTTACAAGCTGATCTGCTGTGTGTTGGTTCCTTTTAGGAAGTTGCATCTATGTTTAGATTCAGCGAGGGAGAAACGCGTTTCTTCCAAAAGCTGCGTTTGGACATTCCAGAGTGGATGGGAGAACAGGCTGTAAAGGGAAATACCTTCTTCTAAAAGCAAAACGGAGCTATCTAGCAGAATGGTTGTCAATGTGTGCATTCAACTTCCAGAGTTAAACTGATGTGTGTTTGCAGCAGTTCAGAAACCCTTTCTTTGGAGAATGTAGAAACAGTCATTTCCAGCCCTAGAGACGCATATAAGGGTTAGCAGTAAGAATGCGTTTCAAACACAGAAGACCCGCTTCTTACAAACTGATCTGCTGTGTGTTGGTTCCTTTTAGGAAGTTGCATCTATGTTTAGATTCAGCGAGGGAGAAACGCGTTTCTTCCAAAAGCTGCATTTGGACATTCCAGAGTGGATGGGAGAACAGGCTGTAAAGAGAAATACCTTGCTCTAAAAGCAAAACGGAGCTATCTAACAGAATGGTTGTCAATGTGTGCATTCAACTTCCAGAGTTACACTGATGTGTGTTTGCAGCAGTTCAGAAACACCTTCTTTGGAGAATGTAGAAACAGTCATTTCCAGCCCTAGAAACGCATATAAGAGTTAGCAGTAAGAATGCGTTTCAAACTCAGAAGAACCGCTTCTTACAAACTGATCTGCTGTGTGTTGGTTCGTTTTAGGAAGTTGCATCTATGTTTAGATTCAGCGAGGGAGAAAAGCGTTTCTTCCAAAAGCTGCGTTTGGACATTCCAGAGTGGATGAGAGAACAGGCTGTAACGGGAAATACCTTGTTCTAAAAGGAAAACGGAGCTATCTAGCAGAATGGTTGTCAATGTGTGCATTCAACTTCCAGAGTTACACTGATGTGTGTTTGCAGCAGTTCAGAAACCCTTTCTTTGGAGAATGTAGAAACAGTCATTTCCAGCCCTAGAGACAATTATAAGAGTTAGCAGTAAGAATGCGTTTCAAACACAGAAGACCCGCTTCTTACAAACTGATCTGCTGTTTGTTGGTTCCTTTTAGGAAGTTGCATCTATGTTTAGATTCAGCGAGGGAGAAACGCGTTTCTTCCAAAAGCTGCGTTTGGATATTCCAGAGTGGATAAGAGAACAGGCTGTAAAGGGAAACAACTTGTTCTAAAAGCAAAACGGAGCTATTTGGCAGAATGGTTGTCAATGTGTGCATTCAACTTCCAGAGTTAAACTGATGTGTGTTTGCAGCAGTTCAGAAAGCCTTTCTTTGCAGAATGTAGAAACAGTCATTTCCAGCCCTAGAGACGCATATAAGAGTTAGCATTAAGAATGCGTTTCAAACACAGAAGACCCGCTTCTTACAAACTGATCTGCTGTGTGTTGGTTCCTTTTAGGAAGTTGCATCTATGTTTAGATTCAGCGAGGGAGAAACGCGTTTCTTCCAAAAGCTGCGTTTGGACATTCCAGAGTGGATGGGAGAACAGGCTGTAAAGGGAAATACCTTCTTCTAAAAGCAAAACGGAGCTATCTAGCAGAATGGTTGTCAATGTGTGCATTCAACTTCCAGAGTTAAACTGATGTGTGTTTGCAGCAGTTCAGAAACCCTTTCTTTGGAGAATGTAGAAACAGTCATTTCCAGCCCTAGAGACGCATATAAGGGTTAGCAGTAAGAATGCGTTTCAAACACAGAAGACCCGCTTCTTACAAACTGATCTGCTGTGTGTTGGTTCCTTTTAGGAAGTTGCATCTATGTTTAGATTCAGCGAGGGAGAAACGCGTTTCTTCCAAAAGCTGCATTTGGACATTCCAGAGTGGATGGGAGAACAGGCTGTAAAGAGAAATACCTTGCTCTAAAAGCAAAACGGAGCTATCTAACAGAATGGTTGTCAATGTGTGCATTCAGCTTCCAGAGTTAAACTGATGTGTGTTTGCAGCAGTTCAGAAACCCTTTCTTTGGAGAATGTAGAAACAGTCATTTCCAGCCCTAGAGACGCATATAAGAGTTAGCAGTAAGAATGCGTTTCAAACACAGAAGACCCGCTTCTTACAAACTGATCTGCTGTGTGTTGGTTCCTTTTAGGAAGTTGCATCTATGTTTAGATTCAGCGAGGGAGAAACGCGTTTCTTCCAAAAGCTGCGTTTGGACATTCCAGAGTGGATGGGAGAACAGGCTGTAAAGGGAAATACCTTCTTCTAAAAGCAAAACGGAGCTATCTAACAGAATGGTTGTCAATGTGTGCATTCAACTTCCAGAGTTAAACTGATGTGTGTTTGCAGCAGTTCAGAAACCCTTTCTTTGGAGAATGTAGAAACAGTCATTTCCAGCCCTAGAGACGCATATAAGGGTTAGCAGTAAGAATGCGTTTCAAACACAGAAGACCCGCTTCTTACAAACTGATCTGCTGTGTGTTGGTTCCTTTTAGGAAGTTGCATCTATGTTTAGATTCAGCGAGGGAGAAACGCGTTTCTTCCAAAAGCTGCGTTTGGACATTCCAGAGTGGATGAGAGAACAGGCTGTAACGGGAAATACCTTGTTCTAAAAGAAAAACGGAGCTATCTAGCAGAATGGTCGTCAATGTGTGCATTCAACTTCCAGAGTTACACTGATGCGTGTTTGCAGCAGTTCAGAAACCCTTTCTTTGGAGAATGTAGAAACAGTCATTTCCAGCCCTAGAGACGCATATAAGAGTTAGCATTAAGAATGCGTTTCAAACACAGAAGACCCGCTTCTTACAAACTGATCTGCTGTGTGTTGGTTCCTTTTAGGAAGTTGCATCTATGTTTAGATTCAGCGAGGGAGAAACGCGTTTCTTCCAAAAGCTGCGTTTGGACATTCCAGAGTGGATGGGAGAACAGGCTGTAAAGGGAAATACCTTCTTCTAAAAGCAAAACGGAGCTATCTAGCAGAATGGTTGTCAATGTGTGCATTCAACTTCCAGAGTTAAACTGATGTGTGTTTGCAGCAGTTCAGAAACCCTTTCTTTGGAGAATGTAGAAACAGTCATTTCCAGCCCTAGAGACGCATATAAGGGTTAGCAGTAAGAATGCGTTTCAAACACAGAAGACCCGCTTCTTACAAACTGATCTGCTGTGTGTTGGTTCCTTTTAGGAAGTTGCATCTATGTTTAGATTCAGCGAGGGAGAAACGCGTTTCTTCCAAAAGCTGCATTTGGACATTCCAGAGTGGATGGGAGAACAGGCTGTAAAGAGAAATACCTTGCTCTAAAAGCAAAACGGAGCTATCTAACAGAATGGTTGTCAATGTGTGCATTCAGCTTCCAGAGTTAAACTGATGTGTGTTTGCAGCAGTTCAGAAACCCTTTCTTTGGAGAATGTAGAAACAGTCATTTCCAGCCCTAGAGACGCATATAAGAGTTAGCAGTAAGAATGCGTTTCAAACACAGAAGACCCGCTTCTTACAAACTGATCTGCTGTGTGTTGGTTCCTTTTAGGAAGTTGCATCTATGTTTAGATTCAGCGAGGGAGAAACGCGTTTCTTCCAAAAGCTGCGTTTGGACATTCCAGAGTGGATGGGAGAACAGGCTGTAAAGGGAAATACCTTCTTCTAAAAGCAAAACGGAGCTATCTAACAGAATGGTTGTCAATGTGTGCATTCAACTTCCAGAGTTAAACTGATGTGTGTTTGCAGCAGTTCAGAAACCCTTTCTTTGGAGAATGTAGAAACAGTCATTTCCAGCCCTAGAGACGCATATAAGGGTTAGCAGTAAGAATGCGTTTCAAACACAGAAGACCCGCTTCTTACAAACTGATCTGCTGTGTGTTGGTTCCTTTTAGGAAGTTGCATCTATGTTTAGATTCAGCGAGGGAGAAACGCGTTTCTTCCAAAAGCTGCATTTGGACATTCCAGAGTGGATGGGAGAACAGGCTGTAAAGAGAAATACCTTGCTCTAAAAGCAAAACGGAGCTATCTAACAGAATGGTTGTCAATGTGTGCACTCAACTTCCAGAGTTACATTGATGTGTGTTTGCAGCAGTTCAGAAAGCCTTTCTTTGCAGAATGTAGAAACAGTCATTTCCAGCCCTAGAGACGCATATAAGAGTTAGCATTAAGAATGCGTTTCAAACACAGAAGACCCGCTTCTTACAAACTGATCTGCTGTGTGTTGGTTCCTTTTAGGAAGTTGCATCTATGTTTAGATTCAGCGAGGGAGAAACGCGTTTCTTCCAAAAGCTGCGTTTGGACATTCCAGAGTGGATGGGAGAACAGGCTGTAAAGGGAAATACCTTCTTCTAAAAGCAAAACGGAGCTATCTAACAGAATGGTTGTCAATGTGTGCATTCAACTTCCAGAGTTAAACTGATGTGTGTTTGCAGCAGTTCAGAAACACCTTCTTTGGAGAATGTAGAAACAGTCATTTCCAGCCCTAGAAACGCATATAAGAGTTAGCAGTAAGAATGCGTTTCAAACACAGAAGAACCTCTTCTTACAAACTGATCTGCTGTGTGTTGGTTCGTTTTAGGAAGTTGCATCTATGTTTAGATTCAGCGAGGGAGAAAAGCGTTTCTTCCAAAAGCTGCGTTTGGACATTCCAGAGTGGATGAGAGAACAGGCTGTAACGGGAAATACCTTGTTCTAAAAGAAAAACGGAGCTATCTAGCAGAATGGTCGTCAATGTGTGCATTCAACTTCCAGAGTTACACTGATGCGTGTTTGCAGCAGTTCAGAAACCCTTTCTTTGGAGAATGTAGAAACAGTCATTTCCAGCCCTAGAGACGCATATAAGAGTTAGCAGTAAGAATGCGTTTCAAACACAGAAGACCCGCTTCTTACAAACTGATCTGCTGTGTGTTGGTTCCTTTCAGGAAGTTGCATCTATGTTTAGATTCAGCGATGGAGAAATGCGTTTCTTCCAAAAGCTGCGTTTGGACATTCCAGAGTGGATGAGAGAACAGGCTGTAACGGGAAATACCTTGTTCTAAAAGCAAAACGGAGCTATCTAGCAGAATGGTTGTCAATGTGTGCATTCAACTTCCAGAGTTACACTGATGCGTGTTTGCAGCAGTTCAGAAACCCTTTCTTTGGAGAATGTAGAAACAGTCATTTCCAGCCCTAGAGACGCATATAAGAGTTAGCATTAAGAATGCGTTTCAAACACAGAAGACCCGCTTCTTACAAACTGATCTGCTGTGTGTTGGTTCCTTTTAGGAAGTTGAATCTATGTTTAGATTCAGCGAGGGAGAAACGCGTTTCTTCCAAAAGCTGTGTTTGGACATTCCAGAGTGGATGGGAGAACAGGCTGTAAAAAGAAATACCTTCTTCTAAAAGCAAAACGGAGCTATCTAGCAGAATGGTTGTCAATGTGTGCATTCAACTTCCAGAGTTAAACTGATGTGTGTTTGCAGCAGTTCAGAAACCCTTTCTTTGGAGAATGTAGAAACAGTCATTTCCAGCCCTAGAGACGCATATAAGGGTTAGCAGTAAGAATGCGTTTCAAACACAGAAGACCCGCTTCTTACAAACTGATCTGCTGTGTGTTGGTTCCTTTTAGGAAGTTGCATCTATGTTTAGATTCAGCGAGGGAGAAACGCGTTTCTTCCAAAAGCTGCATTTGGACATTCCAGAGTTGAAGGGAGAACAGGCTGTAAAGAGAAATACCTTGCTCTAAAAGCAAAACGGAGCTATCTAACAGAATGGTTGTCAATGTGTGCATTCAACTTCCAGAGTTAAACTGATGTGTGTTTGCAGCAATTCAGAAACCCTTTCTTTGGAGAATGTAGAAACAGTCATTTCCAGCCCTAGAGACGCATATAAGAGTTAGCAGTAAGAATGCGTTTCAAACACAGAAGACCCGCTTCTTACAAACTGATCTGCTGAGTGTTGGTTCCTTTTAGGAAGTTGCATCTATGTTTAGATTCAGCGAGGGAGAAATGCGTTTCTTCCAAAAGCTGCGTTTGGACATTCCAGAGTGGGTGGGAGAACAGGCTGTAAATGGAAATACCTTGCTCTAAAAGCAAAACGGAGCTATCTAGCAGAATGGTTATCAATGTGTGCATTCAACTTCCAGAGGTAAACTGATGTGTGTTTGCAGCAGTTCAGAAACCCTTTCTTTGGAGAATGTAGAAACAGTCATTTCCAGCCCTAGAGACGAATATAAGAGTTAGCAGTAAGAATGCGTTTCAAACACAGAAGACCCGCTTCTTACAAACTGATCTGCTGTGTGTTGGTTCCTTTTAGGAAGTTGCATCTATGTTTAGATTCAGCGAGGGAGAAACGCGTTTCTTCCAAAAGCTGCGTTTGGACATTCCAGAGTGGATGGGAGAACAGGCTGTAAAGAGAAATACCTTGCTCTAAAAGCAAAACGGAGCTATCTAGCAGAATGGTTGTCAATGTGTGCATTCAACTTCCAGAGGTAAACTGATGTGTCTTTGCAGCAATTCAGAAACCCTTTCTTTGCAGAATGTAGAAACAGTCATTTCCAGCCCTAGAGACAATTATATGAGTTAGCAGTAAGAATGCGTTTCAAACACAGAAGACCCGCTTCTTACAAACTGATCTGCTGTTTGTTGGTTCCTTTTAGGAAGTTGCATCTATGTTTAGATTCAGCGAGGGAGAAACGCGTTTCTTCCAAAAGCTGCGTTTGGATATTTCAGAGTGGATAAGAGAACAGGCTGTAAAGGGAAATAACTTGTTCTAAAAGCAAAACGGAGCTATTTGGCAGAATGGTTGTCAATGTGTGCATTCAACTTCCAGAGTTAAACTGATGTGTGTTTGCAGCAGTTCAGAAAGCCTTTCTTTGCAGAATGTAGAAACAGTCATTTCCAGCCCTAGAGACGCATATAAGAGTTAGCATTAAGAATGTGTTTCAAACACAGAAGACCCGCTTCTTACAAACTGATCTGCTGTGTGTTGGTTCCTTTTAGGAGGTTGCATCTATGTTTAGATTCAGCGAGGGAGAAACGCGTTTCTTCCAAAAGCTGCGTTTGGACATTCCAGAGTGGATGGGAGAACAGGCTGTAAAGGGAAATACCTTCTTCTAAAAGCAAAACGGAGCTATCTAGCAGAATGGTTGTCAATGTGTGCATTCAACTTCCAGAGTTAAACTGATGTGTGTTTGCAGCAGTTCAGAAACCCTTTCTTTGGAGAATGTAGAAACAGTCATTTCCAGCCCTAGAGACGCATATAAGGGTTAGCAGTAAGAATGCGTTTCAAACACAGAAGACCCGCTTCTTACAAACTGATCTGCTGTGTGTTGGTTCCTTTAAGGAAGTTGCATCTATGTTTAGATTCAGCGAGGGAGAAACGCGTTTCTTCCAAAAGCTGCATTTGGACATTCCAGAGTGGATGGGAGAACAGGCTGTAAAGAGAAATACCTTGCTCTAAAAGCAAAACGGAGCTATCTAACAGAATGGTTGTCAATGTGTGCATTCAACTTCCAGAGTTAAACTGATGTGTGTTTGCAGCAGTTCAGAAACCCTTTCTTTGGAGAATGTAGAAACAGTCATTTCCAGCCCTAGAGACGCATATAAGAGTTAGCAGTAAGAATGCGTTTCAAACACAGAAGACCCGCTTCTTACAAACTGATCTGCTGTGCGTTGGTTCCTTTTAGGATGTTGCATCTATCTTTATATTCAGTGTGGGAGAAACGCGTTTCTTCCAAAACCTGCGTTTGAACATTCCAGAGTGGATGGGAGAACAGGCTGTAAAGGGAAATACCTTGCTCTAAAAGCAAAACGGAGCTATCTAGCAGAATGATTGTCAATGTGTGCACTCAACTTCCAGAGTTACATTGATGTGTGTTGGCAGCAGTTCAGAAACCCGTTCTTTGGAGAATGTAGAAACAGTCATTTACAGCCCTAGAGACGCATATAAGAGTTAGCAGTAAGAATGCGTTTCAAACACAGAAGACCCGCTTCTTACAAACTGATATGCTGTGTGTTGGTTCCTTTTAGGAAGTTGCATCTATGTTTAGATTCAGCGAGCGAGAAACGCGTTTCTTCCAAAAGCTGCGTTTGGACATTCCAGAGTGGATTGGATAACAGGCTGTAAAGGGAAATACCTTGCTCTAAAAGCAAAACGGAGCTATCTAGCAGAATGGTTATCAATGTGTGCATTCAACTTCCAGAGTTACACTGATGTGTGTTTGCAGCATTTCAGAAACCCTTTCTTTGCAGAATGTAGACACAGTCATTTCCAGCCCTAGAGACACATCTAAGAGTTAGCAGTAAGAATGCGTTTCAAACACAGAAGACCCGCTTCTTACAAACTGATCTGCTGTGTGTTGGTTCCTTTTAGGAAGTTGCATCTATGTTTAGATTCAGCGAGGGAGAAACGCGTTTTTTCCAAAAGCTGCGTTTGGATATTCCAGAGTGGATGGTAGAACAGGCTGTAAAGGGAAATAACTTGTTCTAAAAGCAAAACGGAGCTATCTAGCAGAATGGTTGTCAATGTGTGCATTCACCTTCCAGAGTTAAACTGATGTGTGTTTGCAGCAGTTCAGAAACCCTTTCTTTGGAGAATGTAGAAACAGTCATTTCCAGCCCTATAGACGCATATAAGAGATAGCAGTAAGAATGCGTTTCAAACACAGAAGACCCGCTTCTTACAAACTGATCTGCTATGTGTTGGTTCCTTTTAGGAAGTTGCATCTATGTTTAGATTCATCGAGGGAGAAATGCGTTTCTTCCAAAAGCTGCGTTTGGACATTCCAGAGTGGATGGGAGAAAAGGCTGTAAAGGGAAATACCTTACTCTAAAAGCAAAACGCAGCTATCTAGCAGAATGGTTGTCAATGTGTGCATTCAACTTCCAGAGTTAAACTGATGTGTCTTTGCAGCAGTTCAGAAACCCTTTCTTTGCAGAATGTAGAAACAGTCATTTCCAGCCATAGAGACGCATATAAGAGTTAGCAGTAAGAATGAGTTTCAAACACAGAAGACCCGCTTCTTACAAACTGATCTGCTGTGTGTTGGTTCCTTTTAGGATGTTGCATCTATATTTATATTCAGTGAGGGAGAAACGCGTTTCTTCCAAAACCTGCGTTTGAACATTCCAGAGTGGATGGGAGAACAGGCTGTAAAGGGAAATACCTTGCACTAAAAGCAAAACGGAGCTATTTGGCAGAATGTTTGTCAATGTGTGCATACAACTTCCAGAGTTACACTGATGTGTGTTTGCAGCAGTTCAGAAACACCTTCTTTGGAGAATGTAGAAACAGTCATTTCCAGCCCTAGAAACGCATATAAGAGTTAGCAGTAAGAATGCGTTTCAAACACAGAAGAACCGCTTCTTACAAACTGATCTGCTGTGTGTTGGTTCGTTTTAGGAAGTTGCATCTATGTTTAGATTCAGCGAGGGAGAAAAGCGTTTCTTCCAAAAGCTGCGTTTGGACATTCCAGAGTGGATGAGAGAACAGGCTGTAACGGGAAATACCTTGTTCTAAAAGCAAAACGGAGCTATCTAGCAGAATGGTTGTCAATGTGTGCATTCAACTTCCAGAGTTACACTGATGCGTGTTTGCAGCAGTTCAGAAACCCTTTCTTTGGAGAATGTAGAAACAGTCATTTCCAGCCCTAGAGACGCATATAAGAGTTAGCAGTAAGAATGCGTTTCAAACACAGAAGACCCGCTTCTTACAAACTGATCTGCTGTGTGTTGGTTCCTTTCAGGAAGTTGCATCTATGTTTAGATTCAGCGAGGGAGAAATGCGTTTCTTCCAAAAGCTGCGTTTGGACATTCCAGAGTGGATGGGAGAAAAGGCTGTAAAGGGAAATACCTAACTCTAAAAGCAAAACGGAGCTATCTAGCAGAATGGTTGTCAATGTGTGCATTCAAATTCCAGAGTTAAACTGATGTGTCTTTGCAGCAGTTCAGAATCCCTTTCTTTGCAGAATGTAGAAACAGTCATTTCCAGCCCTAGAGACGCATATAAGAGTTAGCATTAAGAATGCGTTTCAAACACAGAAGACACGCTTCTTACAAACTGATCTGCTGTGTGTTGGTTCCATTTAGGAAGTTGCATCAATGTTTAGATTCAGCGAGGGAGAAACGCGTTTCTTCCAAAAGCTGCGTTTGGATATTCCAGAGTGGATGGGAGAACAGGCTGTAAAGGGAAATAACTAGTTCTAAAAGCAAAACGGAGCTATCTAGCAGAATGGTTGTCAATGTGTGCATTCAACTTCCAGAGTTAAACTGATGTGTGTTTGCAGCAGTTCAGAAAGCCTTTCTTTGCAGAATGTAGAAACAGTCATTTCCAGCCCTAGAGACAATTATAAGAGTTAGCATTAAGAATGCGTTTCAAACACAGAAGACCCGCTTCTTACAAACTGATCTGCTGTGTGTTGGTTCCTTTTAGGAAGTTGCATCTATGTTTAGATTCAGCGAGGGAGAAACGCGTTTCTTCCAAAAGCTGCGTTTGGACATTCCAGAGTGGATGGGAGAACAGGCTGTAAAGGGAAATACCTTCTTCTAAAAGCAAAACGGAGCTATCTAGCAGAATGGTTGTCATTGTGTGCATTCAACTTCCAGAGTTAAACTGATGTGTGTTTGCAGCAGTTCAGAAACCCTTTCTTTGGAGAATGTAGAAACAGTCATTTCCAGCCCTAGAGACGCATATAAGGGTTAGCAGTAAGAATGCGTTTCAAACACAGAAGACCCGCTTCTTACAAACTGATCTGCTGTGTGTTGGTTCCTTTTAGGAAGTTGCATCTATGTTTAGATTCAGCGAGGGAGAAACGCGTTTCTTCCAAAAGCTGCATCTGGACATTCCAGAGTTGAAGGGAGAACAGGCTGTAAAGAGAAATACCTTGCTCTAAAAGCAAAACGGTGCTATCTAACAGAATGGTTGTCAATGTGTGCATTCAACTTCCAGAGTTAAACTGATGTGTGTTTGCAGTAGTTCAGAAACCCTTTCTTTGGAGAATGTAGAAACAGTCATTTCCAGCCCTAGAGACGCATATAAGAGTTAGCAGTAAGAATGCGTTTCAAACACAGAAGACCCGCTTCTTACAAACTGATCTGCTGAGTGTTGGTTCCTTTTAGGAAGTTGCATCTATGTTTAGATTCAGCGAGGGAGAAATGCGTTTCTTCCAAAAGCTGCGTTTGGACATTCCAGAGTGGGTGGGAGAACAGGCTGTAAATGGAAATACCTTGCTCTAAAAGCAAAACGGAGCTATCTAGCAGAATGGTTATCAATGTGTGCATTCAACTTCCAGAGGTAAACTGATGTGTGTTTGCAGCAGTTCAGAA
The DNA here is from genome assembly GCF_048565385.1 of Saimiri boliviensis. Classification (NCBI taxonomy): domain Eukaryota; kingdom Metazoa; phylum Chordata; class Mammalia; order Primates; family Cebidae; genus Saimiri; species Saimiri boliviensis. The sequence continues at coordinate 57,223,490 of NC_133462.1, forward strand.
ACCCTTTCTTTGGAGAATGTAGAAACAGTCATTTCCAGCCCTAGAGACGAATATAAGAGTTAGCAGTAAGAATGCGTTTCAAACACAGAAGACCCGCTTCTTACAAACTGATCTGCTGTGTGTTGGTTCCTTTTAGGAAGTTGCATCTATGTTTAGATTCAGCGAGGGAGAAACGCGTTTCTTCCAAAAGCTGCGTTTGGACATTCCAGAGTGGATGGGAGAACAGGCTGTAAAGAGAAATACCTTGCTCTAAAAGCAAAACGGAGCTATCTAGCAGAATGGTTGTCAATGTGTGCATTCAACTTCCTGAGGTAAACTGATGTGTCTTTGCAGCAATTCAGAAACCCTTTCTTTGCAGAATGTAGAAACAGTCATTTCCAGCCCTAGAGACAATTATAAGAGTTAGCAGTAAGAATGCGTTTCAAACACAGAAGACCCGCTTCTTACAAACTGATCTGCTGTTTGTTGGTTTCTTTTAGGAAGTTGCATCTATGTTTAGATTCAGCGAGGGAGAAACGCGTTTCTTCCAAAAGCTGCGTTTGGATATTCCAGAGTGGATAAGAGAACAGGCTGTAAAGGGAAATAACTTGTTCGAAAAGCAAAACGGAGCTATTTGGCAGAATGGTTGTCAATGTGTGCATTCAACTTCCAGAGTTAAACTGATGTGTGTTTGCAGCAGTTCAGAAAGCCTTTCTTTGCAGAATGTAGAAACAGTCATTTCCAGCCCTAGAGACGCATATAAGAGTTAGCATTAAGAATGCGTTTCAAACACAGAAGACCCGCTTCTTACAAACTGATCTGCTGTGTGTTGGTTCCTTTTAGGAGGTTGCATCTATGTTTAGATTCAGCGAGGGAGAAACGCGTTTCTTCCAAAAGCTGCGTTTGGACATTCCAGAGTGGATGGGAGAACAGGCTGTAAAGGGAAATACCTTCTTCTAAAAGCAAAACGGAGCTATCTAGCAGAATGGTTGTCAATGTGTGCATTCAACTTCCAGAGATAAACTGATGTGTGTTTGCAGCAGTTCAGAAACCCTTTCTTTGGAGAATGTAGAAACAGTCATTTCCAGCCCTAGAGACGCATATAAGGGTTAGCAGTAAGAATGCGTTTCAAACACAGAAGACCCGCTTCTTACAAACTGATCTGCTGTGTGTTGGTTCCTTTAAGGAAGTTGCATCTATGTTTAGATTCAGCGAGGGAGAAACGCGTTTCTTCCAAAAGCTGCATTTGGACATTCCAGAGTTGAAGGGAGAACAGGCTGTAAAGAGAAATACCTTGCTCTAAAAGCAAAACGGAGCTATCTAACAGAATGGTTGTCAATGTGTGCATTCAACTTCCAGAGTGAAACTGATGTGTGTTTGCAGCAGTTCAGAAACCCTTTCTTTGGAGAATGTAGAAACAGTCATTTCCAGCCCTAGAGACGCATATAAGAGTTAGCAGTAAGAATGCGTTTCAAACACAGAAGACCCGCTTCTTACAAACTGATCTGCTGTGCGTTGGTTCCTTTTAGGATGTTGCATCTATCTTTATATTCAGTGTGGGAGAAACGCGTTTCTTCCAAAACCTGCGTTTGAACATTCCAGAGTGGATGGGAGAACAGGCTGTAAAGGGAAATACCTTGCTCTAAAAGCAAAACGGAGCTATCTAGCAGAATGATTGTCAATGTGTGCACTCAACTTCCAGAGTTACATTGATGTGTGTTGGCAGCAGTTCAGAAACCCGTTCTTTGGAGAATGTAGAAACAGTCATTTACAGCCCTAGAGACGCATATAAGAGTTAGCAGTAAGAATGCGTTTCAAACACAGAAGACCCGCTTCTTACAAACTGATATGCTGTGTGTTGGTTCCTTTTAGGAAGTTGCATCTATGTTTAGATTCAGCGAGCGAGAAACGCGTTTCTTCCAAAAGCTGCATTTGGACATTCCAGAGTGGATTGGATAACAGGCTGTAAAGGGAAATACCTTGCTCTAAAAGCAAAACGGAGCTATCTAGCAGAATGGTTGTCAATGTGTTCATTCAACTTCCAGAGTTACACTGATGTGTGTTTGCAGCATTTCAGAAACCCTTTCTTTGCAGAATGTAGAAACAGTCATTTCCAGCCCTAGAGACACATCTAAGAGTTAGCAGTAAGAATGCGTTTCAAACACAGAAGACCCGCTTCTTACAAACTGATCTGCTGTGTGTTGGTTCCTTTTAGGAAGTTGCATCTATGTTTAGATTCAGCGAGGGAGAAACGCGTTTCTTCCAAAAGCTGCATTTGGACATTCCAGAGTGGATGGGAGAACAGGCTGTAAAGGGAAATAACTTGTTCTAAAAGCAAAACGGAGCTATCTAGCAGAATGGTTGTCAATGTGTGCATTCAACTTCCAGAGTTACACTGATGTGTCTTTGCAGCAGTTCAGAAACCCTTTCTTTGGAGAATGTAGAAACAGTCATTTCCAGCCCTAGAGACGCATATAAGAGTTAGCAGTAAGAATGCGTTTCAAACACAGAAGTCCCGCTTCTTACAAACTGACCTGCTGTGTGTTGGTTCCTTTTAGGAAGTTCCATCTATGTTTAGATTCAGCGAGGGAGAAACGCGTTTCTTCCAAAAGCTGCGTTTGGACATTCCAGAGTGGATGGGAGAAAAGGCTGTAAAGGGAAATAACTTGTTCTAAAAGCAAAACGGAGCTATCTACCAGAATGTTTGTCAATGTGTGCATTCAACTTCCAGAGTTACACTGATGTGTGTTTGCAGCAGTTCAGAAACACCTTCTTTGGAGAATGTAGAAACAGTCATTTCCAGCCCTAGAAATGCATATAAGAGTTAGCAGTAAGAATGCGTTTCAAACACAGAAGAACCGCTTCCTACAAACTGATCTGCTGTGTGTTGGTTCGTTTTAGGAAGTTGCATCTATGTTTAGATTCAGCGAGGGAGAAAAGCGTTTCTTCCAAAAGCTACGTTTGGACATTCCAGAGTGGATGAGAGAACAGGCTGTAACGGGAAATACCTTCTTCTAAAAGCAAAACGGAGCTATCTAGCAGAATGGATGTCAATGTGTGCATTCAACTTCCAGAGTTACACTGATGTGTGTTTGCAGCAGTTCAGAAACCCTTTCTTTGGAGAATGTAGAAACAGTCATTTCCAGCCCTAGAGACGCATATAAGAGTTAGCATTAAGAATGCGTTTCAAACACAGAAGACCCGCTTCTTACAAACTGATCTGCTGTGTGTTGGTTCCTTTTAGGAAGTTGCATCTATGTTTAGATTCAGCGAGGGAGAAACGCGTTTCTTCCAAAAGCTGCGTTTGGACATTCCAGAGTGGATGGGAGAACAGGCTGTAAAGAGAAATACCTTGCTCTAAAAGCAAAACGGAGCTATCTAGCAGAATGGTTGTCAATGTGTGCATTCAACTTCCAGAGGTAAACTGATGTGTCTTTGCAGCAATTCAGAAACCCTTTCTTTGCAGAATGTAGAAACAGTCATTTCCAGCCCTAGAGACAATTATAAGAGTTAGCAGTAAGAATGCGTTTCAAACACAGAAGACCCGCTTCTTACAAACTGATCTGCTGTTTGTTGGTTCCTTTTAGGAAGTTGCATCTATGTTTAGATTCAGCGAGGGAGAAACGCGTTTCTTCCAAAAGCTGCGTTTGGATATTCCAGAGTGGATAAGAGAACAGGCTGTAAAGGGAAATAACTTGTTCTAAAAGAAAAACGGAGCTATTTGGCAGAATGGTTGTCAATGTGTGCATTCAACTTCCAGAGTTAAACTGATGTGTGTTTGCAGCAGTTCAGAAAGCCTTTCTTTGCAGAATGTAGAAACAGTCATTTCCAGCCCTAGAGACGCATATAAGAGTTAGCATTAAGAATGCCTTTCAAACACAAAAGACCCGCTTCTTACAAACTGATCTGCTGTGTGTTGGTTCCTTTTAGGAAGTTGCATCTATGTTTAGATTCAGCGAGGGAGAAACGCGTTTCTTCCAAAAGCTGCGTTTGGATATTCCAGAGTGGATGGGAGAACAGGCTGTAAAGGGAAATAACTTGTTCTAAAAGCAAAACGGAGCTATCTAGCAGAATGGTTGTCAATGTGTGCATTCAACTTCCAGAGTTACACTGATGTGTCTTTGCAGCAGTTCAGAAACCCTTTCTTTGGAGAATGTAGAAACAGTCATTTCCAGCCCTAGAGACGCATATAAGAGTTAGCAGTAAGAATGCGTTTCAAACACAGAAGTCCCGCTTCTTACAAACTGACCTGCTGTGTGTTGGTTCCTTTTAGGAAGTTCCATCTATGTTTAGATTCAGCGAGGGAGAAACGCGTTTCTTCCAAAAGCTGCGTTTGGACATTCCAGAGTGGATGGGAGAAAAGGCTGTAAAGGGAAATAACTTGTTCTAAAAGCAAAACGGAGCTATCTACCAGAATGGTTGTCAATGTGTGCATTCAACTTCCAGAGTTAAACTGATATGTGTTTGCAGCAGTTCAGAAACCTTTTGTTTGGAGAATGTAGAAACAGTCATTTCCAGCCCTAGTGACACATGTAACGGTTAGCAGAAAGAATGCGTTTCAAACACAGAAGACCCGCTTCTTACAAACTGATCTGCTGTGTGTTGGTTCGTTTTAGGAAGTTGCATCTATGTTTAGATTCAGCGAGGGAGAAAAGCGTTTCTTCCAAAAGCTGCGTTTGGACATTCCAGAGTGGATGAGAGAACAGGCTGTAACGGGAAATACCTTCTTCTAAAAGCAAAACGGAGCTATCTAGCAGAATGGTTGTCAATGTGTGCATTCAACTTTTAGAGTTACACTGATGTGTGTTTGCAGCAGTTCAGAAACCCTTTCTTTGGAGAATGTAGAAACAGTCATTTCCAGCCCTAGAGACGCATATAAGAGTTAGCAGTAAGAATGCGTTTCAAACACAGAAGACCCGCTTCTTACAAACTGATATGCTGTGTGTTGGTTCCTTTTAGGAAGTTGCATCTATGTTTAGATTCAGCGAGCGAGAAACGCGTTTCTTCCAAAAGCTGCGTTTGGACATTCCAGAGTGGATGGGAGAACAGGCTGTAAAGTTAAATACCTTGCTCTAAAAGCAAAACGGAGCTATCTAGCAGAATGTTTGTCAATGTGTGCATTCAACTTCCAGAGTTACACTGATGTGTGTTTGCAGCATTTCAGAAACCCTTTCTTTGCAGAATGTAGAAACAGTCATTTCCAGCCCTAGAGACACATCTAAGAGTTACCAGTAAGAATGCGTTTCAAACACAGAAGACCCGCTTCTTACAAACTGATCTGCTGTGTGTTGGTTCCTTTTAGGAAGTTGCATCTATGTTTAGATTCAGCGAGGGAGAAACGCGTTTTTTCCAAAAGCTGCGTTTGGATATTCCAGAGTGGATGGTAGAACAGGCTGTAAAGGGAACTAACTTGTTCTAAAAGCAAAACGGAGCTATCTAGCAGAATGGTTGTCAATGTGTGCATTCACCTTCCAGAGTTAAACTGATGTGTGTTTGCAGCAGTTCAGAAACCCTTTCTTTGGAGAATGTAGAAACAGTCATTTCCAGCCCTATAGACGCATATAAGAGATAGCAGTAAGAATGCGTTTCAAACACAGAAGACCCGCTTCTTACAAACTGATCTGCTGAGTGTTGGTTCCTTTTAGGAAGTTGCATCTATGTTTAGATTCAGCGAGGGAGAAATGCGTTTCTTCCAAAAGCTGCGTTTGGACATTCCAGAGTGGGTGGGAGAACAGGCTGTAAATGGAAATACCTTGCTCTAAAAGCAAAACGGAGCTATCTAGCAGAATGGTTATCAATGTGTGCATTCAACTTCCAGAGGTAAACTGATGTGTGTTTGCAGCAGTTCAGAAACCCTTTCTTTGGAGAATGTAGAAACAGTCATTTCCAGCCCTAGAGACGCATATAAGTGTTAGCAGTAAGAATGCGTTTCAAACACAGAAGACCCGCTTCTTACAAACTGATCTGCTGTGTGTTGGTTCCTTTTAGGAAGTTGCATCTATGTTTAGATTCAGCGAGGGAGAAACGCGTTTCTTCCAAAAGCTGCGTTTGGACATTCCAGAGTGGATGGGAGAACAGGCTGTAAAGAGAAATACCTTGCTCTAAAAGCAAAACGGAGCTATCTAGCAGAATGGTTGTCAATGTGTGCATTCAACTTCCAGAGGTAAACTGATGTGTCTTTGCAGCAATTCAGAAACCCTTTCTTTGCAGAATGTAGAAACAGTCATTTCCAGCCCTAGAGACAATTATAAGAGTTAGCAGTAAGAATGCGTTTCAAACACAGAAGACCCGCTTCTTACAAACTGATCTGCTGTGCGTTGGTTCCTTTTAGGATGTTGCATCTATGTTTATATTCAGTGAGGGAGAAACGCGTTTCTTCCAAAACCTGCGTTTGAACATTCCAGAGTGGATGGGAGAACAGGCTGTAAAGGGAAATACCTTGCTCTAAAAGCAAAACGGAGGTATCTAGCAGAATGTTTGTCAATGTGTGCATTCAACTATCAGAGTTACACTGATGTGTGTTTGCAGCAGTTCAGAAACACCTTCTTTGGAGAATGTAGAAACAGTCATTTCCAGCCCTAGAAACGCATATAAGAGTTAGCAGTAAGAATGCGTTTCAAACACAGAAGAACCACTTCTTACAAACTGATCTGCTGTGTGTTGGTTCGTTTTAGGAAGTTGCATCTATGTTTAGATTCAGCGAGGGAGAAAAGCGTTTCTTCCAAAAGCTGCGTTTGGACATTCCAGAGTGGATGAGAGAACAGGCTGTAACGGGAAATACCTTGTTCTAAAAGCAAAACGGAGCTATCTAGCAGAATGGTTGTCAATGTGTGCATTCAACTTCCAGAGTTAAACTGATGTGTGTTTGCAGCAGTTCAGAAACCCTTTCTTTGGAGAATGTAGAAACAGTCATTTCCAGCCCTAGAGACGCATATAAGAGTTAGCAGTAAGAATGCGTTTCAAACACAGAAGACCCGCTTCTTACAAACTGATCTGCTGTGCGTTGGTTCCTTTTAGGAAGTTGCATCTATGTTAAGATTCAGCGAGGGAGAAACGCGTTTCTTCCAAAAGCTGCGTTTGGATATTCCAGAGTGGATAAGAGAACAGGCTGTAAAGGGAAATAACTTGTTCTAAAAGCAAAACGGAGCTATTTGGCAGAATGGTTGTCAATGTGTGCATTCAACTTCCAGAGTTAAACTGATGTGTGTTTGTAGCAGTTCAGAAAGCCTTTCTTTGCAGAATGTAGAAACAGTCATTTCCAGCCCTAGAGACGCATATAAGAGTTAGCATTAAGAATGCGTTTCAAACACAGAAGACCCGTTTCTTACAAACTGATCTGCTGTGTGTTGGTTCCTTTTAGGAAGTTGCATCTATGTTTAGATTCAGCGAGGGAGAAACGCGTTTCTTCCAAAAGCTGCATTTGGACATTCCAGAATGGATGGGAGAACAGGCTGTAAAGAGAATTACCTTGCTCTAAAAGCAAAACGGAGCTATCTAACAGAATGGTTGTCACTGTGTGCATTCAACTTCCAGAGTTAAACTGATGTGTGTTTGCAGCAGTTCAGAAACCCTTTCTTTGGAGAATGTAGAAACAGTCATTTCCAGCCCTAGAGACGCATATAAGAGTTAGCAGTAAGAATGCGTTTCAAACACAGAAGACCCGCTTCTTACAAACTGATCTGCTGTGCGTTGGTTCCTTTTAGGATGTTGCATCTATGTCTATATTCAGTGAGGGAGAAACGCGTTTCTTCCAAAACCTGCGTTTGAACATTCCAGAGTGGATGGGAGAACAGGCTGTAAAGGGAAATACCTTGCTCTAAAAGCAAAACGGAGCTATCTAGCAGAATGTTTGTCAATGTGTGCATTCAACTTCCAGAGTTACACTGATGTGTGTTTGCAGCAGTTCAGAAACACCTTCTTTGGAGAATGTAGAAACAGTCATTTCCAGCCCTAGAAACGCATATAAGAGTTAGCAGTAAGAATGCGTTTCAAACACAGAAGACCCGCTTCTTACAAACTGATCTGCTGTGCGTTGGTTCCTTTTAGGATGTTGCATCTATGTTTATATTCAGTGAGGGAGAAACGCGTTTCTTCCAAAACCTGCGTTTGAACATTCCAGAGTGGATGGGAGAACAGGCTGTAAAGGGAAATACCTTGCTCTAAAAGCAAAACGGAGCTATCTAGCAGAATGTTTGTCAATGTGTGCACTCAACTTCCAGAGTTACATTGATGTGTGTTGGCAGCAGTTCAGAAACCCGTTCTTTGCAGAATGTAGAAACAGTCATTTACAGCCCTAGAGACGCATATAAGAGTTAGCAGTAAGAATGCGTTTCAAACACAGAAGACCCGCTTCTTACAAACTGATATGCTGTGTGTTGGTTCCTTTTAGGAAGTTGCATCTATGTTTAGATTCAGCGAGCGAGAAACGCGTTTCTTCCAAAAGCTGCGTTTGGACATTCCAGAGTGGATGGGAGAACAGGCTGTAAAGGGAAATACCTTGCTCTAAAAGCAAAACGGAGCTATCTAGCAGAATGGTTGTCAATGTGTGCATTCACCTTCCAGAGGTAAACTGATGTGTGTTTGCAGCAGTTCAGAAACCCTTTCTTTGGAGAATGTAGAAACAGTCATTTCCAGCCCTATAGACGCATATAAGAGATAGCAGTAAGAATGCGTTTCAAACACAGAAGACCCGCTTCTTACAAACTGATCTGCTATGTGTTGGTTCCTTTCAGGAAGTTGCATCTATGTTTAGATTCATCGAGGGAGAAATGCGTTTCTTCCAAAAGCTGCGTTTGGACATTCCAGAGTGGATGGGAGAACAGGCTGTAAAGGGAAATACCTTGCTCTAAAAGCAAAACGGAGCTATCTAGCAGAATGTTTGTCAATGTGTGCATTCAACTTCCAGAGTTACACTGATGTGTGTTTGCAGCAGTTCAGAAACACCTTCTTTGGAGAATGTAGAAACAGTCATTTCCAGCCCTAGAAACGCATATAAGAGTTAGCAGTAAGAATGCGTTTCAAACACAGAAGACCCGCTTCTTACAAACTGATCTGCTGAGTGTTGGTTCCTTTTAGGAAGTTGCATCTATGTTTAGATTCAGCGAGGGAGAAATGCGTTTCTTCCAAAAGCTGCGTTTCGACATTCCAGAGTGGGTGGGAGAACAGGCTGTAAATGGAAATACCTTGCTCTAAAAGCAAAACGGAGCTATCTAGCAGAATGGTTATCAATGTGTGCATTCAACTTCCAGAGGTAAACTGATGTGTTTTTGCAGCAGTTCAGAAACCCTTACTTTGGAGAATGTAGAAACAATCATTACCAGCCCTAGAGACGCATATAAGAGTTAGCAGTAAGAATGCGTTTCAAACACAGAAGACCCGCTTCTTACAAACTGATCTGCTGTGTGTTGGTTTCTTTTAGGAAGTTGCATCTATGTTTAGATTCAGCGAGGGAGAAACGCGATTCTTCCAAAAGCTGCGTTTGGACATTCCAGAGTGGATGGGAGAACAGGCTGTAAAGAGAAATACCTTGCTCTAAAAGCAAAACGGAACTATCTAGCAGAATGGTTGTCAATGTGTGCATTCAACTTCCAGAGGTAAACTGATGTGTCTTTGCAGCAATTCAGAAACCCTTTCTTTGCAGAATGTAGAAACAGTCATTTCCAGCCCTAGAGACAATTATAAGAGTTAGCAGTAAGAATGCGTTTCAAACACAGAAGACCCGCTTCTTACAAACTGATCTGCTGTTTGTTGGTTCCTTTTAGGAAGTTGCATCTATGTTTAGATTCAGCGAGGGAGAAACGCGTTTCTTCCAAAAGCTGCGTTTGGATATTCCAGAGTGGATAAGAGAACAGGCTGTAAAGGGAAATACCTTGCTCTAAAAGCAAAACGGAGCTATTTGGCAGAATGGTTGTCAATGTGTGCATTCAACTTCCAGAGTTAAACTGATGTGTGTTTGCAGCAGTTCAGAAAGCCTTTCTTTGCAGAATGTAGAAACAGTCATTTCCAGCCCTAGAGACGCATATAAGAGTTAGCATTAAGAATGCGTTTCAAACACAGAAGACCCGCTTCTTACAAACTGATCTGCTGTGTGTTGGTTCCTTTTAGGAAGTTGCATCTATGTTTAGATTCAGCGAGGGAGAAACGCGTTTCTTCCAAAAGCTGCGTTTGGACATTCCAGAGTGGATGGGAGAACAGGCTGTAAAGGGAAATACCTTCTTCTAAAAGCAAAACGGAGCTATCTAACAGAATGGTTGTCAATGTGTGCATTCAACTTCCAGAGTTAAACTGATGTGTGTTTGCAGCAGTTCAGAAACCCTTTCTTTGGAGAATGTAGAAACAGTCATTTCCAGCCCTAGAGACGCATATAAGGGTTAGCAGTAAGAATGCGTTTCAAACACAGAAGACCCGCTTCTTACAAACTGATCTGCTGTGTGTTGGTTCCTTTTAGGAAGTTGCATCTATGTTTAGATTCAGCGAGGGAGAAACGCGTTTCTTCCAAAAGCTGCATTTGGACATTCCAGAGTGGATTGGAGAACAGGCTGTAAAGAGAAATACCTTGCTCTAAAAGCAAAACGGAGCTATCTAGCAGAATGTTTGTCAATGTGTGCATTCAACTTCCAGAGTTACACTGATGTGTGTTTGCAGCAGTTCAGAAACACCTTCTTTGGAGAATGTAGAAACAGTTATTTCCAGCCCTAGAAACGCATATAAGAGTTAGCAGTAAGAATGCGTTTCAAACACAGAAGACCCGCTTCTTACAAACTGATCTGCTGAGTGTTGGTTCCTTTTAGGAAGTTGCATCTATGTTTAGATTCAGCGAGGGAGAAATGCGTTTCTTCCAAAAGCTGCGTTTCGACATTCCAGAGTGGGTGGGAGAACAGGCTGTAAATGGAAATACCTTGCTCTAAAAGCAAAACGGAGCTATCTAGCAGAATGGTTATCAATGTGTGCATTCAACTTCCAGAGTTAAACTGATGTGTGTTTGCAGCAGTTCAGAAACCCTTTCTTTGGAGAATGTAGAAACAGTCATTTCCAGCCCTAGAGACGCATATAAGAGTTAGCAGTAAGAATGCGTTTCAAACACAGAAGACCCGCTTCTTACAAACTGATCTGCTGTGTGTTGGTTCCTTTTAGGAAGTTGCATCTATGTTTAGATTCAGCGAGGGAGAAACGCGATTCTTCCAAAAGCTGCGTTTGGACATTCCAGAGTGGATGGGAGAACAGGCTGTAAAGAGAAATACCTTGCTCGAAAAGCAAAACGGAGCTATCTAGCAGAATGGTTGTCAATGTGTGCATTCAACTTCCAGAGGTAAACTGATGTGTCTTTGCAGCAATTCAGAAACCCTTTCTTTGCAGAATGTAGAAACAGTCATTTCCAGCCCTAGAGACAATTATAAGAGTTAGCAGTAAGAATGCGTTTCAAACACAGAAGACCCGCTTCTTACAAACTGATCTGCTGTTTGTTGGTTCCTTTTAGGAAGTTGCATCTATGTTTAGATTCAGCGAGGGAGAAACGCGTTTCTTCCAAAAGCTGCGTTTGGATATTCCAGAGTGGATAAGAGAACAGGCTGTAAAGGGAAATAACTTGTTCTAAAAGCAAAACGGAGCTATTTGGCAGAATGGTTGTCAATGTGTGCATTCAACTTCCAGAGTTAAACTGATGTGTGTTTGTAGCAGTTCAGAAAGCCTTTCTTTGCAGAATGTAGAAACAGTCATTTCCAGCCCTAGAGACGCATATAAGAGTTAGCATTAAGAATGCGTTTCAAACACAGAAGACCCGCTTCTTACAAACTGATCTGCTGTGTGTTGGTTCCTTTTAGGAAGTTGCATCTATGTTTAGATTCAGTGAGGGAGAAACGCGTTTCTTCCAAAAGCTGCGTTTGGACATTCCAGAGTGGATGGGAGAACAGGCTGTAAAGGGAAATACCTTCTTCTAAAAGCAAAACGGAGCTATCTAGCAGAATGGTTGTCAATGTGTGCATTCAACTTCCAGAGTTAAACTGATGTGTGTTTGCAGCAGTTCAGAAACCCTTTCTTTGGAGAATGTAGAAACAGTCATTTCCAGCCCTAGAGACGCATATAAGGGTTAGCAGTAAGAATGCGTTTCAAACACAGAAGACCCGTTTCTTACAAACTGATCTGCTGTGTGTTGGTTCCTTTTAGGAAGTTGCATCTATGTTTAGATTCAGCGAGGGAGAAACGCGTTTCTTCCAAAAGCTGCATTTGGACATTCCAGAATGGATGGGAGAACAGGCTGTAAAGAGAATTACCTTGCTCTAAAAGCAAAACGGAGCTATCTAACAGAATGGTTGTCACTGTGTGCATTCAACTTCCAGAGTTAAACTGATGTGTGTTTGCAGCAGTTCAGAAACCCTTTCTTTGGAGAATGTAGAAACAGTCATTTCCAGCCCTAGAGACGCATATAAGAGTTAGCAGTAAGAATGCGTTTCAAACACAGAAGACCCGCTTCTTACAAACTGATCTGCTGTGCGTTGGTTCCTTTTAGGATGTTGCATCTATGTCTATATTCAGTGAGGGAGAAACGCGTTTCTTCCAAAACCTGCGTTTGAACATTCCAGAGTGGATGGGAGAACAGGCTGTAAAGGGAAATACCTTGCTCTAAAAGCAAAACGGAGCTATCTAGCAGAATGTTTGTCAATGTGTGCATTCAACTTCCAGAGTTACACTGATGTGTGTTTGCAGCAGTTCAGAAACACCTTCTTTGGAGAATGTAGAAACAGTCATTTCCAGCCCTAGAAACGCATATAAGAGTTAGCAGTAAGAATGCGTTTCAAACACAGAAGACCCGCTTCTTACAAACTGATCTGCTGTGCGTTGGTTCCTTTTAGGATGTTGCATCTATGTTTATATTCAGTGAGGGAGAAACGCGTTTCTTCCAAAACCTGCGTTTGAACATTCCAGAGTGGATGGGAGAACAGGCTGTAAAGGGAAATACCTTGCTCTAAAAGCAAAACGGAGCTATCTAGCAGAATGTTTGTCAATGTGTGCACTCAACTTCCAGAGTTACATTGATGTGTGTTGGCAGCAGTTCAGAAACCCGTTCTTTGCAGAATGTAGAAACAGTCATTTACAGCCCTAGAGACGCATATAAGAGTTAGCAGTAAGAATGCGTTTCAAACACAGAAGACCCGCTTCTTACAAACTGATATGCTGTGTGTTGGTTCCTTTTAGGAAGTTGCATCTATGTTTAGATTCAGCGAGCGAGAAACGCGTTTCTTCCAAAAGCTGCGTTTGGACATTCCAGAGTGGATGGGAGAACAGGCTGTAAAGGGAAATACCTTGCTCTAAAAGCAAAACGGAGCTATCTAGCAGAATGGTTGTCAATGTGTGCATTCACCTTCCAGAGGTAAACTGATGTGTGTTTGCAGCAGTTCAGAAACCCTTTCTTTGGAGAATGTAGAAACAGTCATTTCCAGCCCTATAGACGCATATAAGAGATAGCAGTAAGAATGCGTTTCAAACACAGAAGACCCGCTTCTTACAAACTGATCTGCTATGTGTTGGTTCCTTTCAGGAAGTTGCATCTATGTTTAGATTCATCGAGGGAGAAATGCGTTTCTTCCAAAAGCTGCGTTTGGACATTCCAGAGTGGATGGGAGAACAGGCTGTAAAGGGAAATACCTTGCTCTAAAAGCAAAACGGAGCTATCTAGCAGAATGTTTGTCAATGTGTGCATTCAACTTCCAGAGTTACACTGATGTGTGTTTGCAGCAGTTCAGAAACACCTTCTTTGGAGAATGTAGAAACAGTCATTTCCAGCCCTAGAAACGCATATAAGAGTTAGCAGTAAGAATGCGTTTCAAACACAGAAGACCCGCTTCTTACAAACTGATCTGCTGAGTGTTGGTTCCTTTTAGGAAGTTGCATCTATGTTTAGATTCAGCGAGGGAGAAATGCGTTTCTTCCAAAAGCTGCGTTTCGACATTCCAGAGTGGGTGGGAGAACAGGCTGTAAATGGAAATACCTTGCTCTAAAAGCAAAACGGAGCTATCTAGCAGAATGGTTATCAATGTGTGCATTCAACTTCCAGAGGTAAACTGATGTGTTTTTGCAGCAGTTCAGAAACCCTTACTTTGGAGAATGTAGAAACAATCATTTCCAGCCCTAGAGACGCATATAAGAGTTAGCAGTAAGAATGCGTTTCAAACACAGAAGACCCGCTTCTTACAAACTGATCTGCTGTGTGTTGGTTTCTTTTAGGAAGTTGCATCTATGTTTAGATTCAGCGAGGGAGAAACGCGATTCTTCCAAAAGCTGCGTTTGGACATTCCAGAGTGGATGGGAGAACAGGCTGTAAAGAGAAATACCTTGCTCTAAAAGCAAAACGGAACTATCTAGCAGAATGGTTGTCAATGTGTGCATTCAACTTCCAGAGGTAAACTGATGTGTCTTTGCAGCAATTCAGAAACCCTTTCTTTGCAGAATGTAGAAACAGTCATTTCCAGCCCTAGAGACAATTATAAGAGTTAGCAGTAAGAATGCGTTTCAAACACAGAAGACCCGCTTCTTACAAACTGATCTGCTGTTTGTTGGTTCCTTTTAGGAAGTTGCATCTATGTTTAGATTCAGCGAGGGAGAAACGCGTTTCTTCCAAAAGCTGCGTTTGGATATTCCAGAGTGGATAAGAGAACAGGCTGTAAAGGGAAATAACTTGTTCTAAAAGCAAAACGGAGCTATTTGGCAGAATGGTTGTCAATGTGTGCATTCAACTTCCAGAGTTAAACTGATGTGTGTTTGCAGCAGTTCAGAAAGCCTTTCTTTGCAGAATGTAGAAACAGTCATTTCCAGCCCTAGAGACGCATATAAGAGTTAGCATTAAGAATGCGTTTCAAACACAGAAGACCCGCTTCTTACAAACTGATCTGCTGTGTGTTGGTTCCTTTTAGGAAGTTGCATCTATGTTTAGATTCAGCGAGGGAGAAACGCGTTTCTTCCAAAAGCTGCGTTTGGACATTCCAGAGTGGATGGGAGAACAGGCTGTAAAGGGAAATACCTTCTTCTAAAAGCAAAACGGAGCTATCTAACAGAATGGTTGTCAATGTGTGCATTCAACTTCCAGAGTTAAACTGATGTGTGTTTGCAGCAGTTCAGAAACCCTTTCTTTGGAGAATGTAGAAACAGTCATTTCCAGCCCTAGAGACGCATATAAGGGTTAGCAGTAAGAATGCGTTTCAAACACAGAAGACCCGCTTCTTACAAACTGATCTGCTGTGTGTTGGTTCCTTTTAGGAAGTTGCATCTATGTTTAGATTCAGCGAGGGAGAAACGCGTTTCTTCCAAAAGCTGCATTTGGACATTCCAGAGTGGATTGGAGAACAGGCTGTAAAGAGAAATACCTTGCTCTAAAAGCAAAACGGAGCTATCTAGCAGAATGTTTGTCAATGTGTGCATTCAACTTCCAGAGTTACACTGATGTGTGTTTGCAGCAGTTCAGAAACACCTTCTTTGGAGAATGTAGAAACAGTTATTTCCAGCCCTAGAAACGCATATAAGAGTTAGCAGTAAGAATGCGTTTCAAACACAGAAGACCCGCTTCTTACAAACTGATCTGCTGAGTGTTGGTTCCTTTTAGGAAGTTGCATCTATGTTTAGATTCAGCGAGGGAGAAATGCGTTTCTTCCAAAAGCTGCGTTTCGACATTCCAGAGTGGGTGGGAGAACAGGCTGTAAATGGAAATACCTTGCTCTAAAAGCAAAACGGAGCTATCTAGCAGAATGGTTATCAATGTGTGCATTCAACTTCCAGAGTTAAACTGATGTGTGTTTGCAGCAGTTCAGAAACCCTTTCTTTGGAGAATGTAGAAACAGTCATTTCCAGCCCTAGAGACGCATATAAGAGTTAGCAGTAAGAATGCGTTTCAAACACAGAAGACCCGCTTCTTACAAACTGATCTGCTGTGTGTTGGTTCCTTTTAGGAAGTTGCATCTATGTTTAGATTCAGCGAGGGAGAAACGCGATTCTTCCAAAAGCTGCGTTTGGACATTCCAGAGTGGATGGGAGAACAGGCTGTAAAGAGAAATACCTTGCTCTAAAAGCAAAACGGAGCTATCTAGCAGAATGGTTGTCAATGTGTGCATTCAACTTCCAGAGGTAAACTGATGTGTCTTTGCAGCAATTCAGAAACCCTTTCTTTGCAGAATGTAGAAACAGTCATTTCCAGCCCTAGAGACAATTATAAGAGTTAGCAGTAAGAATGCGTTTCAAACACAGAAGACCCGCTTCTTACAAACTGATCTGCTGTTTGTTGGTTCCTTTTAGGAAGTTGCATCTATGTTTAGATTCAGCGAGGGAGAAACGCGTTTCTTCCAAAAGCTGCGTTTGGATATTCCAGAGTGGATAAGAGAACAGGCTGTAAAGGGAAATAACTTGTTCTAAAAGCAAAACGGAGCTATTTGGCAGAATGGTTGTCAATGTGTGCATTCAACTTCCAGAGTTAAACTGATGTGTGTTTGCAGCAGTTCAGAAAGCCTTTCTTTGCAGAATGTAGAAACAGTCATTTCCAGCCCTAGAGACGCATATAAGAGTTAGCATTAAGAATGCGTTTCAAACACAGAAGACCCGCTTCTTACAAACTGATCTGCTGTGTGTTGGTTCCTTTTAGGAAGTTGCATCTATGTTTAGATTCAGCGAGGGAGAAACGCGTTTCTTCCAAAAGCTGCGTTTGGACATTCCAGAGTGGATGGGAGAACAGGCTGTAAAGGGAAATACCTTCTTCTAAAAGCAAAACGGAGCTATCTAGCAGAATGGTTGTCAATGTGTGCATTCAACTTCCAGAGTTAAACTGATGTGTGTTTGCAGCAGTTCAGAAACCCTTTCTTTGGAGAATGTAGAAACAGTCATTTCCAGCCCTAGAGACGCATATAAGAGTTAGCAGTAAGAATGCGTTTCAAACACAGAAGACCCGCTTCTTACAAACTGATCTGCTGTGTGTTGGTTCCTTTAAGGAAGTTGCATCTATGTTTAGATTCAGCGAGGGAGAAACGCGTTTCTTCCAAAAGCTGCATTTGGACATTCCAGAGTGGATGGGAGAACAGGCTGTAAAGAGAAATACCTTGCTCTAAAAGCAAAACGGAGATATCTAACAGAATGGTTGTCAATGTGTGCATTCAACTTCCAGAGTTAAACTGATGTGTGTTTGCAGCAGTTCAGAAACCCTTTCTTTGGAGAATGTAGAAACAGTCATTTCCAGCCCTAGAGACGCATATAAGAGTTAGCAGTAAGAATGCGTTTCAAACACAGAAGACCCGCTTCTTACAAACTGATCTGCTGTGCGTTGGTTCCTTTTAGGATGTTGCATCTATCTTTATATTCAGTGTGGGAGAAACGCGTTTCTTCCAAAACCTGCGTTTGAACATTCCAGAGTGGATGGGAGAACAGGCTGTAAAGGGAAATACCTTGCTCTAAAAGCAAAACGGAGCTATCTAGCAGAATGATTGTCAATGTGTGCACTCAACTTCCAGAGTTACACTTATGTGTGTTGGCAGCAGTTCAGAAACCCGTTCTTTGGAGAATGTAGAAACAGTCATTTACAGCCCTAGAGACGCATATAAGAGTTAGCAGTAAGAATGCGTTTCAAACACAGAAGACCCGCTTCTTACAAACTGATATGCTGTGTGTTGGTTCCTTTTAGGAAGTTGCATCTATGTTTAGATTCAGCGAGCGAGAAACGCGTTTCTTCCAAAAGCTGCGTTTGGACATTCCAGAGTGGATTGAATAACAGGCTGTAAAGGGAAATACCTTGCTCTAAAAGCAAAACGGAGCTATCTAGCAGAATGGTTGTCAATGTGTGCATTCAACTTCCAGAGTTACACTGATGTGTGTTTGCAGCATTTCAGAAACCCTTTCTTTGCAGAATGTAGAAACAGTCATTTCCAGCCCTAGAGACACATCTAAGAGTTAGCAGTAAGAATGCGTTTCAAACACAGAAGACCCGCTTCTTACAAACTGATCTGCTGTGTGTTGGTTCCTTTTAGGAAGTTGCATCTATGTTTAGATTCAGCGAGGGAGAAACGCGTTTTTTCCAAAAGCTGCGTTTGGATATTCCAGAGTGGATGGTAGAACAGGCTGTAAAGGGAAATAACTTGTTCTAAAAGCAAAACGGAGCTATCTAGCAGAATGGTTGTCAATGTGTGCATTCACCTTCCAGAGTTAAACTGATGTGTGTTTGCAGCAGTTCAGAAACCCTTTCTTTGGAGAATGTAGAAACAGTCATTTCCAGCCCTATAGACGCATATAAGAGATAGCAGTAAGAATGCGTTTCAAACACAGAAGACCCGCTTCTTACAAACTGATCTGCTATGTGTTGGTTCCTTTTAGGAAGTTGCATCTATGTTTAGATTCATCGAGGGAGAAATGCGTTTCTTCCAAAAGCTGCGTTTGGACATTCCAGAGTGGATGGGAGAAAAGGCTGTAAAGGGAAATACCTTACTCTAAAAGCAAAACGCAGCTATCTAGCAGAATGGTTGTCAATGTGTGCATTCAACTTCCAGAGTTAAACTGATGTGTGTTTGCAGCAGTTCAGAAACCCTTTCTTTGGAGAATGTAGAAACAGTCATTTCCAGCCCTAGAGACGCATATAAGAGTTAGCAGTAAGAATGCGTTTCAAACACAGAAGACCCGCTTCTTACAAACTGATCTGCTGAGTGTTGGTTCCTTTTAGGAAGTTGCATCTATGTTTAGATTCAGCGAGGGAGAAATGCGTTTCTTCCAAAAGCTGCGTTTGGACATTCCAGAGTGGGTGGGAGAACAGGCTGTAAATGGAAATACCTTGCTCTAAAAGCAAAACGGAGCTATCTAGCAGAATGGTTATCAATGTGTGCATTCAACTTCCAGAGGTAAACTGATGTGTGTTTGCAGCAGTTCAGAACCCCTTTCTTTGGAGAATGTAGAAACAGTCATTTCCAGCCCTAGAGACGAATATAAGAGTTAGCAGTAAGAATGCGTTTCAAACACAGAAGACCCGCTTCTTACAAACTGATCTGCTGTGTGTTGGTTCCTTTTAGGAAGTTGCATCTATGTTTAGATTCAGCGAGGGAGAAACGCGTTTCTTCCAAAAGCTGCGTTTGGACATTCCAGAGTGGATGGGAGAACAGGCTGTAAAGAGAAATACCTTGCTCTAAAAGCAAAACGGAGCTATCTAGCAGAATGGTTGTCAATGTGTGCATTCAACTTCCAGAGGTAAACTGATGTGTCTTTGCAGCAATTCAGAAACCCTTTCTTTGCAGAATGTAGAAACAGTCATTTCCAGCCCTAGAGACAATTATAAGAGTTAGCAGTAAGAATGCGTTTCAAACACAGAAGACCCGCTTCTTACAAACTGATCTGCTGTTTGTTGGTTCCTTTTAGGAAGTTGCATCTATGTTTAGATTCAGCGAGGGAGAAACGCGTTTCTTCCAAAAGCTGCGTTTGGATATTTCAGAGTGGATAAGAGAACAGGCTGTAAAGGGAAATAACTTGTTCTAAAAGCAAAACGGAGCTATTTGGCAGAATGGTTGTCAATGTGTGCATTCAACTTCCAGAGGTAAACTGATGTGTCTTTGCAGCAGTTCCGAAACCCTTTCTTTGCAGAATGTAGAAACAGTCATTTCCAGCCATAGAGACGCATATAAGAGTTAGCAGTAAGAATGCGTTTCAAACACAGAAGACCCGCTTCTTACAAACTGATCTGCTGTGCGTTGGTTCCTTTTAGGATGTTGCATCTATATTTATATTCAGTGAGGGAGAAACGCGTTTCTTCCAAAACCTGCGTTTGAACATTCCAGAGTGGATGGGAGAACAGGCTGTAAAGGGAAATACCTTGCTCTAAAAGCAAAACGGAGCTATCTAGCAGAATGTTTGTCAATGTGTGCATACAACTTCCAGAGTTACACTGATGTGTGTTTGCAGCAGTTCAGAAACACCTTCTTTGGAGAATGTAGAAACAGTCATTTCCAGCCCTAGAAACGCATATAAGAGTTAGCAGTAAGAATGCGTTTCAAACACAGAAGAACCGCTTCTTACAAACTGATCTGCTGTGTGTTGGTTCGTTTTAGGAAGTTGCATCTATGTTTAGATTCAGCGAGGGAGAAAAGCGTTTCTTCCAAAAGCTGCGTTTGGACATTCCAGAGTGGATGAGAGAACAGGCTGTAACGGGAAATACCTTGTTCTAAAAGCAAAACGGAGCTATCTAGCAGAATGGTTGTCAATGTGTGCATTCAACTTCCAGAGTTACACTGATGCGTGTTTGCAGCAGTTCAGAAACCCTTTCTTTGGAGAATGTAGAAACAGTCATTTCCAGCCCTAGAGACGCATATAAGAGTTAGCAGTAAGAATGCGTTTCAAACACAGAAGACCCGCTTCTTACAAACTGATCTGCTGTGTGTTGGTTCCTTTCAGGAAGTTGCATCTATGTTTAGATTCAGCGAGGGAGAAATGCGTTTCTTCCAAAAGCTGCGTTTGGACATTCCAGAGTGGATGGGAGAAAAGGCTGTAAAGGGAAATACCTAACTCTAAGAGCAAAACGGAGCTATCTAGCAGAATGGTTGTCAATGTGTGCATTCAAATTCCAGAGTTAAACTGATGTGTCTTTGCAGCAGTTCAGAATCCCTTTCTTTGCAGAATGTAGAAACAGTCATTTCCAGCCCTAGAGACGCATATAAGAGTTAGCATTAAGAATGCGTTTCAAACACAGAAGACACGCTTCTTACAAACTGATCTGCTGTGTGTTGGTTCCTTTTAGGAAGTTGCATCTATGTTTAGATTCAGCGAGGGAGAAACGCGTTTCTTCCAAAAGCTGCGTTTGGATATTCCAGAGTGGATGGGAGAACAGGCTGTAAAGGGAAATAACTAGTTCTAAAAGCAAAACGGAGCTATCTAGCAGAATGGTTGTCAATGTGTGCATTCAACTTCCAGAGTTAAACTGATGTGTGTTTGCAGCAGTTCAGAAAGCCTTTCTTTGCAGAATGTAGAAACAGTCATTTCCAGCCCTAGAGACGCATATAAGAGTTAGCATTAAGAATGCGTTTCAAACACAGAAGACCCGCTTCTTACAAACTGATCTGCTGTGTGTTGGTTCCTTTTAGGAAGTTGCATCTATGTTTAGATTCAGCGAGGGAGAAACGCGTTTCTTCCAAAAGCTGCGTTTGGACATTCCAGAGTGGATGGGAGAACAGGCTGTAAAGGGAAATACCTTCTTCTAAAAGCAAAACGGAGCTATCTAGCAGAATGGTTGTCAATGTGTGCATTCAACTTCCAGAGTTAAACTGATGTGTGTTTGCAGCAGTTCAGAAACCCTTTCTTTGGAGAATGTAGAAACAGTCATTTCCAGCCCTAGAGACGCATATAAGGGTTAGAAGTAAGAATGCGTTTCAAACACAGAAGACCCGCTTCTTACAAACTGATCTGCTGTGTGTTGGTTCCTTTTAGGAAGTTGCATCTATGTTTAGATTCAGCGAGGGAGAAACGCGTTTCTTCCAAAAGCTGCATTTGGACATTCCAGAGTTGAAGGGAGAACAGGCTGTAAAGAGAAATACCTTGCTCTAAAAGCAAAACGGTGCTATCTAACAGAATGGTTGTCAATGTGTGCATTCAACTTCCAGAGTTAAACTGATGTGTGTTTGCAGCAGTTCAGAAACCCTTTCTTTGGAGAATGTAGAAACAGTCATTTCCAGCCCTAGAGACGCATATAAGAGTTAGCAGTAAGAATGCGTTTCAAACACAGAAGACCCGCTTCTTACAAACTGATCTGCTGAGTGTTGGTTCCTTTTAGGAAGTTGCATCTATGTTTAGATTCAGCGAGGGAGAAATGCGTTTCTTCCAAAAGCTGCGTTTGGACATTCCAGAGTGGGTGGGAGAACAGGCTGTAAATGGAAATACCTTGCTCTAAAAGCAAAACGGAGCTATCTAGCAGAATGGTTATCAATGTGTGCATTCAACTTCCAGAGGTAAACTGATGTGTGTTTGCAGCAGTTCAGAAACCCTTTCTTTGGAGAATGTAGAGACAGTCATTTCCAGCCCTAGAGACGAATATAAGAGTTAGCAGTAAGAATGCGTTTCAAACACAGAAGACCCGCTTCTTACAAACTGATCTGCTGTGTGTTGGTTCCTTTTAGGAAGTTGCATCTATGTTTAGATTCAGCGAGTGAGAAACGCGTTTCTTCCAAAAGCTGCGTTTGGACATTCCAGAGTGGATGGGAGAACAGGCTGTAAAGAGAAATACCTTGCTCTAAAAGCAAAACGGAGCTATCTAGCAGAATGGTTGTCAATGTGTGCATTCAACTTCCTGAGGTAAACTGATGTGTCTTTGCAGCAATTCAGAAACCCTTTCTTTGCAGAATGTAGAAACAGTCATTTCCAGCCCTAGAGACAATTATAAGAGTTAGCAGTAAGAATGCGTTTCAAACACAGAAGACCCGCTTCTTACAAACTGATCTGCTGTTTGTTGGTTCCTTTTAGGAAGTTGCATCTATGTTTAGATTCAGCGAGGGAGAAACGCGTTTCTTCCAAAAGCTGCGTTTGGATATTCCAGAGTGGATAAGAGAACAGGCTGTAAAGGGAAATAACTTGTTCTAAAAGCAAAACGGAGCTATTTGGCAGAATGGTTGTCAATGTGTGCATTCAACTTCCAGAGTTAAACTGATGTGTGTTTGCAGCAGTTCAGAAAGCCTTTCTTTGCAGAATGTAGAAACAGTCATTTCCAGCCCTAGAGACGCATATAAGAGTTAGCAGTAAGAATGCGTTTCAAACACAGAAGACCCGCTTCTTACAAACTGATCTGCTGTGTGTTGGTTCCTTTTAGGAGGTTGCATCTATGTTTAGATTCAGCGAGGGAGAAACGCGTTTCTTCCAAAAGCTGCGTTTGGACATTCCAGAGTGGATGGGAGAACAGGCTGTAAAGGGAAATACCTTCTTCTAAAAGCAAAACGGAGCTATCTAGCAGAATGGTTGTCAATGTGTGCATTCAACTTCCAGAGTTAAACTGATGTGTGTTTGCAGCAGTTCAGAAACCCTTTCTTTGGAGAATGTAGAAACAGTCATTTCCAGCCCTAGAGACGCATATAAGGGTTAGCAGTAAGAATGCGTTTCAAACACAGAAGACCCGCTTCTTACAAACTGATCTGCTGTGTGTTGGTTCCTTTAAGGAAGTTGCATCTATGTTTAGATTCAGCGAGGGAGAAACGCGTTTCTTCCAAAAGCTGCATTTGGACATTCCAGAGTGGATGGGAGAACAGGCTGTAAAGAGAAATACCTTGCTCTAAAAGCAAAACGGAGCTATCTAACAGAATGGTTGTCAATATGTGCATTCAACTTCCAGAGTTAAACTGATGTGTGTTTGCAGCAGTTCAGAAACCCTTTCTTTGGAGAATGTAGAAACAGTCATTTCCAGCCTTATAGACGCATATAAGAGATAGCAGTAAGAATGCGTTTCAAACACAGAAGACCCGCTTCTTACAAACTGATCTGCTGTGCGTTGGTTCCTTTTAGGATGTTGCATCTATCTTTATATTCAGTGTGGGAGAAACGCGTTTCTTCCAAAACCTGCGTTTGAACATTCCAGAGTGGATGGGAGAACAGGCTGTAAAGGGAAATACCTTGCTCTAAAAGCAAAACGGAGCTATCTAGCAGAATGATTGTCAATGTGTGCACTCAACTTCCAGAGTTACATTGATGTGTGTTGGCAGCAGTTCAGAAACCCGTTCTTTGGAGAATGTAGAAACAGTCATTTACAGCCCTAGAGACGCATATAAGAGTTAGCAGTAAGAATGCGTTTCAAACACAGAAGACCCGCTTCTTACAAACTGATATGCTGTGTGTTGGTTCCTTTTAGGAAGTTGCATCTATGTTTAGATTCAGCGAGCGAGAAACGCGTTTCTTCCAAAAGCTGCGTTTGGACATTCCAGAGTGGATTGGATAACAGGCTGTAAAGGGAAATACCTTGCTCTAAAAGCAAAACGGAGCTATCTAGCAGAATGGTTGTCAATGTGTGCATTCAACTTCCAGAGTTACACTGATGTGTGTTTGCAGCATTTCAGAAACCCTTTCTTTGCAGAATGTAGAAACAGTCATTTCCAGCCCTAGAGACACATCTAAGAGTTAGCAGTAAGAATGCGTTTCAAACACAGAAGACCCGCTTCTTACAAACTGATCTGCTGTGTGTTGGTTCCTTTTAGGAAGTTGCATCTATGTTTAGATTCAGCGAGGGAGAAACGCGTTTTTTCCAAAAGCTGCGTTTGGATATTCCAGAGTGGATGGTAGAACAGGCTGTAAAGGGAAATAACTTGTTCTAAAAGCAAAACGGAGCTATCTAGCAGAATGGTTGTCAATGTGTGCATTCACCTTCCAGAGTTAAACTGATGTGTGTTTGCAGCAGTTCAGAAACCCTTTCTTTGGAGAATGTAGAAACAGTCATTTCCAGCCCTATAGACGCATATAAGAGATAGCAGTAAGAATGCGTTTCAAACACAGAAGACCCGCTTCTTACAAACTGATCTGCTATGTGTTGGTTCCTTTTAGGAAGTTGCATCTATGTTTAGATTCATCGAGGGAGAAATGCGTTTCTTCCAAAAGCTGCGTTTGGACATTCCAGAGTGGATGGGAGAAAAGGCTGTAAAGGGAAATACCTTACTCTAAAAGCAAAACGCAGCTATCTAGCAGAATGGTTGTCAATGTGTGCATTCAACTTCCAGAGTTAAACTGATGTGTCTTTGCAGCAATTCAGAAACCCTTTCTTTGCAGAATGTAGAAAGAGTCATTTCCAGCCATAGAGACGCATATAAGAGTTAGCAGTAAGAATGCGTTTCAAACACAGAAGACCCGCTTCTTACAAACTGATCTGCTGTGCGTTGGTTCCTTTTAGGATGTTGCATCTATATTTATATTCAGTGAGGGAGAAACGCGTTTCTTCCAAAACCTGCGTTTGAACATTCCAGAGTGGATGGGAGAACAGGCTGTAAAGGGAAATACCTTGCTCTAAAAGCAAAACGGAGCTATCTAGCAGAATGTTTGTCAATGTGTGCATACAACTTCCAGAGTTACACTGATGTGTGTTTGCAGCAGTTCAGAAACACCTTCTTTGGAGAATGTAGAAACAGTCATTTCCAGCCCTAGAAACGCATATAAGAGTTAGCAGTAAGAATGCGTTTCAAACTCAGAAGAACCGCTTCTTACAAACTGATCTGCTGTGTGTTGGTTCGTTTTAGGAAGTTGCATCTATGTTTAGATTCAGCGAGGGAGAAAAGCGTTTCTTCCAAAAGCTGCGTTTGGACATTCCAGAGTGGATGAGAGAACAGGCTGTAACGGGAAATACCTTGTTCTAAAAGCAAAACGGAGCTATCTAGCAGAATGGTTGTCAATGTGTGCATTCAACTTCCAGAGTTACACTGATGCGTGTTTGCAGCAGTTCAGAAACCCTTTCTTTGGAGAATGTAGAAACAGTCATTTCCAGCCCTAGAGACGCATATAAGAGTTAGCAGTAAGAATGCGTTTCAAACACAGAAGACCCGCTTCTTACAAACTGATCTGCTGTGTGTTGGTTCCTTTCAGGAAGTTGCATCTATGTTTAGATTCAGCGAGGGAGAAATGCGTTTCTTCCAAAAGCTGCGTTTGGACATTCCAGAGTGGATGGGAGAAAAGGCTGTAAAGGGAAATACCTAACTCTAAGAGCAAAACGGAGCTATCTAGCAGAATGGTTGTCAATGTGTGCATTCAAATTCCAGAGTTAAACTGATGTGTCTTTGCAGCAGTTCAGAATCCCTTTCTTTGCAGAATGTAGAAACAGTCATTTCCAGCCCTAGAGACGCATATAAGAGTTAGCATTAAGAATGCGTTTCAAACACAGAAGACACGCTTCTTACAAACTGATCTGCTGTGTGTTGGTTCCTTTTAGGAAGTTGCATCTATGTTTAGATTCAGCGAGGGAGAAACGCGTTTCTTCCAAAAGCTGCGTTTGGATATTCCAGAGTGGATGGGAGAACAGGCTGTAAAGGGAAATAACTAGTTCTAAAAGCAAAACGGAGCTATCTAGCAGAATGGTTGTCAATGTGTGCATTCAACTTCCAGAGTTAAACTGATGTGTGTTTGCAGCAGTTCAGAAAGCCTTTCTTTGCAGAATGTAGAAACAGTCATTTCCAGCCCTAGAGACGCATATAAGAGTTAGCATTAAGAATGCGTTTCAAACACAGAAGACCCGCTTCTTACAAACTGATCTGCTGTGTGTTGGTTCCTTTTAGGAAGTTGCATCTATGTTTAGATTCAGCGAGGGAGAAACGCGTTTCTTCCAAAAGCTGCGTTTGGACATTCCAGAGTGGATGGGAGAACAGGCTGTAAAGGGAAATACCTTCTTCTAAAAGCAAAACGGAGCTATCTAGCAGAATGGTTGTCAATGTGTGCATTCAACTTCCAGAGTTAAACTGATGTGTGTTTGCAGCAGTTCAGAAACCCTTTCTTTGGAGAATGTAGAAACAGTCATTTCCAGCCCTAGAGACGCATATAAGGGTTAGAAGTAAGAATGCGTTTCAAACACAGAAGACCCGCTTCTTACAAACTGATCTGCTGTGTGTTGGTTCCTTTTAGGAAGTTGCATCTATGTTTAGATTCAGCGAGGGAGAAACGCGTTTCTTCCAAAAGCTGCATTTGGACATTCCAGAGTTGAAGGGAGAACAGGCTGTAAAGAGAAATACCTTGCTCTAAAAGCAAAACGGTGCTATCTAACAGAATGGTTGTCAATGTGTGCATTCAACTTCCAGAGTTAAACTGATGTGTGTTTGCAGCAGTTCAGAAACCCTTTCTTTGGAGAATGTAGAAACAGTCATTTCCAGCCCTAGAGACGCATATAAGAGTTAGCAGTAAGAATGCGTTTCAAACACAGAAGACCCGCTTCTTACAAACTGATCTGCTGAGTGTTGGTTCCTTTTAGGAAGTTGCATCTATGTTTAGATTCAGCGAGGGAGAAATGCGTTTCTTCCAAAAGCTGCGTTTGGACATTCCAGAGTGGGTGGGAGAACAGGCTGTAAATGGAAATACCTTGCTCTAAAAGCAAAACGGAGCTATCTAGCAGAATGGTTATCAATGTGTGCATTCAACTTCCAGAGGTAAACTGATGTGTGTTTGCAGCAGTTCAGAAACCGTTTCTTTGGAGAATGTAGAGACAGTCATTTCCAGCCCTAGAGACGAATATAAGAGTTAGCAGTAAGAATGCGTTTCAAACACAGAAGACCCGCTTCTTACAAACTGATCTGCTGTGTGTTGGTTCCTTTTAGGAAGTTGCATCTATGTTTAGATTCAGCGAGTGAGAAACGCGTTTCTTCCAAAAGCTGCGTTTGGACATTCCAGAGTGGATGGGAGAACAGGCTGTAAAGAGAAATACCTTGCTCTAAAAGCAAAACGGAGCTATCTAGCAGAATGGTTGTCAATGTGTGCATTCAACTTCCTGAGGTAAACTGATGTGTCTTTGCAGCAATTCAGAAACCCTTTCTTTGCAGAATGTAGAAACAGTCATTTCCAGCCCTAGAGACAATTATAAGAGTTAGCAGTAAGAATGCGTTTCAAACACAGAAGACCCGCTTCTTACAAACTGATCTGCTGTTTGTTGGTTCCTTTTAGGAAGTTGCATCTATGTTTAGATTCAGCGAGGGAGAAACGCGTTTCTTCCAAAAGCTGCGTTTGGATATTCCAGAGTGGATAAGAGAACAGGCTGTAAAGGGAAATAACTTGTTCTAAAAGCAAAACGGAGCTATTTGGCAGAATGGTTGTCAATGTGTGCATTCAACTTCCAGAGTTAAACTGATGTGTGTTTGCAGCAGTTCAGAAAGCCTTTCTTTGCAGAATGTAGAAACAGTCATTTCCAGCCCTAGAGACGCATATAAGAGTTAGCATTAAGAATGCGTTTCAAACACAGAAGACCCGCTTCTTACAAACTGATCTGCTGTGTGTTGGTTCCTTTTAGGAGGTTGCATCTATGTTTAGATTCAGCGAGGGAGAAACGCGTTTCTTCCAAAAGCTGCGTTTGGACATTCCAGAGTGGATGGGAGAACAGGCTGTAAAGGGAAATACCTTCTTCTAAAAGCAAAACGGAGCTATCTAGCAGAATGGTTGTCAATGTGTGCATTCAACTTCCAGAGTTAAACTGATGTGTGTTTGCAGCAGTTCAGAAACCCTTTCTTTGGAGAATGTAGAAACAGTCATTTCCAGCCCTAGAGACGCATATAAGGGTTAGCAGTAAGAATGCGTTTCAAACACAGAAGACCCGCTTCTTACAAACTGATCTGCTGTGTGTTGGTTCCTTTAAGGAAGTTGCATCTATGTTTAGATTCAGCGAGGGAGAAACGCGTTTCTTCCAAAAGCTGCATTTGGACATTCCAGAGTGGATGGGAGAACAGGCTGTAAAGAGAAATACCTTGCTCTAAAAGGAAAACGGAGCTATCTAACAGAATGGTTGTCAATGTGTGCATTCAACTTCCAGAGTTAAACTGATGTGTGTTTGCAGCAGTTCAGAAACCCTTTCTTTGGAGAATGTAGAAACAGTCATTTCCAGCCCTAGAGACGCATATAAGAGTTAGCAGTAAGAATGCGTTTCAAACACAGAAGACCCGCTTCTTACAAACTGATCTGCTGTGCGTTGGTTCCTTTTAGGATGTTGCATCTATCTTTATATTCAGTGTGGGAGAAACGCGTTTCTTCCAAAACCTGCGTTTGAACATTCCAGAGTGGATGGGAGAACAGGCTGTAAAGGGAAATACCTTGCTCTAAAAGCAAAACGGAGCTATCTAGCAGAATGATTGTCAATGTGTGCACTCAACTTCCAGAGTTACATTGATGTGTGTTGGCAGCAGTTCAAAAACCCGTTCTTTGGAGAATGTAGAAACAGTCATTTACAGCCCTAGAGACGCATATAAGAGTTAGCAGTAAGAATGCGTTTCAAACACAGAAGACCCGCTTCTTACAAACTGATATGCTGTGTGTTGGTTCCTTTTAGGAAGTTGCATCTATGTTTAGATTCAGCGAGCGAGAAACGCGTTTCTTCCAAAAGCTGCGTTTGGACATTCCAGAGTGGATTGGATAACAGGCTGTAAAGGGAAATACCTTGCTCTAAAAGCAAAACGGAGCTATCTAGCAGAATGGTTGTCAATGTGTGCATTCAACTTCCAGAGTTACACTGATGTGTGTTTGCAGCATTTCAGAAACCCTTTCTTTGCAGAATGTAGAAACAGTCATTTCCAGCCCTAGAGACACATCTAAGAGTTAGCAGTAAGAATGCGTTTCAAACACAGAAGACCCGCTTCTTACAAACTGATCTGCTGTGTGTTGGTTCCTTTTAGGAAGTTGCATCTATGTTTAGATTCAGCGAGGGAGAAACGCGTTTTTTCCAAAAGCTGCGTTTGGATATTCCAGAGTGGATGGTAGAACAGGCTGTAAAGGGAAATAACTTGTTCTAAAAGCAAAACGGAGCTATCTAGCAGAATGGTTGTCAATGTGTGCATTCACCTTCCAGAGTTAAACTGATGTGTGTTTGCAGCAGTTCAGAAACCCTTTCTTTGGAGAATGTAGAAACAGTCATTTCCAGCCCTATAGACGCATATAAGAGATAGCAGTAAGAATGCGTTTCAAACACAGAAGACCCGCTTCTTACAAACTGATCTGCTATGTGTTGGTTCCTTTTAGGAAGTTGCATCTATGTTTAGATTCATCGAGGGAGAAATGCGTTTCTTCCAAAAGCTGCGTTTGGACATTCCAGAGTGGATGGGAGAAAAGGCTGTAAAGGGAAATACCTTACTCTAAAAGCAAAACGCAGCTATCTAGCAGAATGGTTGTCAATGTGTGCATTCAACTTCCAGAGTTAAACTGATGTGTCTTTGCAGCAGTTCAGAAACCCTTTCTTTGCAGAATGTAGAAAGAGTCATTTCCAGCCATAGAGACGCATATAAGAGTTAGCAGTAAGAATGCGTTTCAAACACAGAAGACCCGCTTCTTACAAACTGATCTGCTGTGCGTTGGTTCCTTTTAGGATGTTGCATCTATATTTATATTCAGTGAGGGAGAAACGCGTTTCTTCCAAAACCTGCGTTTGAACATTCCAGAGTGGATGGGAGAACAGGCTGTAAAGGGAAATACCTTGCTCTAAAAGCAAAACGGAGCTATCTAGCAGAATGTTTGTCAATGTGTGCATACAACTTCCAGAGTTACACTGATGTGTGTTTGCAGCAGTTCAGAAACACCTTCTTTGGAGAATGTAGAAACAGTCATTTCCAGCCCTAGAAACGCATATAAGAGTTAGCAGTAAGAATGCGTTTCAAACACAGAAGAACCGCTTCTTACAAACTGATCTGCTGTGTGTTGGTTCGTTTTAGGAAGTTGCATCTATGTTTAGATTCAGCGAGGGAGAAAAGCGTTTCTTCCAAAAGCTGCGTTTGGACATTCCAGAGTGGATGAGAGAACAGGCTGTAACGGGAAATACCTTGTTCTAAAAGCAAAACGGAGCTATCTAGCAGAATGGTTGTCAATGTGTGCATTCAACTTCCAGAGTTACACTGATGCGTGTTTGCAGCAGTTCAGAAACCCTTTCTTTGGAGAATGTAGAAACAGTCATTTCCAGCCCTAGAGACGCATATAAGAGTTAGCAGTAAGAATGCGTTTCAAACACAGAAGACCCGCTTCTTACAAACTGATCTGCTGTGTGTTGGTTTCTTTCAGGAAGTTGCATCTATGTTTAGATTCAGCGAGGGAGAAATGCGTTTCTTCCAAAAGCTGCGTTTGGACATTCCAGAGTGGGTGGGAGAACAGGCTGTAAATGGAAATACCTTGCTCTAAAAGCAAAACGGAGCTATCTAGCAGAATGGTTATCAATGTGTGCATTCAACTTCCAGAGGTAAACTGATGTGTGTTTGCAGCAGTTCAGAAAGCCTTTCTTTGCAGAATGTAGAAACAGTCATTTCCAGCCCTAGAGACGCATATAAGAGTTAGCATTAAGAATGCGTTTCAAACACAGAAGACCCGCTTCTTACAAACTGATCTGCTGTGTGTTGGTTCCTTTTAGGAGGTTGCATCTATGTTTAGATTCAGCGAGGGAGAAACGCGTTTCTTCCAAAAGCTCCGTTTGGACATTCCAGAGTGGATGGGAGAACAGGCTGTAAAGGGAAATACCTTCTTCTAAAAGCAAAACGGAGCTATCTAGCAGAATGGTTGTCAATGTGTGCATTCAACTTCCAGAGTTAAACTGATGTGTGTTTGCAGCAGTTCAGAAACCCTTTCTTTGGAGAATGTAGAAACAGTCATTTCCAGCCCTAGAGACGCATATAAGGGTTAGCAGTAAGAATGCGTTTCAAACACAGAAGACCCGCTTCTTACAAACTGATCTGCTGTGTGTTGGTTCCTTTAAGGAAGTTGCATCTATGTTTAGATTCAGCGAGGGAGAAACGCGTTTCTTCCAAAAGCTGCATTTGGACATTCCAGAGTGGATGGGAGAACAGGCTGTAAAGAGAAATACCTTGCTCTAAAAGCAAAACGGAGCTATCTAACAGAATGGTTGTCAATGTGTGCATTCAACTTCCAGAGTTAAACTGATGTGTGTTTGCAGCAGTTCAGAAACCCTTTCTTTGGAGAATGTAGAAACAGTCATTTCCAGCCTTATAGACGCATATAAGAGATAGCAGTAAGAATGCGTTTCAAACACAGAAGACCCGCTTCTTACAAACTGATCTGCTGTGCGTTGGTTCCTTTTAGGATGTTGCATCTATCTTTATATTCAGTGTGGGAGAAACGCGTTTCTTCCAAAACCTGCGTTTGAACATTCCAGAGTGGATGGGAGAACAGGCTGTAAAGGGAAATACCTTGCTCTAAAAGCAAAACGGAGCTATCTAGCAGAATGATTGTCAATGTGTGCACTCAACTTCCAGAGTTACATTGATGTGTGTTGGCAGCAGTTCAGAAACCCGTTCTTTGGAGAATGTAGAAACAGTCATTTACAGCCCTAGAGACGCATATAAGAGTTAGCAGTAAGAATGCGTTTCAAACACAGAAGACCCGCTTCTTACAAACTGATATGCTGTGTGTTGGTTCCTTTTAGGAAGTTGCATCTATGTTTAGATTCAGCGAGCGAGAAACGCGTTTCTTCCAAAAGCTGCGTTTGGACATTCCAGAGTGGATTGGATAACAGGCTGTAAAGGGAAATACCTTGCTCTAAAAGCAAAACGGAGCTATCTAGCAGAATGGTTGTCAATGTGTGCATTCAACTTCCAGAGTTACACTGATGTGTGTTTGCAGCATTTCAGAAACCCTTTCTTTGCAGAATGTAGAAACAGTCATTTCCAGCCCTAGAGACACATCTAAGAGTTAGCAGTAAGAATGCGTTTCAAACACAGAAGACCCGCTTCTTACAAACTGATCTGCTGTGTGTTGGTTCCTTTTAGGAAGTTGCATCTATGTTTAGATTCAGCGAGGGAGAAACGCGTTTTTTCCAAAAGCTGCGTTTGGATATTCCAGAGTGGATGGTAGAACAGGCTGTAAAGGGAAATAACTTGTTCTAAAAGCAAAACGGAGCTATCTAGCAGAATGGTTGTCAATGTGTGCATTCACCTTCCAGAGTTAAACTGATGTGTGTTTGCAGCAGTTCAGAAACCCTTTCTTTGGAGAATGTAGAAACAGTCATTTCCAGCCCTATAGACGCATATAAGAGATAGCAGTAAGAATGCGTTTCAAACACAGAAGACCCGCTTCTTACAAACTGATCTGCTATGTGTTGGTTCCTTTTAGGAAGTTGCATCTATGTTTAGATTCATCGAGGGAGAAATGCGTTTCTTCCAAAAGCTGCGTTTGGACATTCCAGAGTGGATGGGAGAAAAGGCTGTAAAGGGAAATACCTTACTCTAAAAGCAAAACGCAGCTATCTAGCAG
The DNA here is from genome assembly GCF_048565385.1 of Saimiri boliviensis. Classification (NCBI taxonomy): domain Eukaryota; kingdom Metazoa; phylum Chordata; class Mammalia; order Primates; family Cebidae; genus Saimiri; species Saimiri boliviensis. The sequence continues at coordinate 57,256,352 of NC_133462.1, forward strand.
AATGGTTGTCAATGTGTGCATTCAACTTCCAGAGTTAAACTGATGTGTCTTTGCAGCAGTTCAGAAACCCTTTCTTTGCAGAATGTAGAAAGAGTCATTTCCAGCCATAGAGACGCATATAAGAGTTAGCAGTAAGAATGCGTTTCAAACACAGAAGACCCGCTTCTTACAAACTGATCTGCTGTGCGTTGGTTCCTTTTAGGATGTTGCATCTATATTTATATTCAGTGAGGGAGAAACGCGTTTCTTCCAAAACCTGCGTTTGAACATTCCAGAGTGGATGGGAGAACAGGCTGTAAAGGGAAATACCTTGCTCTAAAAGCAAAACGGAGCTATCTAGCAGAATGTTTGTCAATGTGTGCATACAACTTCCAGAGTTACACTGATGTGTGTTTGCAGCAGTTCAGAAACACCTTCTTTGGAGAATGTAGAAACAGTCATTTCCAGCCCTAGAAACGCATATAAGAGTTAGCAGTAAGAATGCGTTTCAAACTCAGAAGAACCGCTTCTTACAAACTGATCTGCTGTGTGTTGGTTCGTTTTAGGAAGTTGCATCTATGTTTAGATTCAGCGAGGGAGAAAAGCGTTTCTTCCAAAAGCTGCGTTTGGACATTCCAGAGTGGATGAGAGAACAGGCTGTAACGGGAAATACCTTGTTCTAAAAGCAAAACGGAGCTATCTAGCAGAATGGTTGTCAATGTGTGCATTCAACTTCCAGAGTTACACTGATGCGTGTTTGCAGCAGTTCAGAAACCCTTTCTTTGGAGAATGTAGAAACAGTCATTTCCAGCCCTAGAGACGCATATAAGAGTTAGCAGTAAGAATGCGTTTCAAACACAGAAGACCCGCTTCTTACAAACTGATCTGCTGTGTGTTGGTTCCTTTCAGGAAGTTGCATCTATGTTTAGATTCAGCGAGGGAGAAATGCGTTTCTTCCAAAAGCTGCGTTTGGACATTCCAGAGTGGATGGGAGAAAAGGCTGTAAAGGGAAATACCTAACTCTAAGAGCAAAACGGAGCTATCTAGCAGAATGGTTGTCAATGTGTGCATTCAAATTCCAGAGTTAAACTGATGTGTCTTTGCAGCAGTTCAGAATCCCTTTCTTTGCAGAATGTAGAAACAGTCATTTCCAGCCCTAGAGACGCATATAAGAGTTAGCATTAAGAATGCGTTTCAAACACAGAAGACACGCTTCTTACAAACTGATCTGCTGTGTGTTGGTTCCTTTTAGGAAGTTGCATCTATGTTTAGATTCAGCGAGGGAGAAACGCGTTTCTTCCAAAAGCTGCGTTTGGATATTCCAGAGTGGATGGGAGAACAGGCTGTAAAGGGAAATAACTAGTTCTAAAAGCAAAACGGAGCTATCTAGCAGAATGGTTGTCAATGTGTGCATTCAACTTCCAGAGTTAAACTGATGTGTGTTTGCAGCAGTTCAGAAAGCCTTTCTTTGCAGAATGTAGAAACAGTCATTTCCAGCCCTAGAGACGCATATAAGAGTTAGCATTAAGAATGCGTTTCAAACACAGAAGACCCGCTTCTTACAAACTGATCTGCTGTGTGTTGGTTCCTTTTAGGAAGTTGCATCTATGTTTAGATTCAGCGAGGGAGAAACGCGTTTCTTCCAAAAGCTGCGTTTGGACATTCCAGAGTGGATGGGAGAACAGGCTGTAAAGGGAAATACCTTCTTCTAAAAGCAAAACGGAGCTATCTAGCAGAATGGTTGTCAATGTGTGCATTCAACTTCCAGAGTTAAACTGATGTGTGTTTGCAGCAGTTCAGAAACCCTTTCTTTGGAGAATGTAGAAACAGTCATTTCCAGCCCTAGAGACGCATATAAGGGTTAGAAGTAAGAATGCGTTTCAAACACAGAAGACCCGCTTCTTACAAACTGATCTGCTGTGTGTTGGTTCCTTTTAGGAAGTTGCATCTATGTTTAGATTCAGCGAGGGAGAAACGCGTTTCTTCCAAAAGCTGCATTTGGACATTCCAGAGTTGAAGGGAGAACAGGCTGTAAAGAGAAATACCTTGCTCTAAAAGCAAAACGGTGCTATCTAACAGAATGGTTGTCAATGTGTGCATTCAACTTCCAGAGTTAAACTGATGTGTGTTTGCAGCAGTTCAGAAACCCTTTCTTTGGAGAATGTAGAAACAGTCATTTCCAGCCCTAGAGACGCATATAAGAGTTAGCAGTAAGAATGCGTTTCAAACACAGAAGACCCGCTTCTTACAAACTGATCTGCTGAGTGTTGGTTCCTTTTAGGAAGTTGCATCTATGTTTAGATTCAGCGAGGGAGAAATGCGTTTCTTCCAAAAGCTGCGTTTGGACATTCCAGAGTGGGTGGGAGAACAGGCTGTAAATGGAAATACCTTGCTCTAAAAGCAAAACGGAGCTATCTAGCAGAATGGTTATCAATGTGTGCATTCAACTTCCAGAGGTAAACTGATGTGTGTTTGCAGCAGTTCAGAAACCCTTTCTTTGGAGAATGTAGAGACAGTCATTTCCAGCCCTAGAGACGAATATAAGAGTTAGCAGTAAGAATGCGTTTCAAACACAGAAGACCCGCTTCTTACAAACTGATCTGCTGTGTGTTGGTTCCTTTTAGGAAGTTGCATCTATGTTTAGATTCAGCGAGTGAGAAACGCGTTTCTTCCAAAAGCTGCGTTTGGACATTCCAGAGTGGATGGGAGAACAGGCTGTAAAGAGAAATACCTTGCTCTAAAAGCAAAACGGAGCTATCTAGCAGAATGGTTGTCAATGTGTGCATTCAACTTCCTGAGGTAAACTGATGTGTCTTTGCAGCAATTCAGAAACCCTTTCTTTGCAGAATGTAGAAACAGTCATTTCCAGCCCTAGAGACAATTATAAGAGTTAGCAGTAAGAATGCGTTTCAAACACAGAAGACCCGCTTCTTACAAACTGATCTGCTGTTTGTTGGTTCCTTTTAGGAAGTTGCATCTATGTTTAGATTCAGCGAGGGAGAAACGCGTTTCTTCCAAAAGCTGCGTTTGGATATTCCAGAGTGGATAAGAGAACAGGCTGTAAAGGGAAATAACTTGTTCTAAAAGCAAAACGGAGCTATTTGGCAGAATGGTTGTCAATGTGTGCATTCAACTTCCAGAGTTAAACTGATGTGTGTTTGCAGCAGTTCAGAAAGCCTTTCTTTGCAGAATGTAGAAACAGTCATTTCCAGCCCTAGAGACGCATATAAGAGTTAGCATTAAGAATGCGTTTCAAACACAGAAGACCCGCTTCTTACAAACTGATCTGCTGTGTGTTGGTTCCTTTTAGGAGGTTGCATCTATGTTTAGATTCAGCGAGGGAGAAACGCGTTTCTTCCAAAAGCTGCGTTTGGACATTCCAGAGTGGATGGGAGAACAGGCTGTAAAGGGAAATACCTTCTTCTAAAAGCAAAACGGAGCTATCTAGCAGAATGGTTGTCAATGTGTGCATTCAACTTCCAGAGTTAAACTGATGTGTGTTTGCAGCAGTTCAGAAACCCTTTCTTTGGAGAATGTAGAAACAGTCATTTCCAGCCCTAGAGACGCATATAAGGGTTAGCAGTAAGAATGCGTTTCAAACACAGAAGACCCGCTTCTTACAAACTGATCTGCTGTGTGTTGGTTCCTTTAAGGAAGTTGCATCTATGTTTAGATTCAGCGAGGGAGAAACGCGTTTCTTCCAAAAGCTGCATTTGGACATTCCAGAGTGGATGGGAGAACAGGCTGTAAAGAGAAATACCTTGCTCTAAAAGCAAAACGGAGCTATCTAACAGAATGGTTGTCAATGTGTGCATTCAACTTCCAGAGTTAAACTGATGTGTGTTTGCAGCAGTTCAGAAACCCTTTCTTTGGAGAATGTAGAAACAGTCATTTCCAGCCCTAGAGACGCATATAAGAGTTAGCAGTAAGAATGCGTTTCAAACACAGAAGACCCGCTTCTTACAAACTGATCTGCTGTGCGTTGGTTCCTTTTAGGATGTTGCATCTATCTTTATATTCAGTGTGGGAGAAACGCGTTTCTTCCAAAACCTGCGTTTGAACATTCCAGAGTGGATGGGAGAACAGGCTGTAAAGGGAAATACCTTGCTCTAAAAGCAAAACGGAGCTATCTAGCAGAATGATTGTCAATGTGTGCACTCAACTTCCAGAGTTACATTGATGTGTGTTGGCAGCAGTTCAAAAACCCGTTCTTTGGAGAATGTAGAAACAGTCATTTACAGCCCTAGAGACGCATATAAGAGTTAGCAGTAAGAATGCGTTTCAAACACAGAAGACCCGCTTCTTACAAACTGATATGCTGTGTGTTGGTTCCTTTTAGGAAGTTGCATCTATGTTTAGATTCAGCGAGCGAGAAACGCGTTTCTTCCAAAAGCTGCGTTTGGACATTCCAGAGTGGATTGGATAACAGGCTGTAAAGGGAAATACCTTGCTCTAAAAGCAAAACGGAGCTATCTAGCAGAATGGTTGTCAATGTGTGCATTCAACTTCCAGAGTTACACTGATGTGTGTTTGCAGCATTTCAGAAACCCTTTCTTTGCAGAATGTAGAAACAGTCATTTCCAGCCCTAGAGACACATCTAAGAGTTAGCAGTAAGAATGCGTTTCAAACACAGAAGACCCGCTTCTTACAAACTGATCTGCTGTGTGTTGGTTCCTTTTAGGAAGTTGCATCTATGTTTAGATTCAGCGAGGGAGAAACGCGTTTTTTCCAAAAGCTGCGTTTGGATATTCCAGAGTGGATGGTAGAACAGGCTGTAAAGGGAAATAACTTGTTCTAAAAGCAAAACGGAGCTATCTAGCAGAATGGTTGTCAATGTGTGCATTCACCTTCCAGAGTTAAACTGATGTGTGTTTGCAGCAGTTCAGAAACCCTTTCTTTGGAGAATGTAGAAACAGTCATTTCCAGCCCTATAGACGCATATAAGAGATAGCAGTAAGAATGCGTTTCAAACACAGAAGACCCGCTTCTTACAAACTGATCTGCTATGTGTTGGTTCCTTTTAGGAAGTTGCATCTATGTTTAGATTCATCGAGGGAGAAATGCGTTTCTTCCAAAAGCTGCGTTTGGACATTCCAGAGTGGATGGGAGAAAAGGCTGTAAAGGGAAATACCTTACTCTAAAAGCAAAACGCAGCTATCTAGCAGAATGGTTGTCAATGTGTGCATTCAACTTCCAGAGTTAAACTGATGTGTCTTTGCAGCAGTTCAGAAACCCTTTCTTTGCAGAATGTAGAAAGAGTCATTTCCAGCCATAGAGACGCATATAAGAGTTAGCAGTAAGAATGCGTTTCAAACACAGAAGACCCGCTTCTTACAAACTGATCTGCTGTGCGTTGGTTCCTTTTAGGATGTTGCATCTATATTTATATTCAGTGAGGGAGAAACGCGTTTCTTCCAAAACCTGCGTTTGAACATTCCAGAGTGGATGGGAGAACAGGCTGTAAAGGGAAATACCTTGCTCTAAAAGCAAAACGGAGCTATCTAGCAGAATGTTTGTCAATGTGTGCATACAACTTCCAGAGTTACACTGATGTGTGTTTGCAGCAGTTCAGAAACACCTTCTTTGGAGAATGTAGAAACAGTCATTTCCAGCCCTAGAAACGCATATAAGAGTTAGCAGTAAGAATGCGTTTCAAACACAGAAGAACCGCTTCTTACAAACTGATCTGCTGTGTGTTGGTTCGTTTTAGGAAGTTGCATCTATGTTTAGATTCAGCGAGGGAGAAAAGCGTTTCTTCCAAAAGCTGCGTTTGGACATTCCAGAGTGGATGAGAGAACAGGCTGTAACGGGAAATACCTTGTTCTAAAAGCAAAACGGAGCTATCTAGCAGAATGGTTGTCAATGTGTGCATTCAACTTCCAGAGTTACACTGATGCGTGTTTGCAGCAGTTCAGAAACCCTTTCTTTGGAGAATGTAGAAACAGTCATTTCCAGCCCTAGAGACGCATATAAGAGTTAGCAGTAAGAATGCGTTTCAAACACAGAAGACCCGCTTCTTACAAACTGATCTGCTGTGTGTTGGTTTCTTTCAGGAAGTTGCATCTATGTTTAGATTCAGCGAGGGAGAAATGCGTTTCTTCCAAAAGCTGCGTTTGGACATTCCAGAGTGGGTGGGAGAACAGGCTGTAAATGGAAATACCTTGCTCTAAAAGCAAAACGGAGCTATCTAGCAGAATGGTTATCAATGTGTGCATTCAACTTCCAGAGGTAAACTGATGTGTGTTTGCAGCAGTTCAGAAAGCCTTTCTTTGCAGAATGTAGAAACAGTCATTTCCAGCCCTAGAGACGCATATAAGAGTTAGCATTAAGAATGCGTTTCAAACACAGAAGACCCGCTTCTTACAAACTGATCTGCTGTGTGTTGGTTCCTTTTAGGAGGTTGCATCTATGTTTAGATTCAGCGAGGGAGAAACGCGTTTCTTCCAAAAGCTCCGTTTGGACATTCCAGAGTGGATGGGAGAACAGGCTGTAAAGGGAAATACCTTCTTCTAAAAGCAAAACGGAGCTATCTAGCAGAATGGTTGTCAATGTGTGCATTCAACTTCCAGAGTTAAACTGATGTGTGTTTGCAGCAGTTCAGAAACCCTTTCTTTGGAGAATGTAGAAACAGTCATTTCCAGCCCTAGAGACGCATATAAGGGTTAGCAGTAAGAATGCGTTTCAAACACAGAAGACCCGCTTCTTACAAACTGATCTGCTGTGTGTTGGTTCCTTTAAGGAAGTTGCATCTATGTTTAGATTCAGCGAGGGAGAAACGCGTTTCTTCCAAAAGCTGCATTTGGACATTCCAGAGTGGATGGGAGAACAGGCTGTAAAGAGAAATACCTTGCTCTAAAAGCAAAACGGAGCTATCTAACAGAATGGTTGTCAATGTGTGCATTCAACTTCCAGAGATAAACTGATGTGTGTTTGCAGCAGTTCAGAAACCCTTTCTTTGGAGAATGTAGAAACAGTCATTTCCAGCCTTATAGACGCATATAAGAGATAGCAGTAAGAATGCGTTTCAAACACAGAAGACCCGCTTCTTACAAACTGATCTGCTGTGCGTTGGTTCCTTTTAGGATGTTGCATCTATCTTTATATTCAGTGTGGGAGAAACGCGTTTCTTCCAAAACCTGCGTTTGAACATTCCAGAGTGGATGGGAGAACAGGCTGTAAAGGGAAATACCTTGCTCTAAAAGCAAAACGGAGCTATCTAGCAGAATGATTGTCAATGTGTGCACTCAACTTCCAGAGTTACATTGATGTGTGTTGGCAGCAGTTCAGAAACCCGTTCTTTGGAGAATGTAGAAACAGTCATTTACAGCCCTAGAGACGCATATAAGAGTTAGCAGTAAGAATGCGTTTCAAACACAGAAGACCCGCTTCTTACAAACTGATATGCTGTGTGTTGGTTCCTTTTAGGAAGTTGCATCTATGTTTAGATTCAGCGAGCGAGAAACGCGTTTCTTCCAAAAGCTGCGTTTGGACATTCCAGAGTGGATTGGATAACAGGCTGTAAAGGGAAATACCTTGCTCTAAAAGCAAAACGGAGCTATCTAGCAGAATGGTTGTCAATGTGTGCATTCAACTTCCAGAGTTACACTGATGTGTGTTTGCAGCATTTCAGAAACCCTTTCTTTGCAGAATGTAGAAACAGTCATTTCCAGCCCTAGAGACACATCTAAGAGTTAGCAGTAAGAATGCGTTTCAAACACAGAAGACCCGCTTCTTACAAACTGATCTGCTGTGTGTTGGTTCCTTTTAGGAAGTTGCATCTATGTTTAGATTCAGCGAGGGAGAAACGCGTTTTTTCCAAAAGCTGCGTTTGGATATTCCAGAGTGGATGGTAGAACAGGCTGTAAAGGGAAATAACTTGTTCTAAAAGCAAAACGGAGCTATCTAGCAGAATGGTTGTCAATGTGTGCATTCACCTTCCAGAGTTAAACTGATGTGTGTTTGCAGCAGTTCAGAAACCCTTTCTTTGGAGAATGTAGAAACAGTCATTTCCAGCCCTATAGACGCATATAAGAGATAGCAGTAAGAATGCGTTTCAAACACAGAAGACCCGCTTCTTACAAACTGATCTGCTATGTGTTGGTTCCTTTTAGGAAGTTGCATCTATGTTTAGATTCATCGAGGGAGAAATGCGTTTCTTCCAAAAGCTGCGTTTGGACATTCCAGAGTGGATGGGAGAAAAGGCTGTAAAGGGAAATACCTTACTCTAAAAGCAAAACGCAGCTATCTAGCAGAATGGTTGTCAATGTGTGCATTCAACTTCCAGAGTTAAACTGATGTGTCTTTGCAGCAGTTCAGAAACCCTTTCTTTGCAGAATGTAGAAAGAGTCATTTCCAGCCATAGAGACGCATATAAGAGTTAGCAGTAAGAATGCGTTTCAAACACAGAAGACCCGCTTCTTACAAACTGATCTGCTGTGCGTTGGTTCCTTTTAGGATGTTGCATCTATATTTATATTCAGTGAGGGAGAAACGCGTTTCTTCCAAAACCTGCGTTTGAACATTCCAGAGTGGATGGGAGAACAGGCTGTAAAGGGAAATACCTTGCTCTAAAAGCAAAACGGAGCTATCTAGCAGAATGTTTGTCAATGTGTGCATACAACTTCCAGAGTTACACTGATGTGTGTTTGCAGCAGTTCAGAAACACCTTCTTTGGAGAATGTAGAAACAGTCATTTCCAGCCCTAGAAACGCATATAAGAGTTAGCAGTAAGAATGCGTTTCAAACACAGAAGAACCGCTTCTTACAAACTGATCTGCTGTGTGTTGGTTCGTTTTAGGAAGTTGCATCTATGTTTAGATTCAGCGAGGGAGAAAAGCGTTTCTTCCAAAAGCTGCGTTTGGACATTCCAGAGTGGATGAGAGAACAGGCTGTAACGGGAAATACCTTGTTCTAAAAGCAAAACGGAGCTATCTAGCAGAATGGTTGTCAATGTGTGCATTCAACTTCCAGAGTTAAACTGATGTGTGTTTGCAGCAGTTCAGAAACCCTTTCTTTGGAGAATGTAGAAACAGTCATTTCCAGCCCTAGAGACGCATATAAGGGTTAGCAGTAAGAATGCGTTTCAAACACAGAAGACCCGCTTCTTACAAACTGATCTGCTGTGTGTTGGTTCCTTTAAGGAAGTTGCATCTATGTTTAGATTCAGCGAGGGAGAAACGCGTTTCTTCCAAAAGCTGCATTTGGACATTCCAGAGTGGATGGGAGAACAGGCTGTAAAGAGAAATACCTTGCTCTAAAAGCAAAACGGAGCTATCTAACAGAATGGTTGTCAATGTGTGCATTCAACTTCCAGAGTTAAACTGATGTGTGTTTGCAGCAGTTCAGAAACCCTTTCTTTGGAGAATGTAGAAACAGTCATTTCCAGCCTTATAGACGCATATAAGAGATAGCAGTAAGAATGCGTTTCAAACACAGAAGACCCGCTTCTTACAAACTGATCTGCTGTGCGTTGGTTCCTTTTAGGATGTTGCATCTATCTTTATATTCAGTGTGGGAGAAACGCGTTTCTTCCAAAACCTGCGTTTGAACATTCCAGAGTGGATGGGAGAACAGGCTGTAAAGGGAAATACCTTGCTCTAAAAGCAAAACGGAGCTATCTAGCAGAATGATTGTCAATGTGTGCACTCAACTTCCAGAGTTACATTGATGTGTGTTGGCAGCAGTTCAGAAACCCGTTCTTTGGAGAATGTAGAAACAGTCATTTACAGCCCTAGAGACGCATATAAGAGTTAGCAGTAAGAATGCGTTTCAAACACAGAAGACCCGCTTCTTACAAACTGATATGCTGTGTGTTGGTTCCTTTTAGGAAGTTGCATCTATGTTTAGATTCAGCGAGCGAGAAACGCGTTTCTTCCAAAAGCTGCGTTTGGACATTCCAGAGTGGATTGGATAACAGGCTGTAAAGGGAAATACCTTGCTCTAAAAGCAAAACGGAGCTATCTAGCAGAATGGTTGTCAATGTGTGCATTCAACTTCCAGAGTTACACTGATGTGTGTTTGCAGCATTTCAGAAACCCTTTCTTTGCAGAATGTAGAAACAGTCATTTCCAGCCCTAGAGACACATCTAAGAGTTAGCAGTAAGAATGCGTTTCAAACACAGAAGACCCGCTTCTTACAAACTGATCTGCTGTGTGTTGGTTCCTTTTAGGAAGTTGCATCTATGTTTAGATTCAGCGAGGGAGAAACGCGTTTTTTCCAAAAGCTGCGTTTGGATATTCCAGAGTGGATGGTAGAACAGGCTGTAAAGGGAAATAACTTGTTCTAAAAGCAAAACGGAGCTATCTAGCAGAATGGTTGTCAATGTGTGCATTCACCTTCCAGAGTTAAACTGATGTGTGTTTGCAGCAGTTCAGAAACCCTTTCTTTGGAGAATGTAGAAACAGTCATTTCCAGCCCTATAGACGCATATAAGAGATAGCAGTAAGAATGCGTTTCAAACACAGAAGACCCGCTTCTTACAAACTGATCTGCTATGTGTTGGTTCCTTTTAGGAAGTTGCATCTATGTTTAGATTCATCGAGGGAGAAATGCGTTTCTTCCAAAAGCTGCGTTTGGACATTCCAGAGTGGATGGGAGAAAAGGCTGTAAAGGGAAATACCTTACTCTAAAAGCAAAACGCAGCTATCTAGCAGAATGGTTGTCAATGTGTGCATTCAACTTCCAGAGTTAAACTGATGTGTCTTTGCAGCAATTCAGAAACCCTTTCTTTGCAGAATGTAGAAAGAGTCATTTCCAGCCATAGAGACGCATATAAGAGTTAGCAGTAAGAATGCGTTTCAAACACAGAAGACCCGCTTCTTACAAACTGATCTGCTGTGCGTTGGTTCCTTTTAGGATGTTGCATCTATATTTATATTCAGTGAGGGAGAAACGCGTTTCTTCCAAAACCTGCGTTTGAACATTCCAGAGTGGATGGGAGAACAGGCTGTAAAGGGAAATACCTTGCTCTAAAAGCAAAACGGAGCTATCTAGCAGAATGTTTGTCAATGTGTGCATACAACTTCCAGAGTTACACTGATGTGTGTTTGCAGCAGTTCAGAAACACCTTCTTTGGAGAATGTAGAAACAGTCATTTCCAGCCCTAGAAACGCATATAAGAGTTAGCAGTAAGAATGCGTTTCAAACACAGAAGAACCGCTTCTTACAAACTGATCTGCTGTGTGTTGGTTCGTTTTAGGAAGTTGCATCTATGTTTAGATTCAGCGAGGGAGAAAAGCGTTTCTTCCAAAAGCTGCGTTTGGACATTCCAGAGTGGATGAGAGAACAGGCTGTAACGGGAAATACCTTGTTCTAAAAGCAAAACGGAGCTATCTAGCAGAATGGTTGTCAATGTGTGCATTCAACTTCCAGAGTTACACTGATGCGTGTTTGCAGCAGTTCAGAAACCCTTTCTTTGGAGAATGTAGAAACAGTCATTTCCAGCCCTAGAGACGCATATAAGAGTTAGCAGTAAGAATGCGTTTCAAACACAGAAGACCCGCTTCTTACAAACTGATCTGCTGTGTGTTGGTTTCTTTCAGGAAGTTGCATCTATGTTTAGATTCAGCGAGGGAGAAATGCGTTTCTTCCAAAAGCTGCGTTTGGACATTCCAGAGTGGGTGGGAGAACAGGCTGTAAATGGAAATACCTTGCTCTAAAAGCAAAACGGAGCTATCTAGCAGAATGGTTATCAATGTGTGCATTCAACTTCCAGAGGTAAACTGATGTGTGTTTGCAGCAGTTCAGAAACCCTTTCTTTGGAGAATGTAGAAACAGTCATTTCCAGCCCTAGAGACGCATATAAGAGTTAGCAGTAAGAATGCGTTTCAAACACAGAAGACCCGCTTCTTACAAACTGATCTGCTGTGTGTTGGTTCCTTTTAGGAAGTTGCATCTATGTTTAGATTCAGCGAGGGAGAAACGCGTTTCTTCCAAAAGCTGCGTTTGGACATTCCAGAGTGGATGGGAGAACAGGCTGTAAAGAGAAATACCTTGCTCTAAAAGCAAAACGGAGCTATCTAGCAGAATGGTTGTCAATGTGTGCATTCAACTTCCAGAGGTAAACTGATGTGTCTTTGCAGCAATTCAGAAACCCTTTCTTTGCAGAATGTAGAAACAGTCATTTCCAGCCCTAGAGACAATTATAAGAGTTAGCAGTAAGAATGCGTTTCAAACACAGAAGACCCGCTTCTTACAAACTGATCTGCTGTTTGTTGGTTCCTTTTAGGAAGTTGCATCTATGTTTAGATTCAGCGAGGGAGAAACGCGTTTCTTCCAAAAGCTGCGTTTGGATATTCCAGAGTGGATAAGAGAACAGGCTGTAAAGGGAAATAACTTGTTCTAAAAGCAAAACGGAGCTATTTGGCAGAATGGTTGTCAATGTGTGCATTCAACTTCCAGAGTTAAACTGATGTGTGTTTGCAGCAGTTCAGAAAGCCTTTCTTTGCAGAATGTAGAAACAGTCATTTCCAGCCCTAGAGACGCATATAAGAGTTAGCATTAAGAATGCGTTTCAAACACAGAAGACCCGCTTCTTACAAACTGATCTGCTGTGTGTTGGTTCCTTTTAGGAGGTTGCATCTATGTTTAGATTCAGCGAGGGAGAAACGCGTTTCTTCCAAAAGCTGCGTTTGGACATTCCAGAGTGGATGGGAGAACAGGCTGTAAAGGGAAATACCTTCTTCTAAAAGCAAAACGGAGCTATCTAGCAGAATGGTTGTCAATGTGTGCATTCAACTTCCAGAGTTAAACTGATGTGTGTTTGCAGCAGTTCAGAAACCCTTTCTTTGGAGAATGTAGAAACAGTCATTTCCAGCCCTAGAGACGCATATAAGGGTTAGCAGTAAGAATGCGTTTCAAACACAGAAGACCCGCTTCTTACAAACTGATCTGCTGTGTGTTGGTTCCTTTAAGGAAGTTGCATCTATGTTTAGATTCAGCGAGGGAGAAACGCGTTTCTTCCAAAAGCTGCATTTGGACATTCCAGAGTGGATGGGAGAACAGGCTGTAAAGAGAAATACCTTGCTCTAAAAGCAAAACGGAGCTATCTAACAGAATGGTTGTCAATGTGTGCATTCAACTTCCAGAGTTAAACTGATGTGTGTTTGCAGCAGTTCAGAAACCCTTTCTTTGGAGAATGTAGAAACAGTCATTTCCAGCCCTAGAGACGCATATAAGAGTTAGCAGTAAGAATGCGTTTCAAACACAGAAGACCCGCTTCTTACAAACTGATCTGCTGTGCGTTGGTTCCTTTTAGGATGTTGCATCTATCTTTATATTCAGTGTGGGAGAAACGCGTTTCTTCCAAAACCTGCGTTTGAACATTCCAGAGTGGATGGGAGAACAGGCTGTAAAGGGAAATACCTTGCTCTAAAAGCAAAACGGAGCTATCTAGCAGAATGATTGTCAATGTGTGCACTCAACTTCCAGAGTTACATTGATGTGTGTTGGCAGCAGTTCAGAAACCCGTTCTTTGGAGAATGTAGAAACAGTCATTTACAGCCCTAGAGACGCATATAAGAGTTAGCAGTAAGAATGCGTTTCAAACACAGAAGACCCGCTTCTTACAAACTGATATGCTGTGTGTTGGTTCCTTTTAGGAAGTTGCATCTATGTTTAGATTCAGCGAGCGAGAAACGCGTTTCTTCCAAAAGCTGCGTTTGGACATTCCAGAGTGGATTGGATAACAGGCTGTAAAGGGAAATACCTTGCTCTAAAAGCAAAACGGAGCTATCTAGCAGAATGGTTGTCAATGTGTGCATTCAACTTCCAGAGTTACACTGATGTGTGTTTGCAGCATTTCAGAAACCCTTTCTTTGCAGAATGTAGAAACAGTCATTTCCAGCCCTAGAGACACATCTAAGAGTTAGCAGTAAGAATGCGTTTCAAACACAGAAGACCCGCTTCTTACAAACTGATCTGCTGTGTGTTGGTTCCTTTTAGGAAGTTGCATCTATGTTTAGATTCAGCGAGGGAGAAACGCGTTTTTTCCAAAAGCTGCGTTTGGATATTCCAGAGTGGATGGTAGAACAGGCTGTAAAGGGAAATAACTTGTTCTAAAAGCAAAACGGAGCTATCTAGCAGAATGGTTGTCAATGTGTGCATTCACCTTCCAGAGTTAAACTGATGTGTGTTTGCAGCAGTTCAGAAACCCTTTCTTTGGAGAATGTAGAAACAGTCATTTCCAGCCCTATAGACGCATATAAGAGATAGCAGTAAGAATGCGTTTCAAACACAGAAGACCCGCTTCTTACAAACTGATCTGCTATGTGTTGGTTCCTTTTAGGAAGTTGCATCTATGTTTAGATTCATCGAGGGAGAAATGCGTTTCTTCCAAAAGCTGCGTTTGGACATTCCAGAGTGGATGGGAGAAAAGGCTGTAAAGGGAAATACCTTACTCTAAAAGCAAAACGCAGCTATCTAGCAGAATGGTTGTCAATGTGTGCATTCAACTTCCAGAGTTAAACTGATGTGTCTTTGCAGCAGTTCAGAAACCCTTTCTTTGCAGAATGTAGAAAGAGTCATTTCCAGCCATAGAGACGCATATAAGAGTTAGCAGTAAGAATGCGTTTCAAACACAGAAGACCCGCTTCTTACAAACTGATCTGCTGTGCGTTGGTTCCTTTTAGGATGTTGCATCTATATTTATATTCAGTGAGGGAGAAACGCGTTTCTTCCAAAACCTGCGTTTGAACATTCCAGAGTGGATGGGAGAACAGGCTGTAAAGGGAAATACCTTGCTCTAAAAGCAAAACGGAGCTATCTAGCAGAATGTTTGTCAATGTGTGCATACAACTTCCAGAGTTACACTGATGTGTGTTTGCAGCAGTTCAGAAACACCTTCTTTGGAGAATGTAGAAACAGTCATTTCCAGCCCTAGAAACGCATATAAGAGTTAGCAGTAAGAATGCCTTTCAAACACAGAAGAACCGCTTCTTACAAACTGATCTGCTGTGTGTTGGTTCGTTTTAGGAAGTTGCATCTATGTTTAGATTCAGCGAGGGAGAAAAGCGTTTCTTCCAAAAGCTGCGTTTGGACATTCCAGAGTGGATGAGAGAACAGGCTGTAACGGGAAATACCTTGTTCTAAAAGCAAAACGGAGCTATCTAGCAGAATGGTTGTCAATGTGTGCATTCAACTTCCAGAGTTACACTGATGCGTGTTTGCAGCAGTTCAGAAACCCTTTCTTTGGAGAATGTAGAAACAGTCATTTCCAGCCCTAGAGACGCATATAAGAGTTAGCAGTAAGAATGCGTTTCAAACACAGAAGACCCGCTTCTTACAAACTGATCTGCTGTGTGTTGGTTTCTTTCAGGAAGTTGCATCTATGTTTAGATTCAGCGAGGGAGAAATGCGTTTCTTCCAAAAGCTGCGTTTGGACATTCCAGAGTGGGTGGGAGAACAGGCTGTAAATGGAAATACCTTGCTCTAAAAGCAAAACGGAGCTATCTAGCAGAATGGTTATCAATGTGTGCATTCAACTTCCAGAGGTAAACTGATGTGTGTTTGCAGCAGTTCAGAAAGCCTTTCTTTGCAGAATGTAGAAACAGTCATTTCCAGCCCTAGAGACGCATATAAGAGTTAGCATTAAGAATGCGTTTCAAACACAGAAGACCCGCTTCTTACAAACTGATCTGCTGTGTGTTGGTTCCTTTTAGGAGGTTGCATCTATGTTTAGATTCAGCGAGGGAGAAACGCGTTTCTTCCAAAAGCTGCGTTTGGACATTCCAGAGTGGATGGGAGAACAGGCTGTAAAGGGAAATACCTTCTTCTAAAAGCAAAACGGAGCTATCTAGCAGAATGGTTGTCAATGTGTGCATTCAACTTCCAGAGTTAAACTGATGTGTGTTTGCAGCAGTTCAGAAACCCTTTCTTTGGAGAATGTAGAAACAGTCATTTCCAGCCCTAGAGACGCATATAAGGGTTAGCAGTAAGAATGCGTTTCAAACACAGAAGACCCGCTTCTTACAAACTGATCTGCTGTGTGTTGGTTCCTTTAAGGAAGTTGCATCTATGTTTAGATTCAGCGAGGGAGAAACGCGTTTCTTCCAAAAGCTGCATTTGGACATTCCAGAGTGGATGGGAGAACAGGCTGTAAAGAGAAATACCTTGCTCTAAAAGCAAAACGGAGCTATCTAACAGAATGGTTGTCAATGTGTGCATTCAACTTCCAGAGTTAAACTGATGTGTGTTTGCAGCAGTTCAGAAACCCTTTCTTTGGAGAATGTAGAAACAGTCATTTCCAGCCTTATAGACGCATATAAGAGATAGCAGTAAGAATGCGTTTCAAACACAGAAGACCCGCTTCTTACAAACTGATCTGCTGTGCGTTGGTTCCTTTTAGGATGTTGCATCTATCTTTATATTCAGTGTGGGAGAAACGCGTTTCTTCCAAAACCTGCGTTTGAACATTCCAGAGTGGATGGGAGAACAGGCTGTAAAGGGAAATACCTTGCTCTAAAAGCAAAACGGAGCTATCTAGCAGAATGATTGTCAATGTGTGCACTCAACTTCCAGAGTTACATTGATGTGTGTTGGCAGCAGTTCAGAAACCCGTTCTTTGGAGAATGTAGAAACAGTCATTTACAGCCCTAGAGACGCATATAAGAGTTAGCAGTAAGAATGCGTTTCAAACACAGAAGACCCGCTTCTTACAAACTGATATGCTGTGTGTTGGTTCCTTTTAGGAAGTTGCATCTATGTTTAGATTCAGCGAGCGAGAAACGCGTTTCTTCCAAAAGCTGCGTTTGGACATTCCAGAGTGGATTGGATAACAGGCTGTAAAGGGAAATACCTTGCTCTAAAAGCAAAACGGAGCTATCTAGCAGAATGGTTGTCAATGTGTGCATTCAACTTCCAGAGTTACACTGATGTGTGTTTGCAGCATTTCAGAAACCCTTTCTTTGCAGAATGTAGAAACAGTCATTTCCAGCCCTAGAGACACATCTAAGAGTTAGCAGTAAGAATGCGTTTCAAACACAGAAGACCCGCTTCTTACAAACTGATCTGCTGTGTGTTGGTTCCTTTTAGGAAGTTGCATCTATGTTTAGATTCAGCGAGGGAGAAACGCGTTTTTTCCAAAAGCTGCGTTTGGATATTCCAGAGTGGATGGTAGAACAGGCTGTAAAGGGAAATAACTTGTTCTAAAAGCAAAACGGAGCTATCTAGCAGAATGGTTGTCAATGTGTGCATTCACCTTCCAGAGTTAAACTGATGTGTGTTTGCAGCAGTTCAGAAACCCTTTCTTTGGAGAATGTAGAAACAGTCATTTCCAGCCCTATAGACGCATATAAGAGATAGCAGTAAGAATGCGTTTCAAACACAGAAGACCCGCTTCTTACAAACTGATCTGCTATGTGTTGGTTCCTTTTAGGAAGTTGCATCTATGTTTAGATTCATCGAGGGAGAAATGCGTTTCTTCCAAAAGCTGCGTTTGGACATTCCAGAGTGGATGGGAGAAAAGGCTGTAAAGGGAAATACCTTACTCTAAAAGCAAAACGCAGCTATCTAGCAGAATGGTTGTCAATGTGTGCATTCAACTTCCAGAGTTAAACTGATGTGTCTTTGCAGCAGTTCAGAAACCCTTTCTTTGCAGAATGTAGAAAGAGTCATTTCCAGCCATAGAGACGCATATAAGAGTTAGCAGTAAGAATGCGTTTCAAACACAGAAGACCCGCTTCTTACAAACTGATCTGCTGTGCGTTGGTTCCTTTTAGGATGTTGCATCTATATTTATATTCAGTGAGGGAGAAACGCGTTTCTTCCAAAACCTGCGTTTGAACATTCCAGAGTGGATGGGAGAACAGGCTGTAAAGGGAAATACCTTGCTCTAAAAGCAAAACGGAGCTATCTAGCAGAATGTTTGTCAATGTGTGCATACAACTTCCAGAGTTACACTGATGTGTGTTTGCAGCAGTTCAGAAACACCTTCTTTGGAGAATGTAGAAACAGTCATTTCCAGCCCTAGAAACGCATATAAGAGTTAGCAGTAAGAATGCGTTTCAAACACAGAAGAACCGCTTCTTACAAACTGATCTGCTGTGTGTTGGTTCGTTTTAGGAAGTTGCATCTATGTTTAGATTCAGCGAGGGAGAAAAGCGTTTCTTCCAAAAGCTGCGTTTGGACATTCCAGAGTGGATGAGAGAACAGGCTGTAACGGGAAATACCTTGTTCTAAAAGCAAAACGGAGCTATCTAGCAGAATGGTTGTCAATGTGTGCATTCAACTTCCAGAGTTACACTGATGCGTGTTTGCAGCAGTTCAGAAACCCTTTCTTTGGAGAATGTAGAAACAGTCATTTCCAGCCCTAGAGACGCATATAAGAGTTAGCAGTAAGAATGCGTTTCAAACACAGAAGACCCGCTTCTTACAAACTGATCTGCTGTGTGTTGGTTCCTTTCAGGAAGTTGCATCTATGTTTAGATTCAGCGAGGGAGAAATGCGTTTCTTCCAAAAGCTGCGTTTGGACATTCCAGAGTGGATGGGAGAAAAGGCTGTAAAGGGAAATACCTAACTCTAAAAACAAAACGGAGCTATCTAGCAGAATGGTTGTCAATGTGTGCATTCAAATTCCAGAGTTAAACTGATGTGTCTTTTCAGCAGTTCAGAAACCCTTTCTTTGCAGAATGTAGAAACAGTCATTTCCAGCCCTAGAGACGCATATAAGAGTTAGCATTAAGAATGCGTTTCAAACACAGAAGACACGCTTCTTACAAACTGATCTGCTGTGTGTTGGTTCCTTTTAGGAAGTTGCATCTATGTTTAGATTCAGCGAGGGAGAAACGCGTTTCTTCCAAAAGCTGCGTTTGGATATTCCAGAGTGGATGGGAGAACAGGCTGTAAAGGGAAATAACTAGTTCTAAAAGCAAAACGGAGCTATCTAGCAGAATGGTTGTCAATGTGTGCATTCAACTTCCAGAGTTAAACTGATGTGTGTTTGCAGCAGTTCAGAAACCCTTTCTTTGGAGAATGTAGAAACAGTCATTTCCAGCCCTAGAGACGCATATAAGAGTTAGCAGTAAGAATGCGTTTCAAACACAGAAGACCCGCTTCTTACAAACTTATCTGCTGAGTGTTGGTTCCTTTTAGGAAGTTGCATCTATGTTTAGATTCAGCGAGGGAGAAATGCGTTTCTTCCAAAAGCTGCGTTTGGACATTCCAGAGTGGGTGGGAGAACAGGCTGTAAATGGAAATACCTTGCTCTAAAAGCAAAACGGAGCTATTTATCAGAATGGTTATCAATGTGTGCATTCAACTTCCAGAGGTAAACTGATGTGTGTTTGCAGCAGTTCAGAAACCCTTTCTTTGGAGAATGTAGAAACAGTCATTTCCAGCCCTAGAGACGCATATAAGAGTTAGCAGTAAGAATGCGTTTCAAACACAGAAGACCCGCTTCTTACAAACTGATCTGCTGTGTGTTGGTTCCTTTTAGGAAGTTGCATCTATGTTTAGATTCAGCGAGGGAGAAACGCGTTTCTTCCAAAAGCTGCGTTTGGACATTCCAGAGTGGATGGGAGAACAGGCTGTAAAGAGAAATACCTTGCTCTAAAAGCAAAACGGAGCTATCTAGCAGAATGGTTGTCAATGTGTGCATTCAACTTCCAGAGGTAAACTGATGTGTCTTTGCAGCAATTCAGAAACCCTTTCTTTGCAGAATGTAGAAACAGTCATTTCCAGCCCTAGAGACAATTATAAGAGTTAGCAGTAAGAATGCGTTTCAAACACAGAAGACCCGCTTCTTACAAACTGATCTGCTGTTTGTTGGTTCCTTTTAGGAAGTTGCATCTATGTTTAGATTCAGCGAGGGAGAAACGCGTTTCTTCCAAAAGCTGCGTTTGGATATTCCAGAGTGGATGGGAGAACAGGCTGTAAAGGGAAATAACTTGTTCTAAAAGCAAAACGGAGCTATCTAGCAGAATGGTTGTCAATGTGTGCATTCAACTTCCAGAGTTAAACTGATGTGTGTTTGCAGCAGTTCAGAAACCCTTTCTTTGCAGAATGTAGAAACAGTCATTTCCAGCCCTAGAGACGCATATAAGGGTTAGCAGTAAGAATGCGTTTCAAACACAGAAGACCCGCTTCTTACAAACTGATCTGCTGTGTGTTGGTTCCTTTTAGGAAGTTGCATCTATGTTTAGATTCAGCGAGGGAGAAACGCGTTTCTTCCAAAAGCTGCATTTGGACATTCCAGAGTGGATGGGAGAACAGGCTGTAAAGAGAAATACCTTGCTCTAAAAGCAAAACGGAACTATCTAACAGAATGGTTGTCAGTGCGTGCATTCAACTTCCAGAGTTAAACTGATGTGTGTTTGCAGCAGTTCAGAAACCCTTTCTTTGGAGAATGTAGAAACAGTCATTTCCAGCCCTAGAGACGCATATAAGAGTTAGCAGTAAGAATGCGTTTCAAACACAGAAGACCCGCTTCTTACAAACTGATCTGCTGTGCGTTGGTTCCTTTTAGGATGTTGCATCTATGTTTATATTCAGTGTGGGAGAAACGCGTTTCTTCCAAAACCTGCGTTTGAACATTCCAGAGTGGATGGGAGAACAGGCTGTAAAGGGAAATACCTTGCTCTAAAAGCAAAACGGAGCTATCTAACAGAATGGTTGTCAATGTGTGCATTCAACTTCCAGAGTTACACTGATGTGTGTTTGCAGCAGTTCAGAAACACCTTCTTTGGAGAATGTAGAAACAGTCATTTCCAGCCCTAGAAACGCATATAAGAGTTAGCAGTAAGAATGTGTTTCAAACACAGAAGAACCGCTTCTTACAAACTGATCTGCTGTGTGTTGGTTCGTTTTAGGAAGTTGCATCTATGTTTAGATTCAGCGAGGGAGAAAAGCGTTTCTTCCAAAAGCTGCGTTTGGACATTCCAGAGTGGATGAGAGAACAGGCTGTAACGGGAAATACCTTGTTCTAAAAGCAAAACGGAGCTATCTAGCAGAATGGTTGTCAATGTGTGCATTCAACTTTTAGAGTTACACTGATGTGTGTTTGCAGCAGTTCAGAAACCCTTTCTTTGGAGAATGTAGAAACAGTCATTTCCAGCCCTAGAGACGCATATAAGAGTTAGCAGTAAGAATGCGTTTCAAACACAGAAGACCCGCTTCTTACAAACTGATCTGCTGAGTGTTGGTTCCTTTTAGGAAGTTGCATCTATGTTTAGATTCAGCGAGGGAGAAATGCGTTTCTTCCAAAAGCTGCGTTTGGACATTCCAGAGTGGGTGGGAGAACAGGCTGTAAATGGAAATACCTTGCTCTAAAAGCAAAACGGAGCTGTCTAGCAGAATGGTTATCAATGTGTGCATTCAACTTCCAAAGGTAAACTGATGGGTGTTTGCAGCAGTTCAGAAACCCTTTCTTTGGAGAATGTAGAAACAGTCATTTCCAGCCCTAGAGACGCATATAAGAGTTAGCAGTAAGAATGCGTTTCAAACACAGAAGACCCGCTTCTTACAAACTGATCTGCTGTTTGTTGGTTCCTTTTAGGAAGTTGCATCTATGTTTAGATTCAGCGAGGGAGAAACGCGTTTCTTCCAAAAGCTGCGTTTGGATATTCCAGAGTGGATAAGAGAACAGGCTGTAAAGGGAAATAACTTGTTCTAAAAGCAAAACGGAGCTATTTGGCAGAATGGTTGTCAATGTGTGCATTCAACTTCCAGAGTTAAACTGATGTGTGTTTGCAACAGTTCAGAAAGCCTTTCTTTGCAGAATGTAGAAACAGTCATTTCCAGCCCTAGAGACGCATATAAGAGTTAGCATTAAGAATGCGTTTCAAACACAGAAGACCCGCTTCTTACAAACTGATCTGCTGTGTGTTGGTTCCTTTTAGGAAGTTGCATCTATGTTTAGATTCAGCGAGGGAGAAACGCGTTTCTTCCAAAAGCTGCGTTTGGACATTCCAGAGTGGATGGGAGAACAGGCTGTAAAGGGAAATACCTTCTTCTAAAAGCAAAACGGAGCTATCTAGCAGAATGGTTGTCAATGTGTGCATTCAACCTCCAGAGTTAAACTGATGTGTGTTTGCAGCAGTTCAGAAACACCTTCTTTGGAGAATGTAGAAACAGTCATTTCCAGCCCTAGAAACGCATATAAGAGTTAGCAGTAAGAATGCGTTTCAAACACAGAAGAACCGCTTCTTACAAACTGATCTGCTGTGTGTTGGTTCCTTTTAGGAAGTTGCATCTATGTTTAGATACAGCGAGGGAGAAACGCGTTTCTTCCAAAGCTGCGTTTGGACATTCCAGAGTGGATGGGAGAACAGGCTGTAAATGGAAATACCTTGCTCTAAAAGCAAAACGGAGCTATCTAGCAGAATGTTTGTCAATGTGTGCATTCAACTTCCAGAGTTACACTGATGTGTGTTTGCAGCAGTTCAGAAACACCTTCTTTGGAGAATGTAGAAACAGTCATTTCCAGCCCTAGAAATGCATATAAGAGTTAGCAGTAAGAATGCGTTTCAAACACAGAAGAACCGCTTCTTACAAACTGATCTGCTGTGTGTTGGTTCCTTTTAGGAAGTTGCATCTATGTTTAGATTCAGGAGCGAGAAACGCGTTTCTTCCAAAAGCTGCGTTTGGACATTCCAGAGTGGATGGGAGAACAGGCTGTAAAGGGAAATACCTTGCTATAAAAGCAAAACGGAGCTATCTAGCAGAATGGTTGTCAATGTGTGCATTCAACTTCCAGAGTTACACTGATGTGTGTTTGCAGCATTTCAGAAACCCTTTCTTTGCAGAATGTAGAAACAGTCATTTCCAGCCCTAGAGACACATCTAAGAGTTAGCAGTAAGAATGCGTTTCAAACACAGAAGACCCGCTTCTTACAAACTGATCTGCTGTGTGTTGGTTCCTTTTAGGAAGTTGCATCTATGTTTAGATTCAGCGAGGGAGAAACGCGTTTTTTCCAAAAGCTGCGTTTGGATATTCCTGAGTGGATGGTAGAACAGGCTGTAAAGGGAAATAACTTGTTCTAAAAGCAAAACGGAGCTATCTAGCAGAATGGTTGTCAATGTGTGCATTCACCTTCCAGAGTTAAACTGATGTGTGTTTGCAGCAGTTCAGAAACCCTTTCTTTGGAGAATGTAGAAACAGTCATTTCCAGCCCTATAGACGCATATAAGAGATAGCAGTAAGAATGCGTTTCAAACACAGAAGACCCGCTTCTTACAAACTGATCTGCTATGTGTTGGTTCCTTTTAGGAAGTTGCATCTATGTTTAGATTCAGCGAGGGAGAAATGCGTTTCTTCCAAAAGCTGCGTTTGGACATTCCAGAGTGGATGGGAGAAAAGGCTGTAAAGGGAAATACCTTACTCTAAAAGCAAAACGCAGCTATCTAGCAGAATGGTTGTCAATGTGTGCATTCAACTTCCAGAGTTAAACTGATGTGTCTTTGCAGCAGTTCAGAAACCCTTTCTTTGCAGAATGTAGAAACAGTCATTTCCAGCCCTAGAGACGCATATAAGAGTTAGCAGTAAGAATGCGTTTCAAACACAGAAGACCCGCTTCTTACAAACTGATCTGCTGTGCGTTGGTTCCTTTTAGGATGTTGCATCTATGTTTATATTCAGTGAGGGAGAAACGCGTTTCTTCCAAAACCTGCGTTTGAACATTCCAGAGTGGATGGGAGAACAGGCTGTAAAGGGAAATACCTTGCTCTAAAAGCAAAACGGAGCTATCTAGCAGAATGTTTGTCAATGTGTGCATTCAACTTCCAGAGTTACACTGATGTGTGTTTGCAGCAGTTCAGAAACACCTTCTTTGGAGAATGTAGAAACAGTCATTTCCAGCCCTAGAAACGCATATAAGAGTTAGCAGTAAGAATGCGTTTCAAACACAGAAGACCCGCTTCTTACAAACTGATCTGCTGAGTGTTGGTTCCTTTTAGGAAGTTGCATCTATGTTTAGATTCAGCGAGGGAGAAATGCGTTTCTTCCAAAAGCTGCGTTTGGACATTCCAGAGTGGGTGGGAGAACAGGCTGTAAATGGAAATACCTTGCTCTAAAAGCAAAACGGAGCTATCTAGCAGAATGGTTATCAATGTGTGCATTCAACTTCCAGAGGTAAACTGATGTGTGTTTGCAGCAGTTCAGAAACCCTTTCTTTGGAGAATGTAGAAACAGTCATTTCCAGCCCTAGAGACGCATATAAGAGTTAGCAGTAAGAATGCGTTTCAAACACAGAAGACCCGCTTCTTACAAACTGATCTGCTGTGTGTTGGTTCCTTTTAGGAAGTTGCATCTATGTTTAGATTCAGCGAGGGAGAAACGCGTTTCTTCCAAAAGCTGCGTTTGGACATTCCAGAGTGGATGGGAGAACAGGCTGTAAAGAGAAATACCTTGCTCTAAAAGCAAAACGGAGCTATCTAGCAGAATGGTTGTCAATGTGTGCATTCAACTTCCAGAGGTAAACTGATGTGTCTTTGCAGCAATTCAGAAACCCTTTCTTTGCAGAATGTAGAAACAGTCATTTCCAGCCCTAGAGACAATTATAAGAGTTAGCAGTAAGAATGCGTTTCAAACACAGAAGACCCGCTTCTTACAAACTGATCTGCTGTGTGTTGGTTCCTTTTAGGAAGTTGCATCTATGTTTAGATTCAGCGAGGGAGAAACGCGTTTCTTCCAAAAGCTGCGTTTGGACATTCCAGAGTGGATGGGAGAACAGGCTGTAAAGGGAAATACCTTCTTCTAAAAGCAAAACGGAGCTATCTAGCAGAATGGTTGTCAATGTGTGCATTCAACTTCCAGAGTTAAACTGATGTGTGTTTGCAGCAGTTCAGAAACCCTTTCTTTGGAGAATGTAGAAACAGTCATTTCCAGCCCTAGAGACGCATATAAGGGTTAGCAGTAAGAATGCGTTTCAAACACAGAAGACCCGCTTCTTACAAACTGATCTGCTGTGTGTTGGTTCCTTTTAGGAAGTTGCATCTATGTTTAGATTCAGCGAGGGAGAAACGCGTTTCTTCCAAAAGCTGCATTTGGACATTCCAGAGTGGATGGGAGAACAGGCTGTAAAGAGAAATACCTTGCTCTAAAAGCAAAACGGAGCTATCTAACAGAATGGTTGTCAATGTGTGCATTCAGCTTCCAGAGTTAAACTGATGTGTGTTTGCAGCAGTTCAGAAACCCTTTCTTTGGAGAATGTAGAAACAGTCATTTCCAGCCCTAGAGACGCATATAAGAGTTAGCAGTAAGAATGCGTTTCAAACACAGAAGACCCGCTTCTTACAAACTGATCTGCTGTGTGTTGGTTCCTTTTAGGAAGTTGCATCTATGTTTAGATTCAGCGAGGGAGAAACGCGTTTCTTCCAAAAGCTGCGTTTGGACATTCCAGAGTGGATGGGAGAACAGGCTGTAAAGGGAAATACCTTCTTCTAAAAGCAAAACGGAGCTATCTAACAGAATGGTTGTCAATGTGTGCATTCAACTTCCAGAGTTAAACTGATGTGTGTTTGCAGCAGTTCAGAAACCCTTTCTTTGGAGAATGTAGAAACAGTCATTTCCAGCCCTAGAGACGCATATAAGGGTTAGCAGTAAGAATGCGTTTCAAACACAGAAGACCCGCTTCGTACAAACTGATCTGCTGTGTGTTGGTTCCTTTTAGGAAGTTGCATCTATGTTTAGATTCAGCGAGGGAGAAACGCGTTTCTTCCAAAAGCTGCATTTGGACATTCCAGAGTGGATGGGAGAACAGGCTGTAAAGAGAAATACCTTGCTCTAAAAGCAAAACGGAGCTATCTAACAGAATGGTTGTCAATGTGTGCACTCAACTTCCAGAGTTACATTGATGTGTGTTTGCAGCAGTTCAGAAAGCCTTTCTTTGCAGAATGTAGAAACAGTCATTTCCAGCCCTAGAGACGCATATAAGAGTTAGCATTAAGAATGCGTTTCAAACACAGAAGACCCGCTTCTTACAAACTGATCTGCTGTGTGTTGGTTCCTTTTAGGAAGTTGCATCTATGTTTAGATTCAGCGAGGGAGAAACGCGTTTTTTCCAAAAGCTGCGTTTGGATATTCCAGAGTGGATGGTAGAACAGGCTGTAAAGGGAAATAACTTGTTCTAAAAGCAAAACGGAGCTATCTAGCAGAATGGTTGTCAATGTGTGCATTCACCTTCCAGAGGTAAACTGATGTGTGTTTGCAGCAGTTCAGAAACCCTTTCTTTGGAGAATGTAGAAACAGTCATTTCCAGCCCTATAGACGCATATAAGAGATAGCAGTAAGAATGCGTTTCAAACACAGAAGACCCGCTTCTTACAAACTGATCTGCTATGTGTTGGTTCCTTTCAGGAAGTTGCATCTATGTTTAGATTCATCGAGGGAGAAATGCGTTTCTTCCAAAAGCTGCGTTTGGACATTCCAGAGTGGATGGGAGAACAGGCTGTAAAAGGAAATACCTTGCTCTAAAAGCAAAACGGAGCTATCTAGCAGAATGTTTGTCAATGTGTGCATTCAACTTCCAGAGTTACACTGATGTGTGTTTGCAGCAGTTCAGAAACACCTTCTTTGGAGAATGTAGAAACAGTCATTTCCAGCCCTAGAAACGCATATAAGAGTTAGCAGTAAGAATGCGTTTCAAACACAGAAGACCCGCTTCTTACAAACTGATCTGCTGAGTGTTGGTTCCTTTTAGGAAGTTGCATCTATGTTTAGATTCAGCGAGGGAGAAATGCGTTTCTTCCAAAAGCTGCGTTTCGACATTCCAGAGTGGGTGGGAGAACAGGCTGTAAATGGAAATACCTTGCTCTAAAAGCAAAACGGAGCTATCTAGCAGAATGGTTATCAATGTGTGCATTCAACTTCCAGAGGTAAACTGATGTGTGTTTGCAGCAGTTCAGAAACCCTTACTTTGGAGAATGTAGAAACAATCATTTCCAGCCCTAGAGACGCATATAAGAGTTAGCAGTAAGAATGCGTTTCAAACACAGAAGACCCGCTTCTTACAAACTGATCTGCTGTGTGTTGGTTTCTTTTAGGAAGTTGCATCTATGTTTAGATTCAGCGAGGGAGAAATGCGATTCTTCCAAAAGCTGCGTTTGGACATTCCAGAGTGGATGGGAGAACAGGCTGTAAAGAGAAATACCTTGCTCTAAAAGCAAAACGGAACTATCTAGCAGAATGGTTGTCAATGTGTGCATTCAACTTCCAGAGGTAAACTGATGTGTCTTTGCAGCAATTCAGAAACCCTTTCTTTGCAGAATGTAGAAACAGTCATTTCCAGCCCTAGAGACAATTATAAGAGTTAGCAGTAAGAATGCGTTTCAAACACAGAAGACCCGCTTCTTACAAACTGATCTGCTGTTTGTTGGTTCCTTTTAGGAAGTTGCATCTATGTTTAGATTCAGCGAGGGAGAAACGCGTTTCTTCCAAAAGCTGCGTTTGGATATTCCAGAGTGGATAAGAGAACAGGCTGTAAAGGGAAATAACTTGTTCTAAAAGCAAAACGGAGCTATTTGGCAGAATGGTTGTCAATGTGTGCATTCAACTTCCAGAGTTAAACTGATGTGTGTTTGCAGCAGTTCAGAAAGCCTTTCTTTGCAGAATGTAGAAACAGTCATTTCCAGCCCTAGAGACGCATATAAGAGTTAGCATTAAGAATGCGTTTCAAACACAGAAGACCCGCTTCTTACAAACTGATCTGCTGTGTGTTGGTTCCTTTTAGGAAGTTGCATCTATGTTTAGATTCAGCGAGGGAGAAACGCGTTTCTTCCAAAAGCTGCGTTTGGACATTCCAGAGTGGATGGGAGAACATGCTGTAAAGGGAAATACCTTCTTCTAAAAGCAAAACGGAGCTATCTAACAGAATGGTTGTCAATGTGTGCATTCAACTTCCAGAGTTAAACTGATGTGTGTTTGCAGCAGTTCAGAAACCCTTTCTTTGGAGAATGTAGAAACAGTCATTTCCAGCCCTAGAGACGCATATAAGGGTTAGCAGTAAGAATGCGTTTCAAACACAGAAGACCCGCTTCTTACAAACTGATCTGCTGTGTGTTGGTTCCTTTTAGGAAGTTGCATCTATGTTTAGATTCAGCGAGGGAGAAACGCGTTTCTTCCAAAAGCTGCATTTGGACATTCCAGAGTGGATGGGAGAACAGGCTGTAAAGAGAAATACCTTGCTCTAAAAGCAAAACGGAGCTATCTAGCAGAATGTTTGTCAATGTGTGCATTCAACTTCCAGAGTTACACTGATGTGTGTTTGCAGCAGTTCAGAAACACCTTCTTTGGAGAATGTAGAAACAGTCATTTCCAGCCCTAGAAACGCATATAAGAGTTAGCAGTAAGAATGCGTTTCAAACACAGAAGACCCGCTTCTTACAACCTGATCTGCTGAGTGTTGGTTCCTTTTAGGAAGTTGCATCTATGTTTAGATTCAGCGAGGGAGAAATGCGTTTCTTCCAAAAGCTGCGTTTCGACATTCCAGAGTGGGTGGGAGAACAGGCTGTAAATGGAAATACCTTGCTCTAAAAGCAAAACGGAGCTATCTAGCAGAATGGTTATCAATGTGTGCATTCAACTTCCAGAGTTAAACTGATGTGTGTTTGCAGCAGTTCAGAAACCCTTTCTTTGGAGAATGTAGAAACAGTCATTTCCAGCCCTAGAGACGCATATAAGAGTTAGCAGTAAGAATGCGTTTCAAACACAGAAGACCCGCTTCTTACAAACTGATCTGCTGTGTGTTGGTTCCTTTTAGGAAGTTGCATCTATGTTTAGATTCAGCGAGGGAGAAACGCGATTCTTCCAAAAGCTGCGTTTGGACATTCCAGAGTGGATGGGAGAACAGGCTGTAAAGAGAAATACCTTGCTCGAAAAGCAAAACGGAGCTATCTAGCAGAATGGTTGTCAATGTGTGCATTCAACTTCCAGAGGTAAACTGATGTGTCTTTGCAGCAATTCAGAAACCCTTTCTTTGCAGAATGTAGAAACAGTCATTTCCAGCCCTAGAGACAATTATAAGAGTTAGCAGTAAGAATGCGTTTCAAACACAGAAGACCCGCTTCTTACAAACTGATCTGCTGTTTGTTGGTTCCTTTTAGGAAGTTGCATCTATGTTTAGATTCAGCGAGGGAGAAACGCGTTTCTTCCAAAAGCTGCGTTTGGATATTCCAGAGTGGATAAGAGAACAGGCTGTAAAGGGAAATAACTTGTTCTAAAAGCAAAACGGAGCTATTTGGCAGAATGGTTGTCAATGTGTGCATTCAACTTCCAGAGTTAAATTGATGTGTGTTTGCAGCAGTTCAGAAAGCCTTTCTTTGCAGAATGTAGAAACAGTCATTTCCAGCCATAGAGACGCATATAAGAGTTAGCATTAAGAATGCGTTTCAAACACAGAAGACCCGCTTCTTACAAACTGATCTGCTGTGTGTTGGTTCCTTTTAGGAAGTTGCATCTATGTTTAGATTCAGCGAGGGAGAAACGCTTTTCTTCCAAAAGCTGCGTTTGGACATTCCAGAGTGGATGGGAGAACAGGCTGTAAAGGGAAATACCTTCTTCTAAAAGCAAAACGGAGCTATCTAACAGAATGGTTGTCAATGTGTGCATTCAACTTCCAGAGTTAAACTGATGTGTGTTTGCAGCAGTTCAGAAACCCTTTCTTTGGAGAATGTAGAAACAGTCATTTCCAGCCCTAGAGACGCATATAAGGGTTAGCAGTAAGAATGCGTTTCAAACACAGAAGACCCGCTTCTTACAAACTGATCTGCTGTGTGTTGGTTCCTTTTAGGAAGTTGCATCTATGTTTAGATTCAGCGAGGGAGAAACGCGTTTCTTCCAAAAGCTGCATTTGGACATTCCAGAGTGGATGGGAGAACAGGCTGTAAAGAGAAATACCTTGCTCTAAAAGCAAAACGGAGCTATCTAACAGAATGGTTGTCAATGTGTGCATTCAACTTCCAGAGTTAAACTGATGTGTGTTTGCAGCAGTTCAGAAACCCTTTCTTTGGAGAATGTAGAAACAGTCATTTCCAGCCCTAGAGACGCATATAAGAGTTAGCAGTAAGAATGCGTTTCAAACACAGAAGACCCGCTTCTTACAAACTGATCTGCTGAGTGTTGGTTCCTCTTAGGAAGTTGCATCTATGTTTAGATTCAGCGAGGGAGAAATGCGTTTCTTCCAAAAGCTGCGTTTGGACATTCCAGAGTGGGTGGGAGAATAGGCTGTAAATGGAAATACCTTGCTCTAAAAGCAAAACAGAGCTATCTAGCAGAATGGTTATCAATGTGTGCATTCAACTTCCAGAGGTAAACTGATGTGTGTTTGCAGCAGTTCAGAAACCCTTTCTTTGGAGAATGTAGAAACAGTCATTTCCAGCCCTAGAGACGCATATAAGAGTTAGCAGTAAGAATGCGTTTCAAACACAGAAGACCCGCTTCTTACAAACTGATCTGCTGTTTGTTGGTTCCTTTTAGGAAGTTGCATCTATGTTTAGATTCAGCGAGGGAGAAACGCGTTTCTTCCAAAAGCTGCGTTTGGACATTCCAGAGTGGATGGGAGAACAGGCTGTAAAGAGAAATACCTTGCTCTAAAAGCAAAACGGAGCTATCTAGCAGAATGGTTGTCAATGTGTGCATTCAACTTCCAGAGTTAAACTGATGTGTGTTTGCAGCAGTTCAGAAACCCTTTCTTTGGAGAATGTAGAAACAGTCATTTCCAGCCCTAGAGACGCATATAAGAGTTAGCAGTAAGAATGCGTTTCAAACACATAAGACCCGCTTCTTACAAACTGATCTGCTGTGTGTTGGTTCCTTTAAGGAAGTTGCATCTATGTTTAGATTCAGCGAGGGAGAAACGCGTTTCTTCCAAAAGCTGCATTTGGACATTCCAGAGTGGATGGGAGAACAGGCTGTAAAGAGAAATACCTTGCTCTAAAAGCAAAACGGAGCTATCTAACAGAATGGTTGTCAATGTGTGCATTCAACTTCCAGAGTTAAACTGATGTGTGTTTGCAGCAGTTCAGAAACCCTTTCTTTGGAGAATGTAGAAACAGTCATTTCCAGCCCTAGAGACGCATATAAGAGTTAGCAGTAAGAATGCGTTTCAAACACAGAAGACCCGCTTCTTACAAACTGATCTGCTGTGCGTTGGTTCCTTTTAGGATGTTGCATCTATCTTTATATTCAGTGTGGGAGAAACGCGTTTCTTCCAAAACCTGCGTTTGAACATTCCAGAGTGGATGGGAGAACAGGCTGTAAAGGGAAATACCTTGCTCTAAAA
Organism: Saimiri boliviensis; assembly: GCF_048565385.1. NCBI lineage: Eukaryota > Metazoa > Chordata > Mammalia > Primates > Cebidae > Saimiri > Saimiri boliviensis. The sequence goes on from NC_133462.1 coordinate 57,287,541, forward strand.
GCAAAACGGAGCTATCTAGCAGAATGATTGTCAATGTGTGCACTCAACTTCCAGAGTTACATTGATGTGTGTTGGCAGCAGTTCAGAAACCCGTTCTTTGGAGAATGTAGAAACAGTCATTTACAGCCCTAGAGACGCATATAAGAGTTAGCAGTAAGAATGCGTTTCAAACACAGAAGACCCGCTTCTTACAAACTGATATGCTGTGTGTTGGTTCCTTTTAGGAAGTTGCATCTATGTTTAGATTCAGCGAGCGAGAAACGCGTTTCTTCCAAAAGCTGCGTTTGGACATTCCAGAGTGGATTGGATAACAGGCTGTAAAGGGAAATACCTTGCTCTAAAAGCAAAACGGAGCTATCTAGCAGAATGGTTGTCAATGTGTGCATTCAACTTCCAGAGTTACACTGATGTGTGTTTGCAGCATTTCAGAAACCCTTTCTTTGCAGAATGTAGAAACAGTCATTTCCAGCCCTAGAGACACATCTAAGAGTTAGCAGTAAGAATGCGTTTCAAACACAGAAGACCCGCTTCTTACAAACTGATCTGCTGTGTGTTGGTTCCTTTTAGGAAGTTGCATCTATGTTTAGATTCAGCGAGGGAGAAACGCGTTTTTTCCAAAAGCTGCGTTTGGATATTCCAGAGTGGATGGTAGAACAGGCTGTAAAGGGAAATAACTTGTTCTAAAAGCAAAACGGAGCTATCTAGCAGAATGGTTGTCAATGTGTGCATTCACCTTCCAGAGTTAAACTGATGTGTGTTTGCAGCAGTTCAGAAACCCTTTCTTTGGAGAATGTAGAAACAGTCATTTCCAGCCCTATAGACGCATATAAGAGATAGCAGTAAGAATGCGTTTCAAACACAGAAGACCCGCTTCTTACAAACTGATCTGCTATGTGTTGTTTCCTTTTAGGAAGTTGCATCTATGTTTAGATTCATCGAGGGAGAAATGCGTTTCTTCCAAAAGCTGCGTTTGGACATTCCAGAGTGGATGGGAGAAAAGGCTGTAAAGGGAAATACCTTACTCTAAAAGCAAAACGCAGCTATCTAGCAGAATGGTTGTCAATGTGTGCATTCAACTTCCAGAGTTAAACTGATGTGTGTTTGCAGCAGTTCAGAAACCCTTTCTTTGGAGAATGTAGAAACAGTCATTTCCAGCCCTAGAGACGAATATAAGAGTTAGCAGTAAGAATGCGTTTCAAACACAGAAGACCCGCTTCTTACAAACTGATCTGCTGAGTGTTGGTTCCTTTTAGGAAGTTGCATCTATGTTTAGATTCAGCGAGGGAGAAATGCGTTTCTTCCAAAAGCTGCGTTTGGACATTCCAGAGTGGGGGGGAGAACAGGCTGTAAATGGAAATACCTTGCTCTAAAAGCAAAACGGAGCTATTTATCAGAATGGTTATCAATGTGTGCATTCAACTTCCAGAGGTAAACTGATGTGTGTTTGCAGCAGTTCAGAAACCCTTTCTTTGGAGAATGTAGAAACAGTCATTTCCAGCCCTAGAGACGCATATAAGAGTTAGCAGTAAGAATGCGTTTCAAACACAGAAGACCCGCTTCTTACAAACTGATCTGCTGTGTGTTGGTTCCTTTTAGGAAGTTGCATCTATGTTTAGATTCAGCGAGGGAGAAACGCGTTTCTTCCAAAAGCTGCGTTTGGACATTCCAGAGTGGATGGGAGAACAGGCTGTAAAGAGAAATACCTTGCTCTAAAAGCAAAACGGAGCTATCTAGCAGAATGGTTGTCAATGTGTGCATTCAACTTCCAGAGGTAAACTGATGTGTCTTTGCAGCAATTCAGAAACCCTTTCTTTGGAGAATGTAGAAACAGTCATTTCCAGCCCTAGAGACGCATATAAGGGTTAGCAGTAAGAATGCGTTTCAAACACAGAAGACCCGCTTCTTACAAACTGATCTGCTGTGTGTTGGTTCCTTTTAGGAAGTTGCATCTATGTTTAGATTCAGCGAGGGAGAAACGCGTTTCTTCCAAAAGCTGCATTTGGACATTCCAGAGTGGATGGGAGAACAGGCTGTAAAGAGAAATACCTTGCTCTAAAAGCAAAACGGAGCTATCTAACAGAATGGTTGTCAATGTGTGCATTCAACTTCCAGAGTTAAACTGATGTGTGTTTGCAGCAGTTCAGAAACCCTTTCTTTGGAGAATGTAGAAACACTCATTTCCAGCCCTAGAGACGCATATAAGAGTTAGCAGTAAGAATGCGTTTCAAACACAGAAGACCCGCTTCTTACAAACTGATCTGCTGTGCGTTGGTTCCTTTTAGGATGTTGCATCTATGTTTATATTCAGTGTGGGAGAAACGCGTTTCTTCCAAAACCTGCGTTTGAACATTCCAGAGTGGATGGGAGAACAGGCTGTAAAGGGAAATACCTTGCTCTAAAAGCAAAACGGAGCTATCTAACAGAATGGTTGTCAATGTGTGCATTCAACTTCCAGAGTTACACTGATGTGTGTTTGCAGCAGTTCAGAAACACCTTCTTTGGAGAATGTAGAAACAGTCATTTCCAGCCCTAGAAACGCATATAAGAGTTAGCAGTAAGAATGCGTTTCAAACTCAGAAGAACCGCTTCTTACAAACTGATCTGCTGTGTGTTGGTTCGTTTTAGGAAGTTGCATCTATGTTTAGATTCAGCGAGGGAGAAAAGCGTTTCTTCCAAAAGCTGCGTTTGGACATTCCAGAGTGGATGAGAGAACAGGCTGTAACGGGAAATACCTTGTTCTAAAAGGAAAACGGAGCTATCTAGCAGAATGGTTGTCAATGTGTGCATTCAACTTCCAGAGTTACACTGATGTGTGTTTGCAGCAGTTCAGAAACCCTTTCTTTGGAGAATGTAGAAACAGTCATTTCCAGCCCTAGAGACAATTATAAGAGTTAGCAGTAAGAATGCGTTTCAAACACAGAAGACCCGCTTCTTACAAACTGATCTGCTGTTTGTTGGTTCCTTTTAGGAAGTTGCATCTATGTTTAGATTCAGCGAGGGAGAAACGCGTTTCTTCCAAAAGCTGCGTTTGGATATTCCAGAGTGGATAAGAGAACAGGCTGTAAAGGGAAATAACTTGTTCTAAAAGCAAAACGGAGCTATTTGGCAGAATGGTTGTCAATGTGTGCATTCAACTTCCAGAGTTAAACTGATGTGTGTTTGCAGCAGTTCAGAAAGCCTTTCTTTGCAGAATGTAGAAACAGTCATTTCCAGCCCTAGAGACGCATATAAGAGTTAGCATTAAGAATGCGTTTCAAACACAGAAGACCCGCTTCTTACAAACTGATCTGCTGTGTGTTGGTTCCTTTTAGGAAGTTGCATCTATGTTTAGATTCAGCGAGGGAGAAACGCGTTTCTTCCAAAAGCTGCGTTTGGACATTCCAGAGTGGATGGGAGAACAGGCTGTAAAGGGAAATACCTTCTTCTAAAAGCAAAACGCAGCTATCTAGCAGAATGGTTGTCAATGTGTGCATTCAACTTCCAGAGTTAAACTGATGTGTGTTTGCAGCAGTTCAGAAACCCTTTCTTTGGAGAATGTAGAAACAGTCATTTCCAGCCCTAGAGACGCATATAAGGGTTAGCAGTAAGAATGCGTTTCAAACACAGAAGACCCGCTTCTTACAAACTGATCTGCTGTGTGTTGGTTCCTTTTAGGAAGTTGCATCTATGTTTAGATTCAGCGAGGGAGAAACGCGTTTCTTCCAAAAGCTGCATTTGGACATTCCAGAGTGGATGGGAGAACAGGCTGTAAAGAGAAATACCTTGCTCTAAAAGCAAAACGGAGCTATCTAACAGAATGGTTGTCAATGTGTGCATTCAGCTTCCAGAGTTAAACTGATGTGTGTTTGCAGCAGTTCAGAAACCCTTTCTTTGGAGAATGTAGAAACAGTCATTTCCAGCCCTAGAGACGCATATAAGAGTTAGCAGTAAGAATGCGTTTCAAACACAGAAGACCCGCTTCTTACAAACTGATCTGCTGTGTGTTGGTTCCTTTTAGGAAGTTGCATCTATGTTTAGATTCAGCGAGGGAGAAACGCGTTTCTTCCAAAAGCTGCGTTTGGACATTCCAGAGTGGATGGGAGAACAGGCTGTAAAGGGAAATACCTTCTTCTAAAAGCAAAACGGAGCTATCTAACAGAATGGTTGTCAATGTGTGCATTCAACTTCCAGAGTTAAACTGATGTGTGTTTGCAGCAGTTCAGAAACCCTTTCTTTGGAGAATGTAGAAACAGTCATTTCCAGCCCTAGAGACGCATATAAGAGTTAGCAGTAAGAATGCGTTTCAAACACAGAAGACCCGCTTCTTACAAACTGATCTGCTGTGTGTTGGTTCCTTTTAGGAAGTTGCATCTATGTTTAGATTCAGCGAGGGAGAAACGCGTTTCTTCCAAAAGCTGCATTTGGACATTCCAGAGTGGATGGGAGAACAGGCTGTAAAGAGAAATACCTTGTTCTAAAAGCAAAACGGAGCTATCTAACAGAATGGTTGTCAATGTGTGCACTCAACTTCCAGAGTTACATTGATGTGTGTTTGCAGCAGTTCAGAAAGCCTTTCTTTGCAGAATGTAGAAACAGTCATTTCCAGCCCTAGAGACGCATATAAGAGTTAGCATTAAGAATGCGTTTCAAACACAGAAGACCCGCTTCTTACAAACTGATCTGCTGTGTGTTGGTTCCTTTTAGGAAGTTGCATCTATGTTTAGATTCAGCGAGGGAGAAACGCGTTTCTTCCAAAAGCTGCGTTTGGACATTCCAGAGTGGATGGGAGAACAGGCTGTAAAGGGAAATACCTTCTTCTAAAAGCAAAACGGAGCTATCTAACAGAATGGTTGTCAATGTGTGCATTCAACTTCCAGAGTTAAACTGATGTGTGTTTGCAGCAGTTCAGAAACACCTTCTTTGGAGAATGTAGAAACAGTCATTTCCAGCCCTAGAAACGCATATAAGAGTTAGCAGTAAGAATGCGTTTCAAACACAGAAGAACCTCTTCTTACAAACTGATCTGCTGTGTGTTGGTTCCTTTTAGGAAGTTGCATCTATGTTTAGATTCAGCGAGGGAGAAATGCGTTTCTTCCAAAAGCTGCGTTTGGACATTCCAGAGTGGGTGGGAGAACAGGCTGTAAATGGAAATACCTTGCTCTAAAAGCAAAACGGAGCTATCTAGCAGAATGGTTATCAATGTGTGCATTCAACTTCCAGAGGTAAACTGATGTGTGTTTGCAGCAGTTCAGAAACCCTTTCTTTGGAGAATGTAGAAACAGTCATTTCCAGCCCTAGAGACGAATATAAGAGTTAGCAGTAAGAATGCGTTTCAAACACAGAAGACCCGCTTCTTACAAACTGATCTGCTGTGTGTTGGTTCCTTTTAGGAAGTTGCATCTATGTTTAGATTCAGCGAGGGAGAAACGCGTTTCTTCCAAAAGCTGCGTTTGGACATTCCAGAGTGGATGGGAGAACAGGCTGTAAAGAGAAATACCTTGCTCTAAAAGCAAAACGGAGCTATCTAGCAGAATGGTTGTCAATGTGTGCATTCAACTTCCAGAGGTAAACTGATGTGTCTTTGCAGCAATTCAGAAACCCTTTCTTTGCAGAATGTAGAAACAGTCATTTCCAGCCCTAGAGACAATTATAAGAGTTAGCAGTAAGAATGCGTTTCAAACACAGAAGACCCGCTTCTTACAAACTGATCTGCTGTTTGTTGGTTCCTTTTAGGAAGTTGCATCTATGTTTAGATTCAGCGAGGGAGAAACGCGTTTCTTCCAAAAGCTGCGTTTGGATATTTCAGAGTGGATAAGAGAACAGGCTGTAAAGGGAAATAACTTGTTCTAAAAGCAAAACGGAGCTATTTGGCAGAATGGTTGTCAATGTGTGCATTCAACTTCCAGAGTTAAACTGATGTGTCTTTGCAGCAGTTCAGAAACCCTTTCTTTGCAGAATGTAGAAACAGTCATTTCCAGCCATAGAGACGCATATAAGAGTTAGCAGTAAGAATGCGTTTCAAACACAGAAGACCCGCTTCTTACAAACTGATCTGCTGTGCGTTGGTTCCTTTTAGGATGTTGCATCTATATTTATATTCAGTGAGGGAGAAACGCGTTTCTTCCAAAACCTGCGTTTGAACATTCCAGAGTGGATGGGAGAACAGGCTGTAAAGGGAAATACCTTGCTCTAAAAGCAAAACGGAGCTATCTAGCAGAATGTTTGTCAATGTGTGCATACAACTTCCAGAGTTACACTGATGTGTGTTTGCAGCAGTTCAGAAACACCTTCTTTGGAGAATGTAGAAACAGTCATTTCCAGCCCTAGAAACGCATATAAGAGTTAGCAGTAAGAATGCGTTTCAAACACAGAAGAACCGCTTCTTACAAACTGATCTGCTGTGTGTTGGTTCGTTTTAGGAAGTTGCATCTATGTTTAGATTCAGCGAGGGAGAAAAGCGTTTCTTCCAAAAGCTGCGTTTGGACATTCCGGAGTGGATGAGAGAACAGGCTGTAACGGGAAATACCTTGTTCTAAAAGCAAAACGGAGCTATCTAGCAGAATGGTTGTCAATGTGTGCATTCAACTTCCAGAGTTAAACTGATGCGTGTTTGCAGCAGTTCAGAAACCCTTTCTTTGGAGAATGTAGAAACAGTCATTTCCAGCCCTAGAGACGCATATAAGAGTTAGCAGTAAGAATGCGTTTCAAACACAGAAGACCCGCTTCTTACAAACTGATCTGCTGTGTGTTGGTTCCTTTCAGGAAGTTGCATCTATGTTTAGATTCAGCGAGGGAGAAACGCGTTTCTTCCAAAAGCTGCGTTTGGACATTCCAGAATGGATGGGAGAAAAGGCTGTAAAGGGACATACCTAACTCTAAAAGCAAAACGGAGCTATCTAGCAGAATGGTTGTCAATGTGTGCATTCAAATTCCAGAATTAAACTGATGTGTCTTTGCAGCAGTTCAGAATCCCTTTCTTTGCAGAATGTAGAAACAGTCATTTCCAGCCCTAGAGACGCATATAAGAGTTAGCATTAAGAATGCGTTTCAAACACAGAAGACACGCTTCTTACAAACTGATCTGCTGTGTGTTGGTTCCTTTTAGGAAGTTGCATCTATGTTTAGATTCAGCGAGGGAGAAACGCGTTTCTTCCAAAAGCTGCGTTTGGATATTCCAGAGTGGATGGGAGAACAGGCTGTAAAGGGAAATAACTAGTTCTAAAAGCAAAACGGAGCTATCTAGCAGAATGGTTGTCAATGTGTGCATTCAACTTCCAGAGTTAAACTGATGTGTGTTTGCAGCAGTTCAGAAAGCCTTTCTTTGCAGAATGTAGAAACAGTCATTTCCAGCCCTAGAGACGCATATAAGAGTTAGCATTAAGAATGCGTTTCAAACACAGAAGACCCGCTTCTTACAAACTGATCTGCTGTGTGTTGGTTCCTTTTAGGAAGTTGCATCTATGTTTAGATTCAGCGAGGGAGAAACGCGTTTCTTCCAAAAGCTGCGTTTGGACATTCCAGAGTGGATGGGAGAACAGGCTGTAAAGGGAAATACCTTCTTCTAAAAGCAAAACGGAGCTATCTAGCAGAATGGTTGTCAATGTGTGCATTCAACTTCCAGAGTTAAACTGATGTGTGTTTGCAGCAGTTCAGAAACCCTTTCTTTGGAGAATGTAGAAACAGTCATTTCCAGCCCTAGAGACGCATATAAGGGTTAGCAGTAAGAATGCGTTTCAAACACAGAAGACCCGCTTCTTACAAACTGATCTGCTGTGTGTTGGTTCCTTTTAGGAAGTTGCATCTATGTTTAGATTCAGCGAGGGAGAAACGCGTTTCTTCCAAAAGCTGCATTTGGACATTCCAGAGTTGAAGGGAGAACAGGCTGTAAAGAGAAATACCTTGCTCTAAAAGCAAAACGGTGCTATCTAACAGAATGGTTGTCAATGTGTGCATTCAACTTCCAGAGTTAAACTGATGTGTGTTTGCAGCAGTTCAGAAACCCTTTCTTTGGAGAATGTAGAAACAGTCATTTCCAGCCCTAGAGACGCATATAAGAGTTAGCAGTAAGAATGCGTTTCAAACACAGAAGACCCGCTTCTTACAAACTGATCTGCTGAGTGTTGGTTCCTTTTAGGAAGTTGCATCTATGTTTAGATTCAGCGAGGGAGAAATGCGTTTCTTCCAAAAGCTGCGTTTGGACATTCCAGAGTGGGTGGGAGAACAGGCTGTAAATGGAAATACCTTGCTCTAAAAGCAAAACGGAGCTATCTAGCAGAATGGTTATCAATGTGTGCATTCAACTTCCAGAGGTAAACTGATGTGTGTTTGCAGCAGTTCAGAAACCCTTTCTTTGGAGAATGTAGAGACAGTCATTTCCAGCCCTAGAGACGAATATAAGAGTTAGCAGTAAGAATGCGTTTCAAACACAGAAGACCCGCTTCTTACAAACTGATCTGCTGTGTGTTGGTTCCTTTTAGGAAGTTGCATCTATGTTTAGATTCAGCGAGGGAGAAACGCGTTTCTTCCAAAAGCTGCGTTTGGACATTCCAGAGTGGATGGGAGAACAGGCTGTAAAGAGAAATACCTTGCTCTAAAAGCAAAACGGAGCTATCTAGCAGAATGGTTGTCAATGTGTGCATTCAACTTCCTGAGGTAAACTGATGTGTCTTTGCAGCAATTCAGAAACCCTTTCTTTGCAGAATGTAGAAACAGTCATTTCCAGCCCTAGAGACAATTATAAGAGTTAGCAGTAAGAATGCGTTTCAAACACAGAAGACCCGCTTCTTACAAACTGATCTGCTGTTTGTTGGTTCCTTTTAGGAAGTTGCATCTATGTTTAGATTCAGCGAGGGAGAAACGCGTTTCTTCCAAAAGCTGCGTTTGGATATTCCAGAGTGGGTAAGAGAACAGGCTGTAAAGGGAAATAACTTGTTCTAAAAGCAAAACGGAGCTATTTGGCAGAATGGTTGTCAATGTGTGCATTCAACTTCCAGAGTTAAACTGATGTGTGTTTGCAGCAGTTCAGAAAGCCTTTCTTTGCAGAATGTAGAAACAGTCATTTCCAGCCCTAGAGACGCATATAAGAGTTAGCAGTAAGAATGCGTTTCAAACACAGAAGACCCGCTTCTTACAAACTGATCTGCTGTGTGTTGGTTCCTTTTAGGAAGTTGCATCTATGTTTAGATTCAGCGAGGGAGAAACGCGTTTCTTCCAAAAGCTGCGTTTGGACATTCCAGAGTGGATGGGAGAACAGGCTGTAAAGAGAAATACCTTGCTCTAAAAGCAAAACGGAGCTATCTAGCAGAATGGTTGTCAATGTGTGCATTCAACTTCCAGAGGTAAACTGATGTGTCTTTGCAGCAATTCAGAAACCCTTTCTTTGCAGAATGTAGAAACAGTCATTTCCAGCCCTAGAGACAATTATAAGAGTTAGCAGTAAGAATGCGTTTCAAACACAGAAGACCCGCTTCTTACAAACTGATCTGCTGTTTGTTGGTTCCTTTTAGGAAGTTGCATCTATGTTTAGATTCAGCGAGGGAGAAACGCGTTTCTTCCAAAAGCTGCGTTTGGATATTCCAGAGTGGATAAGAGAACAGGCTGTAAAGGGAAATAACTTGTTCTAAAAGCAAAACGGAGCTATCTAGCAGAATGGTTGTCAATGTGTGCATTCAACTTCCAGAGTTAAGCTGATGTGTGTTTGCAGCAGTTCAGAAAGCCTTTCTTTGCAGAATGTAGAAACAGTCATTTCCAGCCCTAGAGACGCATATAAGAGTTAGCATTAAGAATGCGTTTCAAACACAGAAGACCCGCTTCTTACAAACTGATCTGCTGTGTGTTGGTTCCTTTTAGGAAGTTGCATCTATGTTTAGATTCAGCGAGGGAGAAACGCGTTTCTTCCAAAAGCTGCGTTTGGACATTCCAGAGTGGATGGGAGAACAGGCTGTAAAGGGAAATACCTTCTTCTAAAAGCAAAACGGAGCTATCTAGCAGAATGGTTGTCAATGTGTGCATTCAACTTCCAGAGTTAAACTGATGTGTGTTTGCAGCAGTTCAGAAACCCTTTCTTTGGAGAATGTAGAAACAGTCATTTCCAGCCCTAGAGACGCATATAAGGGTTAGCAGTAAGAATGCGTTTCAAACACAGAAGACCCGCTTCTTACAAACTGATCTGCTGTGTGTTGGTTCCTTTTAGGAAGTTGCATCTATGTTTAGATTCAGCGAGGGAGAAACGCGTTTCTTCCAAAAGCTGCATTTGGACATTCCAGAGTGGATGGGAGAACAGGCTGTAAAGAGAAATACCTTGCTCTAAAAGCAAAACGGAGCTATCTAACAGAATGGTTGTCAATGTGTGCATTCAGCTTCCAGAGTTAAACTGATGTGTGTTTGCAGCAGTTCAGAAACCCTTTCTTTGGAGAATGTAGAAACAGTCATTTCCAGCCCTAGAGACGCATATAAGAGTTAGCAGTAAGAATGCGTTTCAAACACAGAAGACCCGCTTCTTACAAACTGATCTGCTGAGTGTTGGTTCCTTTTAGGAAGTTGCATCTATGTTTAGATTCAGCGAGGGAGAAACGCGTTTCTTCCAAAAGCTGAGTTTGGACATTCCAGAGTGGATGGGAGAACAGGCTGTAAAGGGAAATACCTTCTTCTAAAAGCAAAACGGAGCTATCTAACAGAATGGTTGTCAATGTGTGCATTCAACTTCCAGAGTTAAACTGATGTGTGTTTGCAGCAGTTCAGAAACCCTTTCTTTGGAGAATGTAGAAACAGTCATTTCCAGCCCTAGAGACGCATATAAGGGTTAGCAGTAAGAATGCGTTTCAAACACAGAAGACCCGCTTCTTACAAACTGATCTGCTGTGTGTTGGTTCCTTTTAGGAAGTTGCATCTATGTTTAGATTCAGCGAGGGAGAAACGCGTTTCTTCCAAAAGCTGCATTTGGACATTCCAGAGTGGATGGGAGAACAGGCTGTAAAGAGAAATACCTTGCTCTAAAAGCAAAACGGAGCTATCTAACAGAATGGTTGTCAATGTGTGCACTCAACTTCCAGAGTTACATTGATGTGTGTTTGCAGCAGTTCAGAAAGCCTTTCTTTGCAGAATGTAGAAACAGTCATTTCCAGCCCTAGAGACGCATATAAGAGTTAGCATTAAGAATGCGTTTCAAACACAGAAGACCCGCTTCTTACAAACTGATCTGCTGTGTGTTGGTTCCTTTTAGGAAGTTGCATCTATGTTTAGATTCAGCGAGGGAGAAACGCGTTTCTTCCAAAAGCTGCGTTTGGACATTCCAGAGTGGATGGGAGAACAGGCTGTAAAGGGAAATACCTTCTTCTAAAAGCAAAACGGAGCTATCTAACAGAATGGTTGTCAATGTGTGCATTCAACTTCCAGAGTTAAACTGATGTGTGTTTGCAGCAGTTCAGAAACACCTTCTTTGGAGAATGTAGAAACAGTCATTTCCAGCCCTAGAAACGCATATAAGAGTTAGCAGTAAGAATGCGTTTCAAACACAGAAGAACCTCTTCTTACAAACTGATCTGCTGTGTGTTGGTTCGTTTTAGGAAGTTGCATCTATTTTTAGATTCAGCGAGGGAGAAAAGCGTTTCTTCCAAAAGCTGCGTTTGGACATTCCAGAGTGGATGAGAGAACAGGCTGTAACGGGAAATACCTTGTTCTAAAAGAAAAACGGAGCTATCTAGCAGAATGGTTGTCAATGTGTGCATTCAACTTCCAGAGTTACACTGATGCGTGTTTGCAGCAGTTCAGAAACCCTTTCTTTGGAGAATGTAGAAACAGTCATTTCCAGCCCTAGAGACGCATATAAGAGTTAGCAGTAAGAATGCGTTTCAAACACAGAAGACCCGCTTCTTACAAACTGATCTGCTGTGTGTTGGTTCCTTTCAGGAAGTTGCATCTATGTTTAGATTCAGCGAGGGAGAAATGCGTTTCTTCCAAAAGCTGCGTTTGGACATTCCAGAGTGGATTAGAGAACAGGCTGTAACGGGAAATACCTTGCTCTAAAAGCAAAACGGAGCTATCTAGCAGAATGGTTGTCAATGTGTGCATTCAACTTCCAGAGTTACACTGATGCGTGTTTGCAGCAGTTCAGAAACCCTTTCTTTGGAGAATGTAGAAACAGTCATTTCCAGCCCTAGAGACGCATATAAGAGTTAGCATTAAGAATGCGTTTCAAACACAGAAGACCCGCTTCTTACAAACTGATCTGCTGTGTGTTGGTTCCTTTTAGGAAGTTGCATCTATGTTTAGATTCAGCGAGGGAGAAACGCGTTTCTTCCAAAAGCTGTGTTTGGACATTCCAGAGTGGATGGGAGAACAGGCTGTAAAGGGAAATACCTCCTTCTAAAAGCAAAACGGAACTATCTAGCAGAATGGTTGTCAATGTGTGCATTCAACTTCCAGAGTTAAACTGATGTGTGTTTGCAGCAGTTCAGAAACCCTTTCTTTGGAGAATGTAGAAACAGTCATTTCCAGCCCTAGAGACGCATATAAGGGTTAGCAGTAAGAATGCGTTTCAAACACAGAAGACCCGCTTCTTACAAACTGATCTGCTGTGTGTTGGTTCCTTTTAGGAAGTTGCATCTATGTTTAGATTCAGCGAGGGAGAAACGCGTTTCTTCCAAAAGCTGCATTTGGACATTCCAGAGTGGATGGGAGAACAGGCTGTAAAGAGAAATACCTTGCTCTAAAAGCAAAACGGAGCTATCTAACAGAATGGTTGTCAATGTGTGCATTCAACTTCCAGAGTTAAACTGATGTGTGTTTGCAGCAGTTCAGAAACCCTTTCTTTGGAGAATGTAGAAACAGTCATTTCCAGCCCTAGAGACGCATATAAGAGTTAGCAGTAAGAATGCGTTTCAAACACAGAAGACCCGCTTCTTACAAACTGATCTGCTGAGTGTTGGTTCCTTTTAGGAAGTTGCATCTATGTTTAGATTCAGCGAGGTAGAAATGCGTTTCTTCCAAAAGCTGCGTTTGGACATTCCAGAGTGGGTGGGAGAACAGGCTGTAAATGGAAATACCTTGCTCTAAAAGCAAAACGGAGCTATCTAGCAGAATGGTTATCAATGTGTGCATTCAACTTCCAGAGGTAAACTGATGTGTGTTTGCAGCAGTTCAGAAACCCTTTCTTTGGAGAATGTAGAAACAGTCATTTCCAGCCCTAGAGACGCATATAAGAGTTAGCAGTAAGAATGCGTTTCAAACACAGAAGACCCGCTTCTTACAAACTGATCTGCTGTGTGTTGGTTCCTTTTAGGAAGTTGCATCTATGTTTAGATTCAGCGAGGGAGAAACGCGTTTCTTCCAAAAGCTGCGTTTGGACATTCCAGAGTGGATGGGAGAACAGGCTGTAAAGAGAAATACCTTGCTCTAAAAGCAAAACGGAGCTATCTAGCAGAATGGTTGTCAATGTGTGCATTCAACTTCCAGAGGTAAACTGATGTGTCTTTGCAGCAATTCAGAAACCCTTTCTTTGCAGAATGTAGAAACAGTCATTTCCAGCCCTAGAGACAATTATAAGAGTTAGCAGTAAGAATGCGTTTCAAACACAGAAGACCCGCTTCTTACAAACTGATCTGCTGTTTGTTGGTTCCTTTTAGGAAGTTGCATCTATGTTTAGATTCAGCGAGGGAGAAACGCGTTTCTTCCAAAAGCTGCGTTTGGATATTTCAGAGTGGATAAGAGAACAGGCTGTAAAGGGAAATAACTTGTTCTAAAAGCAAAACGGAGCTATTTGGCAGAATGGTTGTCAATGTGTGCATTCAACTTCCAGAGTTAAACTGATGTGTGTTTGCAGCAGTTCAGAAACCCTTTCTTTGCAGAATGTAGAAACAGTCATTTCCAGCCATAGAGACGCATATAAGAGTTAGCAGTAAGAATGCGTTTCAAACACAGAAGACCCGCTTCTTACAAACTGATCTGCTGTGCGTTGGTTCCTTTTAGGATGTTGCATCTATATTTATATTCAGTGAGGGAGAAACGCGTTTCTTCCAAAACCTGCGTTTGAACATTCCAGAGTGGATGGGAGAACAGGCTGTAAAGGGAAATACCTTGCTCTAAAAGCAAAACGGAGCTATTTAGCAGAATGTTTGTCAATGTGTGCATACAACTTCCAGAGTTACACTGATGTGTGTTTGCAGCAGTTCAGAAACACCTTCTTTGGAGAATGTAGAAACAGTCATTTCCAGCCCTAGAAACGCATATAAGAGTTAGCAGTAAGAATGCGTTTCAAACACAGAAGAACCGCTTCTTACAAACTGATCTGCTGTGTGTTGGTTCGTTTTAGGAAGTTGCATCTATGTTTAGATTCAGCGAGGGAGAAAAGCGTTTCTTCCAAAAGCTGCGTTTGGACATTCCAGAGTGGATGAGAGAACAGGCTGTAACGGGAAATACCTTGTTCTAAAAGCAAAACGGAGCTATCTAGCAGAATGGTTGTCAATGTGTGCATTCAACTTCCAGAGTTACACTGATGCGTGTTTGCAGCAGTTCAGAAACCCTTTCTTTGGAGAATGTAGAAACAGTCATTTCCAGCCCTAGAGACGCATATAAGAGTTAGCAGTAAGAATGCGTTTCAAACACAGAAGACCCGCTTCTTACAAACTGATCTGCTGTGTGTTGGTTCCTTTCAGGAAGTTGCATCTATGTTTAGATTCAGCGAGGGAGAAATGCGTTTCTTCCAAAAGCTGCGTTTGGACATTCCAGAGTGGATGGGAGAAAAGGCTGTAAAGGGAAATACCTAACTCTAAAAGCAAAACGGAGCTATCTAGCAGAATGGTTGTCAATGTGTGCATTCAAATTCCAGAGTTAAACTGATGTGTCTTTGCAGCAGTTCAGAATCCCTTTCTTTGCAGAATGTAGAAACAGTCATTTCCAGCCCTAGAGACGCATATAAGAGTTAGCATTAAGAATGCGTTTCAAACACAGAAGACACGCTTCTTACAAACTGATCTGCTGTGTGTTGGTTCCTTTTAGGAAGTTGCATCTATGTTTAGATTCAGCGAGGGAGAAACGCGTTTCTTCCAAAAGCTGCGTTTGGATATTCCAGAGTGGATGGGAGAACAGGCTGTAAAGGGAAATAACTAGTTCTAAAAGCAAAACGGAGCTATCTAGCAGAATGGTTGTCAATGTGTGCATTCAACTTCCAGAGTTAAACTGATGTGTGTTTGCAGCAGTTCAGAAAGCCGTTCTTTGCAGAATGTAGAAACAGTCATTTCCAGCCCTAGAGACGCATATAAGAGTTAGCATTAAGAATGCGTTTCAAACACAGAAGACCCGCTTCTTACAAACTGATCTGCTGTGTGTTGGTTCCTTTTAGGAAGTTGCATCTATGTTTAGATTCAGCGAGGGAGAAACGCGTTTCTTCCAAAAGCTGCGTTTGGACATTCCAGAGTGGATGGGAGAACAGGCTGTAAAGGGAAATACCTTCTTCTAAAAGCAAAACGGAGCTATCTAGCAGAATGGTTGTCAATGTGTGCATTCAACTTCCAGAGTTAAACTGATGTGTGTTTGCAGCAGTTCAGAAACCCTTTCTTTGGAGAATGTAGAAACAGTCATTTCCAGCCCTAGAGACGCATATAAGGGTTAGCAGTAAGAATGCGTTTCAAACACAGAAGACCCGCTTCTTACAAACTGATCTGCTGTGTGTTGGTTCCTTTTAGGAAGTTGCATCTATGTTTAGATTCAGCGAGGGAGAAACGCGTTTCTTCCAAAAGCTGCGTTTGGACATTCCAGAGTGGATGGGAGAACAGGCTGTAAAAAGAAATACCTTGCTCTAAAAGCAAAACGGAGCTATCTAGCAGAATGGTTGTCAATGTGTGCATTCAACTTCCAGAGTTACATTGATGTGTGTTGGCAGCAGTTCAGAAACCCGTTCTTTGGAGAATGTAGAAACAGTCATTTACAGCCCTAGAGACGCATATAAGAGTTAGCAGTAAGAATGCGTTTCAAACACAGAAGACCCGCTTCTTACAAACTGATATGCTGTGTGTTGGTTCCTTTTAGGAAGTTGCATCTATGTTTAGATTCAGCGAGCGAGAAACGCGTTTCTTCCAAAAGCTGCGTTTGGACATTCCAGAGTGGATTGGATAACAGGCTGTAAAGGGAAATACCTTGCTCTAAAAGCAAAACGGAGCTATCTAGCAGAATGGTTGTCAATGTGTGACATTCAACTTCCAGAGTTACACTGATGTGTGTTTGCAGCATTTCAGAAACCCTTTCTTTGCAGAATGTAGAAACAGTCATTTCCAGCCCTAGAGACACATCTAAGAGTTAGCAGTAAGAATGCGTTTCAAACACAGAAGACCCGCTTCTTACAAACTGATCTGCTGTGTGTTGGTTCCTTTTAGGAAGTTGCATCTATGTTTAGATTCAGCGAGGGAGAAACGCGTTTTTTCCAAAAGCTGCGTTTGGATATTCCAGAGTGGACGGTAGAACAGGCTGTAAAGGGAAATAACTTGTACTAAAAGCAAAACGGAGCTATCTAGCAGAATGGTTGTCAATGTGTGCATTCACCTTCCATAGTTAAACTGATGTGTGTTTGCAGCAGTTCAGAAACCCTTTCTTTGGAGAATGTAGAAACAGTCATTTCCAGCCCTATAGACGCATATAAGAGATAGCAGTAAGAATGCGTTTCAAACACAGAAGACCCGCTTCTTACAAACTGATCTGCTATGTGTTGGTTCCTTTTAGGAAGTTGCATCTATGTTTAGATTCATCGAGGGAGAAATGCGTTTCTTCCAAAAGCTGCGTTTGGACATTCCAGAGTGGATGGGAGAAAAGGCTCTAAAGGGAAATACCTTACTCTAAAAGCAAAACGCAGCTATCTAGCAGAATGGTTGTCAATGTGTGCATTCAACTTCCAGAGTTAAACTGATGTGTCTTTGCAGCAGTTCAGAAACCCTTTCTTTGCAGAATGTAGAAACAGTCATTTCCAGCCATAGAGACGCATATAAGAGTTAGCAGTAAGAATGCGTTTCAAACACAGAAGACCCGCTTCTTACAAACTGATCTGCTGTGCGTTGGTTCCTTTTAGGATGTTGCATCTATATTTATATTCAGTGAGGGAGAAACGCGTTTCTTCCAAAACCTGCGTTTGAACGTTCCAGAGTGGATGGGAGAACAGGCTGTAAAGGGAAATACCTTGCTCTAAAAGCAAAACGGAGCTATCTAGCAGAATGTTTGTCAATGTGTGCATACAACTTCCAGAGTTACACTGATGTGTGTTTGCAGCAGTTCAGAAACACCTTGTTTGGAGAATGTAGAAACAGTCATTTCCAGCCCTAGAAACGCATATAAGAGTTAGCAGTAAGAATGCGTTTCAAACACAGAAGAACCGCTTCTTACAAACTGATCTGCTGTGTGTTGGTTCGTTTTAGGAAGTTGCATCTATGTTTAGATTCAGCGAGGGAGAAAAGCGTTTCTTCCAAAAGCTGCGTTTGGACATTCCAGAGTGGATGAGAGAACAGGCTGTAACGGGAAATACCTTGTTCTAAAAGCAAAACGGAGCTATCTAGCAGAATGGTTGTCAATGTGTGCATTCAACTTCCAGAGTTACACTGATGCGTGTTTGCAGCAGTTCAGAAACCCTTTCTTTGGAGAATGTAGAAACAGTCATTTCCAGCCCTAGAGACGCATATAAGAGTTAGCAGTAAGAATGCGTTTCAAACACAGAAGACCCGCTTCTTACAAACTGATCTGCTGTGTGTTGGTTTCTTTCAGGAAGTTGCATCTATGTTTAGATTCAGCGAGGGAGAAATGCGTTTCTTCCAAAAGCTGCGTTTGGACATTCCAGAGTGGGTGGGAGAACAGGCTGTAAATGGAAATACCTTGCTCTAAAAGCAAAACGGAGCTATCTAGCAGAATGGTTATCAATGTGTGCATTCAACTTCCAGAGGTAAACTGATGTGTGTTTGCAGCAGTTCAGAAACCCTTTCTTTGGAGAATGTAGAAACAGTCATTTCCAGCCCTAGAGACGCATATAAGAGTTAGCAGTAAGAATGCGTTTCAAACACAGAAGACCCGCTTCTTACAAACTGATCTGCTGTGTGTTGGTTCCTTTTAGGAAGTTGCATCTATGTTTAGATTCAGCGAGGGAGAAACGCGTTTCTTCCAAAAGCTGCGTTTGGACATTCCAGAGTGGATGGGAGAACAGGCTGTAAAGAGAAATACCTTGCTCTAAAAGCAAAACGGAGCTATCTAGCAGAATGGTTGTCAATGTGTGCATTCAACTTCCAGAGGTAAACTGATGTGTCTTTGCAGCAATTCAGAAACCCTTTCTTTGCAGAATGTAGAAACAGTCATTTCCAGCCCTAGAGACAATTATAAGAGTTAGCAGTAAGAATGCGTTTCAAACACAGAAGACCCGCTTCTTACAAACTGATCTGCTGTTTGTTGGTTCCTTTTAGGAAGTTGCATCTATGTTTAGATTCAGCGAGGGAGAAACGCGTTTCTTCCAAAAGCTGCGTTTGGATATTCCAGAGTGGATAAGAGAACAGGCTGTAAAGGGAAATAACTTGTTCTAAAAGCAAAACGGAGCTATTTGGCAGAATGGTTGTCAATGTGTGCATTCAACTTCCAGA
Source organism: Saimiri boliviensis (assembly GCF_048565385.1). Classification (NCBI taxonomy): domain Eukaryota; kingdom Metazoa; phylum Chordata; class Mammalia; order Primates; family Cebidae; genus Saimiri; species Saimiri boliviensis. Next base: position 57,306,119 of record NC_133462.1, read on the forward strand.
GTTAAACTGATGTGTGTTTGCAGCAGTTCAGAAAGCCTTTCTTTGGAGAATGTAGAAACAGTCATTTCCAGCCCTAGAGACGCATATAAGAGTTAGCATTAAGAATGCGTTTCAAACACAGAAGACCCGCTTCTTACAAACTGATCTGCTGTGTGTTGGTTCCTTTTAGGAGGTTGCATCTATGTTTAGATTCAGCGAGGGAGAAACGCGTTTCTTCCAAAAGCTGCGTTTGGACATTCCAGAGTGGATGGGAGAACAGGCTGTAAAGGGAAATACCTTCTTCTAAAAGCAAAACGGAGCTATCTAGCAGAATGGTTGTCAATGTGTGCATTCAACTTCCAGAGTTAAACTGATGTGTGTTTGCAGCAGTTCAGAAACACCTTCTTTGGAGAATGTAGAAACAGTCATTTCCAGCCCTAGAAACGCATATAAGAGTTAGCAGTAAGAATGCGTTTCAAACACAGAAGACCCGCTTCTTACAAACTGATCTGCTGAGTGTTGGTTCCTTTTAGGAAGTTGCATCTATGTTTAGATTCAGCGAGGGAGAAATGCGTTTCTTCCAAAAGCTGCGTTTCGACATTCCAGAGTGGGTGGGAGAACAGGCTGTAAATGGAAATACCTTGCTCTAAAAGCAAAACGGAGCTATCTAGCAGAATGGTTATCAATGTGTGCATTCAACTTCCAGAGGTAAACTGATGTGTGTTTGCAGCAGTTCAGAAACCCTTACTTTGGAGAATGTAGAAACAATCATTTCCAGCCCTAGAGACGCATATAAGAGTTAGCAGTAAGAATGCGTTTCAAACACAGAAGACCCGCTTCTTACAAACTGATCTGCTGTGTGTTGGTTTCTTTTAGGAAGTTGCATCTATGTTTAGATTCAGCGAGGGAGAAATGCGATTCTTCCAAAAGCTGCGTTTGGACATTCCAGAGTGGATGGGAGAACAGGCTGTAAAGAGAAATACCTTGCTCTAAAAGCAAAACGGAACTATCTAGCAGAATGGTTGTCAATGTGTGCATTCAACTTCCAGAGGTAAACTGATGTGTCTTTGCAGCAATTCAGAAACCCTTTCTTTGCAGAATGTAGAAACAGTCATTTCCAGCCCTAGAGACAATTATAAGAGTTAGCAGTAAGAATGCGTTTCAAACACAGAAGACCCGCTTCTTACAAACTGATCTGCTGTTTGTTGGTTCCTTTTAGGAAGTTGCATCTATGTTTAGATTCAGCGAGGGAGAAACGCGTTTCTTCCAAAAGCTGCGTTTGGATATTCCAGAGTGGATAAGAGAACAGGCTGTAAAGGGAAATAACTTGTTCTAAAAGCAAAACGGAGCTATTTGGCAGAATGGTTGTCAATGTGTGCATTCAACTTCCAGAGTTAAACTGATGTGTGTTTGCAGCAGTTCAGAAAGCCTTTCTTTGCAGAATGTAGAAACAGTCATTTCCAGCCCTAGAGACGCATATAAGAGTTAGCATTAAGAATGCGTTTCAAACACAGAAGACCCGCTTCTTACAAACTGATCTGCTGTGTGTTGGTTCCTTTTAGGAAGTTGCATCTATGTTTAGATTCAGCGAGGGAGAAACGCGTTTCTTCCAAAAGCTGCGTTTGGACATTCCAGAGTGGATGGGAGAACATGCTGTAAAGGGAAATACCTTCTTCTAAAAGCAAAACGGAGCTATCTAACAGAATGGTTGTCAATGTGTGCATTCAACTTCCAGAGTTAAACTGATGTGTGTTTGCAGCAGTTCAGAAACCCTTTCTTTGGAGAATGTAGAAACAGTCATTTCCAGCCCTAGAGACGCATATAAGGGTTAGCAGTAAGAATGCGTTTCAAACACAGAAGACCCGCTTCTTACAAACTGATCTGCTGTGTGTTGGTTCCTTTTAGGAAGTTGCATCTATGTTTAGATTCAGCGAGGGAGAAACGCGTTTCTTCCAAAAGCTGCATTTGGACATTCCAGAGTGGATGGGAGAACAGGCTGTAAAGAGAAATACCTTGCTCTAAAAGCAAAACGGAGCTATCTAGCAGAATGTTTGTCAATGTGTGCATTCAACTTCCAGAGTTACACTGATGTGTGTTTGCAGCAGTTCAGAAACACCTTCTTTGGAGAATGTAGAAACAGTCATTTCCAGCCCTAGAAACGCATATAAGAGTTAGCAGTAAGAATGCGTTTCAAACACAGAAGACCCGCTTCTTACAACCTGATCTGCTGAGTGTTGGTTCCTTTTAGGAAGTTGCATCTATGTTTAGATTCAGCGAGGGAGAAATGCGTTTCTTCCAAAAGCTGCGTTTCGACATTCCAGAGTGGGTGGGAGAACAGGCTGTAAATGGAAATACCTTGCTCTAAAAGCAAAACGGAGCTATCTAGCAGAATGGTTATCAATGTGTGCATTCAACTTCCAGAGTTAAACTGATGTGTGTTTGCAGCAGTTCAGAAACCCTTTCTTTGGAGAATGTAGAAACAGTCATTTCCAGCCCTAGAGACGCATATAAGAGTTAGCAGTAAGAATGCGTTTCAAACACAGAAGACCCGCTTCTTACAAACTGATCTGCTGTGTGTTGGTTCCTTTTAGGAAGTTGCATCTATGTTTAGATTCAGCGAGGGAGAAACGCGATTCTTCCAAAAGCTGCGTTTGGACATTCCAGAGTGGATGGGAGAACAGGCTGTAAAGAGAAATACCTTGCTCGAAAAGCAAAACGGAGCTATCTAGCAGAATGGTTGTCAATGTGTGCATTCAACTTCCAGAGGTAAACTGATGTGTCTTTGCAGCAATTCAGAAACCCTTTCTTTGCAGAATGTAGAAACAGTCATTTCCAGCCCTAGAGACAATTATAAGAGTTAGCAGTAAGAATGCGTTTCAAACACAGAAGACCCGCTTCTTACAAACTGATCTGCTGTTTGTTGGTTCCTTTTAGGAAGTTGCATCTATGTTTAGATTCAGCGAGGGAGAAACGCGTTTCTTCCAAAAGCTGCGTTTGGATATTCCAGAGTGGATAAGAGAACAGGCTGTAAAGGGAAATAACTTGTTCTAAAAGCAAAACGGAGCTATTTGGCAGAATGGTTGTCAATGTGTGCATTCAACTTCCAGAGTTAAATTGATGTGTGTTTGCAGCAGTTCAGAAAGCCTTTCTTTGCAGAATGTAGAAACAGTCATTTCCAGCCATAGAGACGCATATAAGAGTTAGCATTAAGAATGCGTTTCAAACACAGAAGACCCGCTTCTTACAAACTGATCTGCTGTGTGTTGGTTCCTTTTAGGAAGTTGCATCTATGTTTAGATTCAGCGAGGGAGAAACGCTTTTCTTCCAAAAGCTGCGTTTGGACATTCCAGAGTGGATGGGAGAACAGGCTGTAAAGGGAAATACCTTCTTCTAAAAGCAAAACGGAGCTATCTAACAGAATGGTTGTCAATGTGTGCATTCAACTTCCAGAGTTAAACTGATGTGTGTTTGCAGCAGTTCAGAAACCCTTTCTTTGGAGAATGTAGAAACAGTCATTTCCAGCCCTAGAGACGCATATAAGGGTTAGCAGTAAGAATGCGTTTCAAACACAGAAGACCCGCTTCTTACAAACTGATCTGCTGTGTGTTGGTTCCTTTTAGGAAGTTGCATCTATGTTTAGATTCAGCGAGGGAGAAACGCGTTTCTTCCAAAAGCTGCATTTGGACATTCCAGAGTGGATGGGAGAACAGGCTGTAAAGAGAAATACCTTGCTCTAAAAGCAAAACGGAGCTATCTAACAGAATGGTTGTCAATGTGTGCATTCAACTTCCAGAGTTAAACTGATGTGTGTTTGCAGCAGTTCAGAAACCCTTTCTTTGGAGAATGTAGAAACAGTCATTTCCAGCCCTAGAGACGCATATAAGAGTTAGCAGTAAGAATGCGTTTCAAACACAGAAGACCCGCTTCTTACAAACTGATCTGCTGAGTGTTGGTTCCTCTTAGGAAGTTGCATCTATGTTTAGATTCAGCGAGGGAGAAATGCGTTTCTTCCAAAAGCTGCGTTTGGACATTCCAGAGTGGGTGGGAGAATAGGCTGTAAATGGAAATACCTTGCTCTAAAAGCAAAACAGAGCTATCTAGCAGAATGGTTATCAATGTGTGCATTCAACTTCCAGAGGTAAACTGATGTGTGTTTGCAGCAGTTCAGAAACCCTTTCTTTGGAGAATGTAGAAACAGTCATTTCCAGCCCTAGAGACGCATATAAGAGTTAGCAGTAAGAATGCGTTTCAAACACAGAAGACCCGCTTCTTACAAACTGATCTGCTGTTTGTTGGTTCCTTTTAGGAAGTTGCATCTATGTTTAGATTCAGCGAGGGAGAAACGCGTTTCTTCCAAAAGCTGCGTTTGGACATTCCAGAGTGGATGGGAGAACAGGCTGTAAAGAGAAATACCTTGCTCTAAAAGCAAAACGGAGCTATCTAGCAGAATGGTTGTCAATGTGTGCATTCAACTTCCAGAGTTAAACTGATGTGTGTTTGCAGCAGTTCAGAAACCCTTTCTTTGGAGAATGTAGAAACAGTCATTTCCAGCCCTAGAGACGCATATAAGAGTTAGCAGTAAGAATGCGTTTCAAACACATAAGACCCGCTTCTTACAAACTGATCTGCTGTGTGTTGGTTCCTTTAAGGAAGTTGCATCTATGTTTAGATTCAGCGAGGGAGAAACGCGTTTCTTCCAAAAGCTGCATTTGGACATTCCAGAGTGGATGGGAGAACAGGCTGTAAAGAGAAATACCTTGCTCTAAAAGCAAAACGGAGCTATCTAACAGAATGGTTGTCAATGTGTGCATTCAACTTCCAGAGTTAAACTGATGTGTGTTTGCAGCAGTTCAGAAACCCTTTCTTTGGAGAATGTAGAAACAGTCATTTCCAGCCCTAGAGACGCATATAAGAGTTAGCAGTAAGAATGCGTTTCAAACACAGAAGACCCGCTTCTTACAAACTGATCTGCTGTGCGTTGGTTCCTTTTAGGATGTTGCATCTATCTTTATATTCAGTGTGGGAGAAACGCGTTTCTTCCAAAACCTGCGTTTGAACATTCCAGAGTGGATGGGAGAACAGGCTGTAAAGGGAAATACCTTGCTCTAAAAGCAAAACGGAGCTATCTAGCAGAATGATTGTCAATGTGTGCACTCAACTTCCAGAGTTACATTGATGTGTGTTGGCAGCAGTTCAGAAACCCGTTCTTTGGAGAATGTAGAAACAGTCATTTACAGCCCTAGAGACGCATATAAGAGTTAGCAGTAAGAATGCGTTTCAAACACAGAAGACCCGCTTCTTACAAACTGATATGCTGTGTGTTGGTTCCTTTTAGGAAGTTGCATCTATGTTTAGATTCAGCGAGCGAGAAACGCGTTTCTTCCAAAAGCTGCGTTTGGACATTCCAGAGTGGATTGGATAACAGGCTGTAAAGGGAAATACCTTGCTCTAAAAGCAAAACGGAGCTATCTAGCAGAATGGTTGTCAATGTGTGCATTCAACTTCCAGAGTTACACTGATGTGTGTTTGCAGCATTTCAGAAACCCTTTCTTTGCAGAATGTAGAAACAGTCATTTCCAGCCCTAGAGACACATCTAAGAGTTAGCAGTAAGAATGCGTTTCAAACACAGAAGACCCGCTTCTTACAAACTGATCTGCTGTGTGTTGGTTCCTTTTAGGAAGTTGCATCTATGTTTAGATTCAGCGAGGGAGAAACGCGTTTTTTCCAAAAGCTGCGTTTGGATATTCCAGAGTGGATGGTAGAACAGGCTGTAAAGGGAAATAACTTGTTCTAAAAGCAAAACGGAGCTATCTAGCAGAATGGTTGTCAATGTGTGCATTCACCTTCCAGAGTTAAACTGATGTGTGTTTGCAGCAGTTCAGAAACCCTTTCTTTGGAGAATGTAGAAACAGTCATTTCCAGCCCTATAGACGCATATAAGAGATAGCAGTAAGAATGCGTTTCAAACACAGAAGACCCGCTTCTTACAAACTGATCTGCTATGTGTTGTTTCCTTTTAGGAAGTTGCATCTATGTTTAGATTCATCGAGGGAGAAATGCGTTTCTTCCAAAAGCTGCGTTTGGACATTCCAGAGTGGATGGGAGAAAAGGCTGTAAAGGGAAATACCTTACTCTAAAAGCAAAACGCAGCTATCTAGCAGAATGGTTGTCAATGTGTGCATTCAACTTCCAGAGTTAAACTGATGTGTGTTTGCAGCAGTTCAGAAACCCTTTCTTTGGAGAATGTAGAAACAGTCATTTCCAGCCCTAGAGACGAATATAAGAGTTAGCAGTAAGAATGCGTTTCAAACACAGAAGACCCGCTTCTTACAAACTGATCTGCTGAGTGTTGGTTCCTTTTAGGAAGTTGCATCTATGTTTAGATTCAGCGAGGGAGAAATGCGTTTCTTCCAAAAGCTGCGTTTGGACATTCCAGAGTGGGGGGGAGAACAGGCTGTAAATGGAAATACCTTGCTCTAAAAGCAAAACGGAGCTATTTATCAGAATGGTTATCAATGTGTGCATTCAACTTCCAGAGGTAAACTGATGTGTGTTTGCAGCAGTTCAGAAACCCTTTCTTTGGAGAATGTAGAAACAGTCATTTCCAGCCCTAGAGACGCATATAAGAGTTAGCAGTAAGAATGCGTTTCAAACACAGAAGACCCGCTTCTTACAAACTGATCTGCTGTGTGTTGGTTCCTTTTAGGAAGTTGCATCTATGTTTAGATTCAGCGAGGGAGAAACGCGTTTCTTCCAAAAGCTGCGTTTGGACATTCCAGAGTGGATGGGAGAACAGGCTGTAAAGAGAAATACCTTGCTCTAAAAGCAAAACGGAGCTATCTAGCAGAATGGTTGTCAATGTGTGCATTCAACTTCCAGAGGTAAACTGATGTGTCTTTGCAGCAATTCAGAAACCCTTTCTTTGGAGAATGTAGAAACAGTCATTTCCAGCCCTAGAGACGCATATAAGGGTTAGCAGTAAGAATGCGTTTCAAACACAGAAGACCCGCTTCTTACAAACTGATCTGCTGTGTGTTGGTTCCTTTTAGGAAGTTGCATCTATGTTTAGATTCAGCGAGGGAGAAACGCGTTTCTTCCAAAAGCTGCATTTGGACATTCCAGAGTGGATGGGAGAACAGGCTGTAAAGAGAAATACCTTGCTCTAAAAGCAAAACGGAGCTATCTAACAGAATGGTTGTCAATGTGTGCATTCAACTTCCAGAGTTAAACTGATGTGTGTTTGCAGCAGTTCAGAAACCCTTTCTTTGGAGAATGTAGAAACACTCATTTCCAGCCCTAGAGACGCATATAAGAGTTAGCAGTAAGAATGCGTTTCAAACACAGAAGACCCGCTTCTTACAAACTGATCTGCTGTGCGTTGGTTCCTTTTAGGATGTTGCATCTATGTTTATATTCAGTGTGGGAGAAACGCGTTTCTTCCAAAACCTGCGTTTGAACATTCCAGAGTGGATGGGAGAACAGGCTGTAAAGGGAAATACCTTGCTCTAAAAGCAAAACGGAGCTATCTAACAGAATGGTTGTCAATGTGTGCATTCAACTTCCAGAGTTACACTGATGTGTGTTTGCAGCAGTTCAGAAACACCTTCTTTGGAGAATGTAGAAACAGTCATTTCCAGCCCTAGAAACGCATATAAGAGTTAGCAGTAAGAATGCGTTTCAAACTCAGAAGAACCGCTTCTTACAAACTGATCTGCTGTGTGTTGGTTCGTTTTAGGAAGTTGCATCTATGTTTAGATTCAGCGAGGGAGAAAAGCGTTTCTTCCAAAAGCTGCGTTTGGACATTCCAGAGTGGATGAGAGAACAGGCTGTAACGGGAAATACCTTGTTCTAAAAGGAAAACGGAGCTATCTAGCAGAATGGTTGTCAATGTGTGCATTCAACTTCCAGAGTTACACTGATGTGTGTTTGCAGCAGTTCAGAAACCCTTTCTTTGGAGAATGTAGAAACAGTCATTTCCAGCCCTAGAGACAATTATAAGAGTTAGCAGTAAGAATGCGTTTCAAACACAGAAGACCCGCTTCTTACAAACTGATCTGCTGTTTGTTGGTTCCTTTTAGGAAGTTGCATCTATGTTTAGATTCAGCGAGGGAGAAACGCGTTTCTTCCAAAAGCTGCGTTTGGATATTCCAGAGTGGATAAGAGAACAGGCTGTAAAGGGAAATAACTTGTTCTAAAAGCAAAACGGAGCTATTTGGCAGAATGGTTGTCAATGTGTGCATTCAACTTCCAGAGTTAAACTGATGTGTGTTTGCAGCAGTTCAGAAAGCCTTTCTTTGCAGAATGTAGAAACAGTCATTTCCAGCCCTAGAGACGCATATAAGAGTTAGCATTAAGAATGCGTTTCAAACACAGAAGACCCGCTTCTTACAAACTGATCTGCTGTGTGTTGGTTCCTTTTAGGAAGTTGCATCTATGTTTAGATTCAGCGAGGGAGAAACGCGTTTCTTCCAAAAGCTGCGTTTGGACATTCCAGAGTGGATGGGAGAACAGGCTGTAAAGGGAAATACCTTCTTCTAAAAGCAAAACGCAGCTATCTAGCAGAATGGTTGTCAATGTGTGCATTCAACTTCCAGAGTTAAACTGATGTGTGTTTGCAGCAGTTCAGAAACCCTTTCTTTGGAGAATGTAGAAACAGTCATTTCCAGCCCTAGAGACGCATATAAGGGTTAGCAGTAAGAATGCGTTTCAAACACAGAAGACCCGCTTCTTACAAACTGATCTGCTGTGTGTTGGTTCCTTTTAGGAAGTTGCATCTATGTTTAGATTCAGCGAGGGAGAAACGCGTTTCTTCCAAAAGCTGCATTTGGACATTCCAGAGTGGATGGGAGAACAGGCTGTAAAGAGAAATACCTTGCTCTAAAAGCAAAACGGAGCTATCTAACAGAATGGTTGTCAATGTGTGCATTCAGCTTCCAGAGTTAAACTGATGTGTGTTTGCAGCAGTTCAGAAACCCTTTCTTTGGAGAATGTAGAAACAGTCATTTCCAGCCCTAGAGACGCATATAAGAGTTAGCAGTAAGAATGCGTTTCAAACACAGAAGACCCGCTTCTTACAAACTGATCTGCTGTGTGTTGGTTCCTTTTAGGAAGTTGCATCTATGTTTAGATTCAGCGAGGGAGAAACGCGTTTCTTCCAAAAGCTGCGTTTGGACATTCCAGAGTGGATGGGAGAACAGGCTGTAAAGGGAAATACCTTCTTCTAAAAGCAAAACGGAGCTATCTAACAGAATGGTTGTCAATGTGTGCATTCAACTTCCAGAGTTAAACTGATGTGTGTTTGCAGCAGTTCAGAAACCCTTTCTTTGGAGAATGTAGAAACAGTCATTTCCAGCCCTAGAGACGCATATAAGAGTTAGCAGTAAGAATGCGTTTCAAACACAGAAGACCCGCTTCTTACAAACTGATCTGCTGTGTGTTGGTTCCTTTTAGGAAGTTGCATCTATGTTTAGATTCAGCGAGGGAGAAACGCGTTTCTTCCAAAAGCTGCATTTGGACATTCCAGAGTGGATGGGAGAACAGGCTGTAAAGAGAAATACCTTGTTCTAAAAGCAAAACGGAGCTATCTAACAGAATGGTTGTCAATGTGTGCACTCAACTTCCAGAGTTACATTGATGTGTGTTTGCAGCAGTTCAGAAAGCCTTTCTTTGCAGAATGTAGAAACAGTCATTTCCAGCCCTAGAGACGCATATAAGAGTTAGCATTAAGAATGCGTTTCAAACACAGAAGACCCGCTTCTTACAAACTGATCTGCTGTGTGTTGGTTCCTTTTAGGAAGTTGCATCTATGTTTAGATTCAGCGAGGGAGAAACGCGTTTCTTCCAAAAGCTGCGTTTGGACATTCCAGAGTGGATGGGAGAACAGGCTGTAAAGGGAAATACCTTCTTCTAAAAGCAAAACGGAGCTATCTAACAGAATGGTTGTCAATGTGTGCATTCAACTTCCAGAGTTAAACTGATGTGTGTTTGCAGCAGTTCAGAAACACCTTCTTTGGAGAATGTAGAAACAGTCATTTCCAGCCCTAGAAACGCATATAAGAGTTAGCAGTAAGAATGCGTTTCAAACACAGAAGAACCTCTTCTTACAAACTGATCTGCTGTGTGTTGGTTCCTTTTAGGAAGTTGCATCTATGTTTAGATTCAGCGAGGGAGAAATGCGTTTCTTCCAAAAGCTGCGTTTGGACATTCCAGAGTGGGTGGGAGAACAGGCTGTAAATGGAAATACCTTGCTCTAAAAGCAAAACGGAGCTATCTAGCAGAATGGTTATCAATGTGTGCATTCAACTTCCAGAGGTAAACTGATGTGTGTTTGCAGCAGTTCAGAAACCCTTTCTTTGGAGAATGTAGAAACAGTCATTTCCAGCCCTAGAGACGAATATAAGAGTTAGCAGTAAGAATGCGTTTCAAACACAGAAGACCCGCTTCTTACAAACTGATCTGCTGTGTGTTGGTTCCTTTTAGGAAGTTGCATCTATGTTTAGATTCAGCGAGGGAGAAACGCGTTTCTTCCAAAAGCTGCGTTTGGACATTCCAGAGTGGATGGGAGAACAGGCTGTAAAGAGAAATACCTTGCTCTAAAAGCAAAACGGAGCTATCTAGCAGAATGGTTGTCAATGTGTGCATTCAACTTCCAGAGGTAAACTGATGTGTCTTTGCAGCAATTCAGAAACCCTTTCTTTGCAGAATGTAGAAACAGTCATTTCCAGCCCTAGAGACAATTATAAGAGTTAGCAGTAAGAATGCGTTTCAAACACAGAAGACCCGCTTCTTACAAACTGATCTGCTGTTTGTTGGTTCCTTTTAGGAAGTTGCATCTATGTTTAGATTCAGCGAGGGAGAAACGCGTTTCTTCCAAAAGCTGCGTTTGGATATTTCAGAGTGGATAAGAGAACAGGCTGTAAAGGGAAATAACTTGTTCTAAAAGCAAAACGGAGCTATTTGGCAGAATGGTTGTCAATGTGTGCATTCAACTTCCAGAGTTAAACTGATGTGTCTTTGCAGCAGTTCAGAAACCCTTTCTTTGCAGAATGTAGAAACAGTCATTTCCAGCCATAGAGACGCATATAAGAGTTAGCAGTAAGAATGCGTTTCAAACACAGAAGACCCGCTTCTTACAAACTGATCTGCTGTGCGTTGGTTCCTTTTAGGATGTTGCATCTATATTTATATTCAGTGAGGGAGAAACGCGTTTCTTCCAAAACCTGCGTTTGAACATTCCAGAGTGGATGGGAGAACAGGCTGTAAAGGGAAATACCTTGCTCTAAAAGCAAAACGGAGCTATCTAGCAGAATGTTTGTCAATGTGTGCATACAACTTCCAGAGTTACACTGATGTGTGTTTGCAGCAGTTCAGAAACACCTTCTTTGGAGAATGTAGAAACAGTCATTTCCAGCCCTAGAAACGCATATAAGAGTTAGCAGTAAGAATGCGTTTCAAACACAGAAGAACCGCTTCTTACAAACTGATCTGCTGTGTGTTGGTTCGTTTTAGGAAGTTGCATCTATGTTTAGATTCAGCGAGGGAGAAAAGCGTTTCTTCCAAAAGCTGCGTTTGGACATTCCGGAGTGGATGAGAGAACAGGCTGTAACGGGAAATACCTTGTTCTAAAAGCAAAACGGAGCTATCTAGCAGAATGGTTGTCAATGTGTGCATTCAACTTCCAGAGTTAAACTGATGCGTGTTTGCAGCAGTTCAGAAACCCTTTCTTTGGAGAATGTAGAAACAGTCATTTCCAGCCCTAGAGACGCATATAAGAGTTAGCAGTAAGAATGCGTTTCAAACACAGAAGACCCGCTTCTTACAAACTGATCTGCTGTGTGTTGGTTCCTTTCAGGAAGTTGCATCTATGTTTAGATTCAGCGAGGGAGAAACGCGTTTCTTCCAAAAGCTGCGTTTGGACATTCCAGAATGGATGGGAGAAAAGGCTGTAAAGGGACATACCTAACTCTAAAAGCAAAACGGAGCTATCTAGCAGAATGGTTGTCAATGTGTGCATTCAAATTCCAGAATTAAACTGATGTGTCTTTGCAGCAGTTCAGAATCCCTTTCTTTGCAGAATGTAGAAACAGTCATTTCCAGCCCTAGAGACGCATATAAGAGTTAGCATTAAGAATGCGTTTCAAACACAGAAGACACGCTTCTTACAAACTGATCTGCTGTGTGTTGGTTCCTTTTAGGAAGTTGCATCTATGTTTAGATTCAGCGAGGGAGAAACGCGTTTCTTCCAAAAGCTGCGTTTGGATATTCCAGAGTGGATGGGAGAACAGGCTGTAAAGGGAAATAACTAGTTCTAAAAGCAAAACGGAGCTATCTAGCAGAATGGTTGTCAATGTGTGCATTCAACTTCCAGAGTTAAACTGATGTGTGTTTGCAGCAGTTCAGAAAGCCTTTCTTTGCAGAATGTAGAAACAGTCATTTCCAGCCCTAGAGACGCATATAAGAGTTAGCATTAAGAATGCGTTTCAAACACAGAAGACCCGCTTCTTACAAACTGATCTGCTGTGTGTTGGTTCCTTTTAGGAAGTTGCATCTATGTTTAGATTCAGCGAGGGAGAAACGCGTTTCTTCCAAAAGCTGCGTTTGGACATTCCAGAGTGGATGGGAGAACAGGCTGTAAAGGGAAATACCTTCTTCTAAAAGCAAAACGGAGCTATCTAGCAGAATGGTTGTCAATGTGTGCATTCAACTTCCAGAGTTAAACTGATGTGTGTTTGCAGCAGTTCAGAAACCCTTTCTTTGGAGAATGTAGAAACAGTCATTTCCAGCCCTAGAGACGCATATAAGGGTTAGCAGTAAGAATGCGTTTCAAACACAGAAGACCCGCTTCTTACAAACTGATCTGCTGTGTGTTGGTTCCTTTTAGGAAGTTGCATCTATGTTTAGATTCAGCGAGGGAGAAACGCGTTTCTTCCAAAAGCTGCATTTGGACATTCCAGAGTTGAAGGGAGAACAGGCTGTAAAGAGAAATACCTTGCTCTAAAAGCAAAACGGTGCTATCTAACAGAATGGTTGTCAATGTGTGCATTCAACTTCCAGAGTTAAACTGATGTGTGTTTGCAGCAGTTCAGAAACCCTTTCTTTGGAGAATGTAGAAACAGTCATTTCCAGCCCTAGAGACGCATATAAGAGTTAGCAGTAAGAATGCGTTTCAAACACAGAAGACCCGCTTCTTACAAACTGATCTGCTGAGTGTTGGTTCCTTTTAGGAAGTTGCATCTATGTTTAGATTCAGCGAGGGAGAAATGCGTTTCTTCCAAAAGCTGCGTTTGGACATTCCAGAGTGGGTGGGAGAACAGGCTGTAAATGGAAATACCTTGCTCTAAAAGCAAAACGGAGCTATCTAGCAGAATGGTTATCAATGTGTGCATTCAACTTCCAGAGGTAAACTGATGTGTGTTTGCAGCAGTTCAGAAACCCTTTCTTTGGAGAATGTAGAGACAGTCATTTCCAGCCCTAGAGACGAATATAAGAGTTAGCAGTAAGAATGCGTTTCAAACACAGAAGACCCGCTTCTTACAAACTGATCTGCTGTGTGTTGGTTCCTTTTAGGAAGTTGCATCTATGTTTAGATTCAGCGAGGGAGAAACGCGTTTCTTCCAAAAGCTGCGTTTGGACATTCCAGAGTGGATGGGAGAACAGGCTGTAAAGAGAAATACCTTGCTCTAAAAGCAAAACGGAGCTATCTAGCAGAATGGTTGTCAATGTGTGCATTCAACTTCCTGAGGTAAACTGATGTGTCTTTGCAGCAATTCAGAAACCCTTTCTTTGCAGAATGTAGAAACAGTCATTTCCAGCCCTAGAGACAATTATAAGAGTTAGCAGTAAGAATGCGTTTCAAACACAGAAGACCCGCTTCTTACAAACTGATCTGCTGTTTGTTGGTTCCTTTTAGGAAGTTGCATCTATGTTTAGATTCAGCGAGGGAGAAACGCGTTTCTTCCAAAAGCTGCGTTTGGATATTCCAGAGTGGGTAAGAGAACAGGCTGTAAAGGGAAATAACTTGTTCTAAAAGCAAAACGGAGCTATTTGGCAGAATGGTTGTCAATGTGTGCATTCAACTTCCAGAGTTAAACTGATGTGTGTTTGCAGCAGTTCAGAAAGCCTTTCTTTGCAGAATGTAGAAACAGTCATTTCCAGCCCTAGAGACGCATATAAGAGTTAGCAGTAAGAATGCGTTTCAAACACAGAAGACCCGCTTCTTACAAACTGATCTGCTGTGTGTTGGTTCCTTTTAGGAAGTTGCATCTATGTTTAGATTCAGCGAGGGAGAAACGCGTTTCTTCCAAAAGCTGCGTTTGGACATTCCAGAGTGGATGGGAGAACAGGCTGTAAAGAGAAATACCTTGCTCTAAAAGCAAAACGGAGCTATCTAGCAGAATGGTTGTCAATGTGTGCATTCAACTTCCAGAGGTAAACTGATGTGTCTTTGCAGCAATTCAGAAACCCTTTCTTTGCAGAATGTAGAAACAGTCATTTCCAGCCCTAGAGACAATTATAAGAGTTAGCAGTAAGAATGCGTTTCAAACACAGAAGACCCGCTTCTTACAAACTGATCTGCTGTTTGTTGGTTCCTTTTAGGAAGTTGCATCTATGTTTAGATTCAGCGAGGGAGAAACGCGTTTCTTCCAAAAGCTGCGTTTGGATATTCCAGAGTGGATAAGAGAACAGGCTGTAAAGGGAAATAACTTGTTCTAAAAGCAAAACGGAGCTATCTAGCAGAATGGTTGTCAATGTGTGCATTCAACTTCCAGAGTTAAGCTGATGTGTGTTTGCAGCAGTTCAGAAAGCCTTTCTTTGCAGAATGTAGAAACAGTCATTTCCAGCCCTAGAGACGCATATAAGAGTTAGCATTAAGAATGCGTTTCAAACACAGAAGACCCGCTTCTTACAAACTGATCTGCTGTGTGTTGGTTCCTTTTAGGAAGTTGCATCTATGTTTAGATTCAGCGAGGGAGAAACGCGTTTCTTCCAAAAGCTGCGTTTGGACATTCCAGAGTGGATGGGAGAACAGGCTGTAAAGGGAAATACCTTCTTCTAAAAGCAAAACGGAGCTATCTAGCAGAATGGTTGTCAATGTGTGCATTCAACTTCCAGAGTTAAACTGATGTGTGTTTGCAGCAGTTCAGAAACCCTTTCTTTGGAGAATGTAGAAACAGTCATTTCCAGCCCTAGAGACGCATATAAGGGTTAGCAGTAAGAATGCGTTTCAAACACAGAAGACCCGCTTCTTACAAACTGATCTGCTGTGTGTTGGTTCCTTTTAGGAAGTTGCATCTATGTTTAGATTCAGCGAGGGAGAAACGCGTTTCTTCCAAAAGCTGCATTTGGACATTCCAGAGTGGATGGGAGAACAGGCTGTAAAGAGAAATACCTTGCTCTAAAAGCAAAACGGAGCTATCTAACAGAATGGTTGTCAATGTGTGCATTCAGCTTCCAGAGTTAAACTGATGTGTGTTTGCAGCAGTTCAGAAACCCTTTCTTTGGAGAATGTAGAAACAGTCATTTCCAGCCCTAGAGACGCATATAAGAGTTAGCAGTAAGAATGCGTTTCAAACACAGAAGACCCGCTTCTTACAAACTGATCTGCTGAGTGTTGGTTCCTTTTAGGAAGTTGCATCTATGTTTAGATTCAGCGAGGGAGAAACGCGTTTCTTCCAAAAGCTGAGTTTGGACATTCCAGAGTGGATGGGAGAACAGGCTGTAAAGGGAAATACCTTCTTCTAAAAGCAAAACGGAGCTATCTAACAGAATGGTTGTCAATGTGTGCATTCAACTTCCAGAGTTAAACTGATGTGTGTTTGCAGCAGTTCAGAAACCCTTTCTTTGGAGAATGTAGAAACAGTCATTTCCAGCCCTAGAGACGCATATAAGGGTTAGCAGTAAGAATGCGTTTCAAACACAGAAGACCCGCTTCTTACAAACTGATCTGCTGTGTGTTGGTTCCTTTTAGGAAGTTGCATCTATGTTTAGATTCAGCGAGGGAGAAACGCGTTTCTTCCAAAAGCTGCATTTGGACATTCCAGAGTGGATGGGAGAACAGGCTGTAAAGAGAAATACCTTGCTCTAAAAGCAAAACGGAGCTATCTAACAGAATGGTTGTCAATGTGTGCACTCAACTTCCAGAGTTACATTGATGTGTGTTTGCAGCAGTTCAGAAAGCCTTTCTTTGCAGAATGTAGAAACAGTCATTTCCAGCCCTAGAGACGCATATAAGAGTTAGCATTAAGAATGCGTTTCAAACACAGAAGACCCGCTTCTTACAAACTGATCTGCTGTGTGTTGGTTCCTTTTAGGAAGTTGCATCTATGTTTAGATTCAGCGAGGGAGAAACGCGTTTCTTCCAAAAGCTGCGTTTGGACATTCCAGAGTGGATGGGAGAACAGGCTGTAAAGGGAAATACCTTCTTCTAAAAGCAAAACGGAGCTATCTAACAGAATGGTTGTCAATGTGTGCATTCAACTTCCAGAGTTAAACTGATGTGTGTTTGCAGCAGTTCAGAAACACCTTCTTTGGAGAATGTAGAAACAGTCATTTCCAGCCCTAGAAACGCATATAAGAGTTAGCAGTAAGAATGCGTTTCAAACACAGAAGAACCTCTTCTTACAAACTGATCTGCTGTGTGTTGGTTCGTTTTAGGAAGTTGCATCTATTTTTAGATTCAGCGAGGGAGAAAAGCGTTTCTTCCAAAAGCTGCGTTTGGACATTCCAGAGTGGATGAGAGAACAGGCTGTAACGGGAAATACCTTGTTCTAAAAGAAAAACGGAGCTATCTAGCAGAATGGTTGTCAATGTGTGCATTCAACTTCCAGAGTTACACTGATGCGTGTTTGCAGCAGTTCAGAAACCCTTTCTTTGGAGAATGTAGAAACAGTCATTTCCAGCCCTAGAGACGCATATAAGAGTTAGCAGTAAGAATGCGTTTCAAACACAGAAGACCCGCTTCTTACAAACTGATCTGCTGTGTGTTGGTTCCTTTCAGGAAGTTGCATCTATGTTTAGATTCAGCGAGGGAGAAATGCGTTTCTTCCAAAAGCTGCGTTTGGACATTCCAGAGTGGATTAGAGAACAGGCTGTAACGGGAAATACCTTGCTCTAAAAGCAAAACGGAGCTATCTAGCAGAATGGTTGTCAATGTGTGCATTCAACTTCCAGAGTTACACTGATGCGTGTTTGCAGCAGTTCAGAAACCCTTTCTTTGGAGAATGTAGAAACAGTCATTTCCAGCCCTAGAGACGCATATAAGAGTTAGCATTAAGAATGCGTTTCAAACACAGAAGACCCGCTTCTTACAAACTGATCTGCTGTGTGTTGGTTCCTTTTAGGAAGTTGCATCTATGTTTAGATTCAGCGAGGGAGAAACGCGTTTCTTCCAAAAGCTGTGTTTGGACATTCCAGAGTGGATGGGAGAACAGGCTGTAAAGGGAAATACCTCCTTCTAAAAGCAAAACGGAACTATCTAGCAGAATGGTTGTCAATGTGTGCATTCAACTTCCAGAGTTAAACTGATGTGTGTTTGCAGCAGTTCAGAAACCCTTTCTTTGGAGAATGTAGAAACAGTCATTTCCAGCCCTAGAGACGCATATAAGGGTTAGCAGTAAGAATGCGTTTCAAACACAGAAGACCCGCTTCTTACAAACTGATCTGCTGTGTGTTGGTTCCTTTTAGGAAGTTGCATCTATGTTTAGATTCAGCGAGGGAGAAACGCGTTTCTTCCAAAAGCTGCATTTGGACATTCCAGAGTGGATGGGAGAACAGGCTGTAAAGAGAAATACCTTGCTCTAAAAGCAAAACGGAGCTATCTAACAGAATGGTTGTCAATGTGTGCATTCAACTTCCAGAGTTAAACTGATGTGTGTTTGCAGCAGTTCAGAAACCCTTTCTTTGGAGAATGTAGAAACAGTCATTTCCAGCCCTAGAGACGCATATAAGAGTTAGCAGTAAGAATGCGTTTCAAACACAGAAGACCCGCTTCTTACAAACTGATCTGCTGAGTGTTGGTTCCTTTTAGGAAGTTGCATCTATGTTTAGATTCAGCGAGGTAGAAATGCGTTTCTTCCAAAAGCTGCGTTTGGACATTCCAGAGTGGGTGGGAGAACAGGCTGTAAATGGAAATACCTTGCTCTAAAAGCAAAACGGAGCTATCTAGCAGAATGGTTATCAATGTGTGCATTCAACTTCCAGAGGTAAACTGATGTGTGTTTGCAGCAGTTCAGAAACCCTTTCTTTGGAGAATGTAGAAACAGTCATTTCCAGCCCTAGAGACGCATATAAGAGTTAGCAGTAAGAATGCGTTTCAAACACAGAAGACCCGCTTCTTACAAACTGATCTGCTGTGTGTTGGTTCCTTTTAGGAAGTTGCATCTATGTTTAGATTCAGCGAGGGAGAAACGCGTTTCTTCCAAAAGCTGCGTTTGGACATTCCAGAGTGGATGGGAGAACAGGCTGTAAAGAGAAATACCTTGCTCTAAAAGCAAAACGGAGCTATCTAGCAGAATGGTTGTCAATGTGTGCATTCAACTTCCAGAGGTAAACTGATGTGTCTTTGCAGCAATTCAGAAACCCTTTCTTTGCAGAATGTAGAAACAGTCATTTCCAGCCCTAGAGACAATTATAAGAGTTAGCAGTAAGAATGCGTTTCAAACACAGAAGACCCGCTTCTTACAAACTGATCTGCTGTTTGTTGGTTCCTTTTAGGAAGTTGCATCTATGTTTAGATTCAGCGAGGGAGAAACGCGTTTCTTCCAAAAGCTGCGTTTGGATATTTCAGAGTGGATAAGAGAACAGGCTGTAAAGGGAAATAACTTGTTCTAAAAGCAAAACGGAGCTATTTGGCAGAATGGTTGTCAATGTGTGCATTCAACTTCCAGAGTTAAACTGATGTGTGTTTGCAGCAGTTCAGAAACCCTTTCTTTGCAGAATGTAGAAACAGTCATTTCCAGCCATAGAGACGCATATAAGAGTTAGCAGTAAGAATGCGTTTCAAACACAGAAGACCCGCTTCTTACAAACTGATCTGCTGTGCGTTGGTTCCTTTTAGGATGTTGCATCTATATTTATATTCAGTGAGGGAGAAACGCGTTTCTTCCAAAACCTGCGTTTGAACATTCCAGAGTGGATGGGAGAACAGGCTGTAAAGGGAAATACCTTGCTCTAAAAGCAAAACGGAGCTATTTAGCAGAATGTTTGTCAATGTGTGCATACAACTTCCAGAGTTACACTGATGTGTGTTTGCAGCAGTTCAGAAACACCTTCTTTGGAGAATGTAGAAACAGTCATTTCCAGCCCTAGAAACGCATATAAGAGTTAGCAGTAAGAATGCGTTTCAAACACAGAAGAACCGCTTCTTACAAACTGATCTGCTGTGTGTTGGTTCGTTTTAGGAAGTTGCATCTATGTTTAGATTCAGCGAGGGAGAAAAGCGTTTCTTCCAAAAGCTGCGTTTGGACATTCCAGAGTGGATGAGAGAACAGGCTGTAACGGGAAATACCTTGTTCTAAAAGCAAAACGGAGCTATCTAGCAGAATGGTTGTCAATGTGTGCATTCAACTTCCAGAGTTACACTGATGCGTGTTTGCAGCAGTTCAGAAACCCTTTCTTTGGAGAATGTAGAAACAGTCATTTCCAGCCCTAGAGACGCATATAAGAGTTAGCAGTAAGAATGCGTTTCAAACACAGAAGACCCGCTTCTTACAAACTGATCTGCTGTGTGTTGGTTCCTTTCAGGAAGTTGCATCTATGTTTAGATTCAGCGAGGGAGAAATGCGTTTCTTCCAAAAGCTGCGTTTGGACATTCCAGAGTGGATGGGAGAAAAGGCTGTAAAGGGAAATACCTAACTCTAAAAGCAAAACGGAGCTATCTAGCAGAATGGTTGTCAATGTGTGCATTCAAATTCCAGAGTTAAACTGATGTGTCTTTGCAGCAGTTCAGAATCCCTTTCTTTGCAGAATGTAGAAACAGTCATTTCCAGCCCTAGAGACGCATATAAGAGTTAGCATTAAGAATGCGTTTCAAACACAGAAGACACGCTTCTTACAAACTGATCTGCTGTGTGTTGGTTCCTTTTAGGAAGTTGCATCTATGTTTAGATTCAGCGAGGGAGAAACGCGTTTCTTCCAAAAGCTGCGTTTGGATATTCCAGAGTGGATGGGAGAACAGGCTGTAAAGGGAAATAACTAGTTCTAAAAGCAAAACGGAGCTATCTAGCAGAATGGTTGTCAATGTGTGCATTCAACTTCCAGAGTTAAACTGATGTGTGTTTGCAGCAGTTCAGAAAGCCGTTCTTTGCAGAATGTAGAAACAGTCATTTCCAGCCCTAGAGACGCATATAAGAGTTAGCATTAAGAATGCGTTTCAAACACAGAAGACCCGCTTCTTACAAACTGATCTGCTGTGTGTTGGTTCCTTTTAGGAAGTTGCATCTATGTTTAGATTCAGCGAGGGAGAAACGCGTTTCTTCCAAAAGCTGCGTTTGGACATTCCAGAGTGGATGGGAGAACAGGCTGTAAAGGGAAATACCTTCTTCTAAAAGCAAAACGGAGCTATCTAGCAGAATGGTTGTCAATGTGTGCATTCAACTTCCAGAGTTAAACTGATGTGTGTTTGCAGCAGTTCAGAAACCCTTTCTTTGGAGAATGTAGAAACAGTCATTTCCAGCCCTAGAGACGCATATAAGGGTTAGCAGTAAGAATGCGTTTCAAACACAGAAGACCCGCTTCTTACAAACTGATCTGCTGTGTGTTGGTTCCTTTTAGGAAGTTGCATCTATGTTTAGATTCAGCGAGGGAGAAACGCGTTTCTTCCAAAAGCTGCGTTTGGACATTCCAGAGTGGATGGGAGAACAGGCTGTAAAAAGAAATACCTTGCTCTAAAAGCAAAACGGAGCTATCTAGCAGAATGGTTGTCAATGTGTGCATTCAACTTCCAGAGTTACATTGATGTGTGTTGGCAGCAGTTCAGAAACCCGTTCTTTGGAGAATGTAGAAACAGTCATTTACAGCCCTAGAGACGCATATAAGAGTTAGCAGTAAGAATGCGTTTCAAACACAGAAGACCCGCTTCTTACAAACTGATATGCTGTGTGTTGGTTCCTTTTAGGAAGTTGCATCTATGTTTAGATTCAGCGAGCGAGAAACGCGTTTCTTCCAAAAGCTGCGTTTGGACATTCCAGAGTGGATTGGATAACAGGCTGTAAAGGGAAATACCTTGCTCTAAAAGCAAAACGGAGCTATCTAGCAGAATGGTTGTCAATGTGTGACATTCAACTTCCAGAGTTACACTGATGTGTGTTTGCAGCATTTCAGAAACCCTTTCTTTGCAGAATGTAGAAACAGTCATTTCCAGCCCTAGAGACACATCTAAGAGTTAGCAGTAAGAATGCGTTTCAAACACAGAAGACCCGCTTCTTACAAACTGATCTGCTGTGTGTTGGTTCCTTTTAGGAAGTTGCATCTATGTTTAGATTCAGCGAGGGAGAAACGCGTTTTTTCCAAAAGCTGCGTTTGGATATTCCAGAGTGGACGGTAGAACAGGCTGTAAAGGGAAATAACTTGTACTAAAAGCAAAACGGAGCTATCTAGCAGAATGGTTGTCAATGTGTGCATTCACCTTCCATAGTTAAACTGATGTGTGTTTGCAGCAGTTCAGAAACCCTTTCTTTGGAGAATGTAGAAACAGTCATTTCCAGCCCTATAGACGCATATAAGAGATAGCAGTAAGAATGCGTTTCAAACACAGAAGACCCGCTTCTTACAAACTGATCTGCTATGTGTTGGTTCCTTTTAGGAAGTTGCATCTATGTTTAGATTCATCGAGGGAGAAATGCGTTTCTTCCAAAAGCTGCGTTTGGACATTCCAGAGTGGATGGGAGAAAAGGCTCTAAAGGGAAATACCTTACTCTAAAAGCAAAACGCAGCTATCTAGCAGAATGGTTGTCAATGTGTGCATTCAACTTCCAGAGTTAAACTGATGTGTCTTTGCAGCAGTTCAGAAACCCTTTCTTTGCAGAATGTAGAAACAGTCATTTCCAGCCATAGAGACGCATATAAGAGTTAGCAGTAAGAATGCGTTTCAAACACAGAAGACCCGCTTCTTACAAACTGATCTGCTGTGCGTTGGTTCCTTTTAGGATGTTGCATCTATATTTATATTCAGTGAGGGAGAAACGCGTTTCTTCCAAAACCTGCGTTTGAACGTTCCAGAGTGGATGGGAGAACAGGCTGTAAAGGGAAATACCTTGCTCTAAAAGCAAAACGGAGCTATCTAGCAGAATGTTTGTCAATGTGTGCATACAACTTCCAGAGTTACACTGATGTGTGTTTGCAGCAGTTCAGAAACACCTTGTTTGGAGAATGTAGAAACAGTCATTTCCAGCCCTAGAAACGCATATAAGAGTTAGCAGTAAGAATGCGTTTCAAACACAGAAGAACCGCTTCTTACAAACTGATCTGCTGTGTGTTGGTTCGTTTTAGGAAGTTGCATCTATGTTTAGATTCAGCGAGGGAGAAAAGCGTTTCTTCCAAAAGCTGCGTTTGGACATTCCAGAGTGGATGAGAGAACAGGCTGTAACGGGAAATACCTTGTTCTAAAAGCAAAACGGAGCTATCTAGCAGAATGGTTGTCAATGTGTGCATTCAACTTCCAGAGTTACACTGATGCGTGTTTGCAGCAGTTCAGAAACCCTTTCTTTGGAGAATGTAGAAACAGTCATTTCCAGCCCTAGAGACGCATATAAGAGTTAGCAGTAAGAATGCGTTTCAAACACAGAAGACCCGCTTCTTACAAACTGATCTGCTGTGTGTTGGTTTCTTTCAGGAAGTTGCATCTATGTTTAGATTCAGCGAGGGAGAAATGCGTTTCTTCCAAAAGCTGCGTTTGGACATTCCAGAGTGGGTGGGAGAACAGGCTGTAAATGGAAATACCTTGCTCTAAAAGCAAAACGGAGCTATCTAGCAGAATGGTTATCAATGTGTGCATTCAACTTCCAGAGGTAAACTGATGTGTGTTTGCAGCAGTTCAGAAACCCTTTCTTTGGAGAATGTAGAAACAGTCATTTCCAGCCCTAGAGACGCATATAAGAGTTAGCAGTAAGAATGCGTTTCAAACACAGAAGACCCGCTTCTTACAAACTGATCTGCTGTGTGTTGGTTCCTTTTAGGAAGTTGCATCTATGTTTAGATTCAGCGAGGGAGAAACGCGTTTCTTCCAAAAGCTGCGTTTGGACATTCCAGAGTGGATGGGAGAACAGGCTGTAAAGAGAAATACCTTGCTCTAAAAGCAAAACGGAGCTATCTAGCAGAATGGTTGTCAATGTGTGCATTCAACTTCCAGAGGTAAACTGATGTGTCTTTGCAGCAATTCAGAAACCCTTTCTTTGCAGAATGTAGAAACAGTCATTTCCAGCCCTAGAGACAATTATAAGAGTTAGCAGTAAGAATGCGTTTCAAACACAGAAGACCCGCTTCTTACAAACTGATCTGCTGTTTGTTGGTTCCTTTTAGGAAGTTGCATCTATGTTTAGATTCAGCGAGGGAGAAACGCGTTTCTTCCAAAAGCTGCGTTTGGATATTCCAGAGTGGATAAGAGAACAGGCTGTAAAGGGAAATAACTTGTTCTAAAAGCAAAACGGAGCTATTTGGCAGAATGGTTGTCAATGTGTGCATTCAACTTCCAGAGTTAAACTGATGTGTGTTTGCAGCAGTTCAGAAAGCCTTTCTTTGGAGAATGTAGAAACAGTCATTTCCAGCCCTAGAGACGCATATAAGAGTTAGCATTAAGAATGCGTTTCAAACACAGAAGACCCGCTTCTTACAAACTGATCTGCTGTGTGTTGGTTCCTTTTAGGAGGTTGCATCTATGTTTAGATTCAGCGAGGGAGAAACGCGTTTCTTCCAAAAGCTGCGTTTGGACATTCCAGAGTGGATGGGAGAACAGGCTGTAAAGGGAAATACCTTCTTCTAAAAGCAAAACGGAGCTATCTAGCAGAATGGTTGTCAATGTGTGCATTCAACTTCCAGAGTTAAACTGATGTGTGTTTGCAGCAGTTCAGAAACCCTTTCTTTGGAGAATGTAGAAACAGTCATTTCCAGCCCTAGAGACGCATATAAGGGTTAGCAGTAAGAATGCGTTTCAAACACAGAAGACCCGCTTCTTACAAACTGATCTGCTGTGTGTTGGTTCCTTTAAGGAAGTTGCATCTATGTTTAGATTCAGCGAGGGAGAAACGCGTTTCTTCCAAAAGCTGCATTTGGACATTCCAGAGTGGATGGAAGAACAGGCTGTAAAGAGAAATACCTTGCTCTAAAAGCAAAACGGAGCTATCTAACAGAATGGTTGTCAATGTGTGCATTCAACTTCCAGAGTTAAACTGATGTGTGTTTGCAGCAGTTCAGAAACCCTTTCTTTGGAGAATGTAGAAACAGTCATTTCCAGCCCTAGAGACGCATATAAGAGTTAGCAGTAAGAATGCGTTTCAAACACAGAAGACCCGCTTCTTACAAACTGATCTGCTGTGCGTTGGTTCCTTTTAGGATGTTGCATCTATCTTTATATTTAGTGTGGGAGAAACGCGTTTCTTCCAAAACCTGCGTTTGAACATTCCAGAGTGGATGGGAGAACAGGCTGTAAAGGGAAATACCTTGCTCTAAAAGCAAAACGGAGCTATCTAGCAGAATGATTGTCAATGTGTGCACTCAACTTCCAGAGTTACATTGATGTGTGTTGGCAGCAGTTCAGAAACCCGTTCTTTGGAGAATGTAGAAACAGTCATTTACAGCCCTAGAGACGCATATAAGAGTTAGCAGTAAGAATGCGTTTCAAACACAGAAGACCCGCTTCTTACAAACTGATATGCTGTGTGTTGGTTCCTTTTAGGAAGTTGCATCTATGTTTAGATTCAGCGAGCGAGAAACGCGTTTCTTCCAAAAGCTGCGTTTGGACATTCCAGAGTGGATTGGATAACAGGCTGTAAAGGGAAATACCTTGCTCTAAAAGCAAAACGGAGCTATCTAGCAGAATGGTTGTCAATGTGTGCATTCAACTTCCAGAGTTACACTGATGTGTGTTTGCAGCATTTCAGAAACCCTTTCTTTGCAGAATGTAGAAACAGTCATTTCCAGCCCTAGAGACACATCTAAGAGTTAGCAGTAAGAATGCGTTTCAAACACAGAAGACCCGCTTCTTACAAACTGATCTGCTGTGTGTTGGTTCCTTTTAGGAAGTTGCATCTATGTTTAGATTCAGCGAGGGAGAAACGCGTTTTTTCCAAAAGCTGCGTTTGGATATTCCAGAGTGGATGGTAGAACAGGCTGTAAAGGGAAATAACTTGTTCTAAAAGCAAAACGGAGCTATCTAGCAGAATGGTTGTCAATGTGTGCATTCACCTTCCAGAGTTAAACTGATGTGTGTTTGCAGCAGTTCAGAAACCCTTTCTTTGGAGAATGTAGAAACAGTCATTTCCAGCCCTATAGACGCATATAAGAGATAGCAGTAAGAATGCGTTTCAAACACAGAAGACCCGCTTCTTACAAACTGATCTGCTATGTGTTGGTTCCTTTTAGGAAGTTGCATCTATGTTTAGATTCATCGAGGGAGAAATGCGTTTCTTCCAAAAGCTGCGTTTGGACATTCCAGAGTGGATGGGAGAAAAGGCTGTAAAGGGAAATACCTTACTCTAAAAGCAAAACGCAGCTATCTAGCAGAATGGTTGTCAATGTGTGCATTCAACTTCCAGAGTTAAACTGATGTGTCTTTGCAGCAGTTCAGAAACCCTTTCTTTGCAGAATGTAGAAAGAGTCATTTCCAGCCATAGAGACGCATATAAGAGTTAGCAGTAAGAATGCGTTTCAAACACAGAAGACCCGCTTCTTACAAACTGATCTGCTGTGCGTTGGTTCCTTTTAGGATGTTGCATCTATATTTATATTCAGTGAGGGAGAAACGCGTTTCTTCCAAAACCTGCGTTTGAACATTCCAGAGTGGATGGGAGAACAGGCTGTAAAGGGAAATACCTTGCTCTAAAAGCAAAACGGAGCTATCTAGCAGAATGTTTGTCAATGTGTGCATACAACTTCCAGAGTTACACTGATGTGTGTTTGCAGCAGTTCAGAAACACCTTCTTTGGAGAATGTAGAAACAGTCATTTCCAGCCCTAGAAACGCATATAAGAGTTAGCAGTAAGAATGCGTTTCAAACACAGAAGAACCGCTTCTTACAAACTGATCTGCTGTGTGTTGGTTCGTTTTAGGAAGTTGCATCTATGTTTAGATTCAGCGAGGGAGAAAAGCGTTTCTTCCAAAAGCTGCGTTTGGACATTCCAGAGTGGATGAGAGAACAGGCTGTAACGGGAAATACCTTGTTCTAAAAGCAAAACGGAGCTATCTAGCAGAATGGTTATCAATGTGTGCATTCAACTTCCAGAGTTACACTGATGCGTGTTTGCAGCAGTTCAGAAACCCTTTCTTTGGAGAATGTAGAAACAGTCATTTCCAGCCCTAGAGACGCATATAAGAGTTAGCAGTAAGAATGCGTTTCAAACACAGAAGACCCGCTTCTTACAAACTGATCTGCTGTGTGTTGGTTCCTTTCAGGAAGTTGCATCTATGTTTAGATTCAGCGAGGGAGAAATGCGTTTCTTCCAAAAGCTGCGTTTGGACATTCCAGAGTGGATGGGAGAAAAGGCTGTAAAGGGAAATACCTAACTCTAAAAGCAAAACGGAGCTATCTAGCAGAATGGTTGTCAATGTGTGCATTCAAATTCCAGAGTTAAACTGATGTGTCTTTGCAGCAGTTCAGAAACCCTTTCTTTGCAGAATGTAGAAACAGTCATTTCCAGCCCTAGAGACGCATATAAGAGTTAGCAGTAAGAATGCGTTTCAAACACAGAAGACACGCTTCTTACAAACTGATCTGCTGTGTGTTGGTTCCTTTTAGGAAGTTGCATCTATGTTTAGATTCAGCGAGGGAGAAACGCGTTTCTTCCAAAAGCTGCGTTTGGATATTCCAGAGTGGATGGGAGAACAGGCTGTAAAGGGAAATAACTAGTTCTAAAAGCAAAACGGAGCTATCTAGCAGAATGGTTGTCAATGTGTGCATTCAACTTCCAGAGTTAAACTGATGTGTGTTTGCAGCAGTTCAGAAACCCTTTCTTTGGAGAATGTAGAAACAGTCATTTCCAGCCCTAGAGACGCATATAAGAGTTAGCAGTAAGAATGCGTTTCAAACACAGAAGACCCGCTTCTTACAAACTTATCTGCTGAGTGTTGGTTCCTTTTAGGAAGTTGCATCTATGTTTAGATTCAGCGAGGGAGAAATGCGTTTCTTCCAAAAGCTGCGTTTGGACATTCCAGAGTGGGTGGGAGAACAGGCTGTAAATGGAAATATCTTGCTCTAAAAGCAAAACGGAGCTATTTATCAGAATGGTTATCAATGTGTGCATTCAACTTCCAGAGGTAAACTGATGTGTGTTTGCAGCAGTTCAGAAACCCTTTCTTTGGAGAATGTAGAAACAGTCATTTCCAGCCCTAGAGACGCATATAAGAGTTAGCAGTAAGAATGCGTTTCAAACACAGAAGACCGCTTCTTACAAACTGATCTGCTGTGTGTTGGTTCCTTTTAGGAAGTTGCATCTATGTTTAGATTCAGCGAGGGAGAAACGCGTTTCTTCCAAAAGCTGCGTTTGGACATTCCAGAGTGGATGGGAGAACAGGCTGTAAAGAGAAATACCTTGCTCTAAAAGCAAAACGGAGCTATCTAGCAGAATGGTTGTCAATGTGTGCATTCAACTTCCAGAGGTAAACTGATGTGTCTTTGCAGCAATTCAGAAACCCTTTCTTTGCAGAATGTAGAAACAGTCATTTCCAGCCCTAGAGACAATTATAAGAGTTAGCAGTAAGAATGCGTTTCAAACACAGAAGACCCGCTTCTTACAAACTGATCTGCTGTTTGTTGGTTCCTTTTAGGAAGTTGCATCTATGTTTAGATTCAGCGAGGGAGAAACGCGTTTCTTCCAAAAGCTGCATTTGGACATTCCAGAGTGGATGGGAGAACAGGCTGTAAAGAGAAATACCTTGCTCTAAAAGCAAAACGGAGCTATCTAGCAGAATGGTTGTCAATGTGTGCATTCAACTTCCAGAGGTAAACTGATGTGTCTTTGCAGCAATTCAGAAACCCTTTCTTTGCAGAATGTAGAAACAGTCATTTCCAGCCCTAGAGACAATTATAAGAGTTAGCAGTAAGAATGCGTTTCAAACACAGAAGACCCGCTTCTTACAAACTGATCTGCTGTTTGTTGGTTCCTTTTAGGAAGTTGCATCTATGTTTAGATTCAGCGAGGGAGAAACGCGTTTCTTCCAAAAGCTGCGTTTGGATATTCCAGAGTGGATAAGAGAACAGGCTGTAAAGGGAAATAACTTGTTCTAAAAGCAAAACGGAGCTATTTGGCAGAATGGTTGTCAATGTGTGCATTCAACTTCCAGAGTTAAACTGATGTGTGTTTGCAGCAGTTCAGAAAGCCTTTCTTTGCAGAATGTAGAAACAGTCATTTCCAGCCCTAGAGACGCATAAAAGAGTTAGCATTAAGAATGCGTTTCAAACACAGAAGACCCGCTTCTTACAAACTGATCTGCTGTGTGTTGGTTCCTTTTAGGAAGTTGCATCTATGTTTAGATTCAGCGAGGGAGAAACGCGTTTCTTCCAAAAGCTGCGTTTGGACATTCCAGAGTGGATGGGAGAACAGGCTGTAAAGAGAAATACCTTGCTCTAAAAGCAAAACGGAACTATCTAACAGAATGGTTGTCAGTGCGTGCATTCAACTTCCAGAGTTAAACTGATGTGTGTTTGCAGCAGTTCAGAAACCCTTTCTTTGGAGAATGTAGAAACAGTCATTTCCAGCCCTAGAGACGCATATAAGAGTTAGCAGTAAGAATGCGTTTCAAACACAGAAGACCCGCTTCTTACAAACTGATCTGCTGTGCGTTGGTTCCTTTTAGGATGTTGCATCTATGTTTATATTCAGTGTGGGAGAAACGCGTTTCTTCCAAAACCTGCGTTTGAACATTCCAGAGTGGATGGGAGAACAGGCTGTAAAGGGAAATACCTTGCTCTAAAAGCAAAACGGAGCTATCTAACAGAATGGTTGTCAATGTGTGCATTCAACTTCCAGAGTTACACTGATGTGTGTTTACAGCAGTTCAGAAACACCTTCTTTGGAGAATGTAGAAACAGTCATTTCCAGCCCTAGAAACGCATATAAGAGTTAGCAGTAAGAATGTGTTTCAAACACAGAAGAACCGCTTCTTACAAACTGATCTGCTGTGTGTTGGTTCGTTTTAGGAGGTTGCATCTATGTTTAGATTCAGCGAGGGAGAAAAGCGTTTCTTCCAAAAGCTGCGTTTGGACATTCCAGAGTGGATGAGAGAACAGGCTGTAACGGGAAATACCTTGTTCTAAAAGCAAAACGGAGCTATCTAGCAGAATGGTTGTCAATGTGTGCATTCAACTTTTAGAGTTACACTGATGTGTGTTTGCAGCAGTTCAGAAACCCTTTCTTTGGAGAATGTAGAAACAGTCATTTCCAGCCCTAGAGACGCATATAAGAGTTAGCAGTAAGAATGCGTTTCAAACACAGAAGACCCGCTTCTTACAAACTGATCTGCTGAGTGTTGGTTCCTTTTAGGAAGTTGCATCTATGTTTAGATTCAGCGAGGGAGAAATGCGTTTCTTCCAAAAGCTGCGTTTGGACATTCCAGAGTGGGTGGGAGAACAGGCTGTAAATGGAAATACCTTGCTCTAAAAGCAAAACGGAGCTATCTAGCAGAATGGTTATCAATGTGTGCATTCAACTTCCAGAGGTAAACTGATGTGTGTTTGCAGCAGTTCAGAAACCCTTTCTTTGGAGAATGTAGAAACAGTCATTTCCAGCCCTAGAGACGCATATAAGAGTTAGCATTAAGAATGCGTTTCAAACACAGAAGACCCGCTTCTTACAAACTGATCTGCTGTTTGTTGGTTCCTTTTAGGAAGTTGCATCTATGTTTAGATTCAGCGAGGGAGAAACGCGTTTCTTCCAAAAGCTGCGTTTGGATATTCCAGAGTGGATAAGAGAACAGGCTGTAAAGGGAAATAACTTGTTCTAAAAGCAAAACGGAGCTATTTGGCTGAATGGTTGTCAATGTGTGCATTCAACTTCCAGAGTTAAACTGATGTGTGTTTGCAACAGTTCAGAAAGCCTTTCTTTGCAGAATGTAGAAACAGTCATTTCCAGCCCTAGAGACGCATATAAGAGTTAGCATTAAGAATGCGTTTCAAACACAGAAGACCCGCTTCTTACAAACTGATCTGCTGTGTGTTGGTTCCTTTTAGGAAGTTGCATCTATGTTTAGATTCAGCGAGGGAGAAACGCGTTTCTTCCAAAAGCTGCGTTTGGACATTCCAGAGTGGATGGGAGAACAGGCTGTAAAGGGAAATACCTTCTTCTAAAAGCAAAACGGAGCTATCTAGCAGAATGGTTGTCAATGTGTGCATTCAACATCCAGAGTTAAACTGATGTGTGTTTGCAGCAGTTCAGAAACACCTTCTTTGGAGAATGTAGAAACAGTCATTTCCAGCCCTAGAAACGCATATAAGAGTTAGCAGTAAGAATGCGTTTCAAACACAGAAGAACCGCTTCTTACAAACTGATCTGCTGTGTGTTGGTTCCTTTTAGGAAGTTGCATCTATGTTTAGATACAGCGAGGGAGAAACGCGTTTCTTCCAAAGCTGCGTTTGGACATTCCAGAGTGGATGGGAGAACAGGCTGTAAATGGAAATACCTTGCTCTAAAAGCAAAACGGAGCTATCTAGCAGAATGTTTGTCAATGTGTGCATTCAACTTCCAGAGTTACACTGATGTGTGTTTGCAGCAGTTCAGAAACACCTTCTTTGGAGAATGTAGAAACAGTCATTTCCAGCCCTAGAAATGCATATAAGAGTTAGCAGTAAGAATGCGTTTCAAACACAGAAGAACCGCTTCTTACAAACTGATCTGCTGTGTGTTGGTTCCTTTTAGGAAGTTGCATCTATGTTTAGATTCAGGAGCGAGAAACGCGTTTCTTCCAAAAGCTGCGTTTGGACATTCCAGAGTGGATGGGAGAACAGGCTGTAAAGGGAAATACCTTGCTCTAAAAGCAAAACGGAGCTATCTAGCAGAATGGTTGTCAATGTGTGCATTCAACTTCCAGAGTTACACTGATGTGTGTTTGCAGCATTTCAGAAACCCTTTCTTTGCAGAATGTAGAAACAGTCATTTCCAGCCCTAGAGACACATCTAAGAGTTAGCAGTAAGAATGCGTTTCAAACACAGAAGACCCGCTTCTTACAAACTGATCTGCTGTGTGTTGGTTCCTTTTAGGAAGTTGCATCTATGTTTAGATTCAGCGAGGGAGAAACGCGTTTTTTCCAAAAGCTGCGTTTGGATATTCCTGAGTGGATAAGAGAACAGGCTGTAAAGGGAAATAACTTGTTCTAAAAGCAAAACGGAGCTATTTGGCAGAATGGTTGTCAATGTGTGCATTCACCTTCCAGAGTTAAACTGATGTGTGTTTGCAGCAGTTCAGAAACCCTTTCTTTGGAGAATGTAGAAACAGTCATTTCCAGCCCTATAGACGCATATAAGAGATAGCAGTAAGAATGCGTTTCAAACACAGAAGACCCGCTTCTTACAAACTGATCTGCTATGTGTTGGTTCCTTTTAGGAAGTTGCATCTATGTTTAGATTCATCGAGGGAGAAATGCGTTTCTTCCAAAAGCTGCGTTTGGACATTCCAGAGTGGATGGGAGAAAAGGCTGTAAAGGGAAATACCTTACTCTAAAAGCAAAACGCAGCTATCTAGCAGAATGGTTGTCAATGTGTGCATTCAACTTCCAGAGTTAAACTGATGTGTCTTTGCAGCAGTTCAGAAACCCTTTCTTTGCAGAATGTAGAAACAGTCATTTCCAGCCCTAGAGACGCATATAAGAGTTAGCAGTAAGAATGCGTTTCAAACACAGAAGACCCGCTTCTTACAAACTGATCTGCTGTGCGTTGGTTCCTTTTAGGATGTTGCATCTATGTTTATATTCAGTGAGGGAGAAACGCGTTTCTTCCAAAACCTGCGTTTGAACATTCCAGAGTGGATGGGAGAACAGGCTGTAAAGGGAAATACCTTGCTCTAAAAGCAAAACGGAGATATCTAGCAGAATGTTTGTCAATGTGTGCATTCAACTTCCAGAGTTACACTGATGTGTGTTTGCAGCAGTTCAGAAACACCTTCTTTGGAGAATGTAGAAACAGTCATTTCCAGCCCTAGAAACGCATATAAGAGTTAGCAGTAAGAATGCGTTTCAAACACAGAAGACCCGCTTCTTACAAACTGATCTGCTGAGTGTTGGTTCCTTTTAGGAAGTTGCATCTATGTTTAGATTCAGCGAGGGAGAAATGCGTTTCTTCCAAAAGCTGCGGTTGGACATTCCAGAGTGGGTGGGAGAACAGGCTGTAAATGGAAATACCTTGCTCTAAAAGCAAAACGGAGCTATCTAGCAGAATGGTTATCAATGTGTGCATTCAACTTCCAGAGGTAAACTGATGTGTGTTTGCAGCAGTTCAGAAACCCTTTCTTTGGAGAATGTAGAAACAGTCATTTCCAGCCCTAGAGACGCATATAAGAGTTAGCAGTAAGAATGCGTTTCAAACACAGAAGACCCGCTTCTTACAAACTGATCTGCTGTGTGTTGGTTCCTTTTAGGAAGTTGCATCTATGTTTAGATTCAGCGAGGGAGAAACGCGTTTCTTCCAAAAGCTGCGTTTGGACATTCCAGAGTGGATGGGAGAACAGGCTGTAAAGAGAAATACCTTGCTCTAAAAGCAAAACGGAGCTATCTAGCAGAATGGTTGTCAATGTGTGCATTCAACTTCCAGAGGTAAACTGATGTGTCTTTGCAGCAATTCAGAAACCCTTTCTTTGCAGAATGTAGAAACAGTCATTTCCAGCCCTAGAGACAATTATAAGAGTTAGCAGTAAGAATGCGTTTCAAACACAGAAGACCCGCTTCTTACAAACTGATCTGCTGTGTGTTGGTTCCTTTTAGGAAGTTGCATCTATGTTTAGATTCAGCGAGGGAGAAACGCGTTTCTTCCAAAAGCTGCGTTTGGACATTCCAGAGTGGATGGGAGAACAGGCTGTAAAGGGAAATACCTTCTTCTAAAAGCAAAACGGAGCTATCTAGCAGAATGGTTGTCAATGTGTGCATTCAACTTCCAGAGTTAAACTGATGTGTGTTTGCAGCAGTTCAGAAACCCTTTCTTTGGAGAATGTAGAAACAGTCATTTCCAGCCCTAGAGACGCATATAAGGGTTAGCAGTAAGAATGCGTTTCAAACACAGAAGACCCGCTTCTTACAAACTGATCTGCTGTGTGTTGGTTCCTTTTAGGAAGTTGCATCTATGTTTAGATTCAGCGAGGGAGAAATGCGTTTCTTCCAAAAGCTGCGGTTGGACATTCCAGAGTGGGTGGGAGAACAGGCTGTAAATGGAAATACCTTGCTCTAAAAGCAAAACGGAGCTATCTAGCAGAATGGTTATCAATGTGTGCATTCAACTTCCAGAGGTAAACTGATGTGTGTTTGCAGCAGTTCAGAAACCCTTTCTTTGGAGAATGTAGAAACAGTCATTTCCAGCCCTAGAGACGCATATAAGAGTTAGCAGTAAGAATGCGTTTCAAACACAGAAGACCCGCTTCTTACAAACTGATCTGCTGTGTGTTGGTTCCTTTTAGGAAGTTGCATCTATGTTTAGATTCAGCGAGGGAGAAACGCGTTTCTTCCAAAAGCTGCGTTTGGACATTCCAGAGTGGATGGGAGAACAGGCTGTAAAGAGAAATACCTTGCTCTAAAAGCAAAACGGAGCTATCTAGCAGAATGGTTGTCAATGTGTGCATTCAACTTCCAGAGGTAAACTGATGTGTCTTTGCAGCAATTCAGAAACCCTTTCTTTGCAGAATGTAGAAACAGTCATTTCCAGCCCTAGAGACAATTATAAGAGTTAGCAGTAAGAATGCGTTTCAAACACAGAAGACCCGCTTCTTACAAACTGATCTGCTGTGTGTTGGTTCCTTTTAGGAAGTTGCATCTATGTTTAGATTCAGCGAGGGAGAAACGCGTTTCTTCCAAAAGCTGCGTTTGGACATTCCAGAGTGGATGGGAGAACAGGCTGTAAAGGGAAATACCTTCTTCTAAAAGCAAAACGGAGCTATCTAGCAGAATGGTTGTCAATGTGTGCATTCAACTTCCAGAGTTAAACTGATGTGTGTTTGCAGCAGTTCAGAAACCCTTTCTTTGGAGAATGTAGAAACAGTCATTTCCAGCCCTAGAGACGCATATAAGGGTTAGCAGTAAGAATGCGTTTCAAACACAGAAGACCCGCTTCTTACAAACTGATCTGCTGTGTGTTGGTTCCTTTTAGGAAGTTGCATCTATGTTTAGATTCAGCGAGGGAGAAATGTGTTTCTTCCAAAAGCTGCGGTTGGACATTCCAGAGTGGGTGGGAGAACAGGCTGTAAATGGAAATACCTTGCTCTAAAAGCAAAACGGAGCTATCTAGCAGAATGGTTATCAATGTGTGCATTCAACTTCCAGAGGTAAACTGATGTGTGTTTGCAGCAGTTCAGAAACCCTTTCTTTGGAGAATGTAGAAACAGTCATTTCCAGCCCTAGAGACGCATATAAGAGTTAGCAGTAAGAATGCGTTTCAAACACAGAAGACCCGCTTCTTACAAACTGATCTGCTGTGTGTTGGTTCCTTTTAGGAAGTTGCATCTATGTTTAGATTCAGCGAGGGAGAAACGCGTTTCTTCCAAAAGCTGCGTTTGGACATTCCAGAGTGGATGGGAGAACAGGCTGTAAAGGGAAATACCTTCTTCTAAAAGCAAAACGGAGCTATCTAGCAGAATGGTTGTCAATGTGTGCATTCAACTTCCAGAGTTAAACTGATGTGTGTTTGCAGCAGTTCAGAAACCCTTTCTTTGGAGAATGTAGAAACAGTCATTTCCAGCCCTAGAGACGCATATAAGGGTTAGCAGTAAGAATGCGTTTCAAACACAGAAGACCCGCTTCTTACAAACTGATCTGCTGTGCGTTGGTTCCTTTTAGGATGTTGCATCTATCTTTATATTCAGTGTGGGAGAAACGCGTTTCTTCCAAAACCTGCGTTTGAACATTCCAGAGTGGATGGGAGAACAGGCTGTAAAGGGAAATACCTTGCTCTAAAAGCAAAACGGAGCTATCTAGCAGAATGATTGTCAATGTGTGCACTCAACTTCCAGAGTTACATTGATGTGTGTTGGCAGCAGTTCAGAAACCCGTTCTTTGGAGAATGTAGAAACAGTCATTTACAGCCCTAGAGACGCATATAAGAGTTAGCAGTAAGAATGCGTTTCAAACACAGAAGACCCGCTTCTTACAAACTGATATGCTGTGTGTTGGTTCCTTTTAGGAAGTTGCATCTATGTTTAGATTCAGCGAGCGAGAAACGCGTTTCTTCCAAAAGCTGCGTTTGGACATTCCAGAGTGGATTGGATAACAGGCTGTAAAGGGAAATACCTTGCTCTAAAAGCAAAACGGAGCTATCTAGCAGAATGGTTGTCAATGTGTGCATTCAACTTCCAGAGTTACACTGATGTGTGTTTGCAGCATTTCAGAAACCCTTTCTTTGCAGAATGTAGAAACAGTCATTTCCAGCCCTAGAGACACATCTAAGAGTTAGCAGTAAGAATGCGTTTCAAACACAGAAGACCCGCTTCTTACAAACTGATCTGCTGTGTGTTGGTTCCTTTTAGGAAGTTGCATCTATGTTTAGATTCAGCGAGGGAGAAACGCGTTTTTTCCAAAAGCTGCGTTTGGATATTCCAGAGTGGATGGTAGAACAGGCTGTAAAGGGAAATAACTTGTTCTAAAAGCAAAACGGAGCTATCTAGCAGAATGGTTGTCAATGTGTGCATTCACCTTCCAGAGTTAAACTGATGTGTGTTTGCAGCAGTTCAGAAACCCTTTCTTTGGAGAATGTAGAAACAGTCATTTCCAGCCCTATAGACGCATATAAGAGATAGCAGTAAGAATGCGTTTCAAACACAGAAGACCCGCTTCTTACAAACTGATCTGCTATGTGTTGGTTCCTTTTAGGAAGTTGCATCTATGTTTAGATTCATCGAGGGAGAAATGCGTTTCTTCCAAAAGCTGCGTTTGGACATTCCAGAGTGGATGGGAGAAAAGGCTGTAAAGGGAAATACCTTACTCTAAAAGCAAAACGGAGCTATCTAGCAGAATGTTTGTCAATGTGTGCATACAACTTCCAGAGTTACACTGATGTGTGTTTGCAGCAGTTCAGAAACACCTTCTTTGGAGAATGTAGAAACAGTCATTTCCAGCCCTAGAAACGCATATAAGAGTTAGCAGTAAGAATGCGTTTCAAACACAGAAGAACCGCTTCTTACAAACTGATCTGCTGTGTGTTGGTTCGTTTTAGGAAGTTGCATCTATGTTTAGATTCAGCGAGGGAGAAAAGCGTTTCTTCCAAAAGCTGCGTTTGGACATTCCAGAGTGGATGAGAGAACAGGCTGTAACGGGAAATACCTTGTTCTAAAAGCAAAACGGAGCTATCTAGCAGAATGGTTGTCAATGTGTGCATTCAACTTCCAGAGTTACACTGATGCGTGTTTGCAGCAGTTCAGAAACCCTTTCTTTGGAGAATGTAGAAACAGTCATTTCCAGCCCTAGAGACGCATATAAGAGTTAGCAGTAAGAATGCGTTTCAAACACAGAAGACCCGCTTCTTACAAACTGATCTGCTGTGTGTTGGTTTCTTTCAGGAAGTTGCATCTATGTTTAGATTCAGCGAGGGAGAAATGCGTTTCTTCCAAAAGCTGCGTTTGGACATTCCAGAGTGGGTGGGAGAACAGGCTGTAAATGGAAATACCTTGCTCTAAAAGCAAAACGGAGCTATCTAGCAGAATGGTTATCAATGTGTGCATTCAACTTCCAGAGGTAAACTGATGTGTGTTTGCAGCAGTTCAGAAACCCTTTCTTTGGAGAATGTAGAAACAGTCATTTCCAGCCCTAGAGACGCATATAAGAGTTAGCAGTAAGAATGCGTTTCAAACACAGAAGACCCGCTTCTTACAAACTGATCTGCTGTGTGTTGGTTCCTTTTAGGAAGTTGCATCTATGTTTAGATTCAGCGAGGGAGAAACGCGTTTCTTCCAAAAGCTGCATTTGGACATTCCAGAGTGGATGGGAGAACAGGCTGTAAAGAGAAATACCTTGCTCTAAAAGCAAAACGGAGCTATCTAGCAGAATGGTTGTCAATGTGTGCATTCAACTTCCAGAGGTAAACTGATGTGTCTTTGCAGCAATTCAGAAACCCTTTCTTTGCAGAATGTAGAAACAGTCATTTCCAGCCCTAGAGACAATTATAAGAGTTAGCAGTAAGAATGCGTTTCAAACACAGAAGACCCGCTTCTTACAAACTGATCTGCTGTTTGTTGGTTCCTTTTAGGAAGTTGCATCTATGTTTAGATTCAGCGAGGGAGAAACGCGTTTCTTCCAAAAGCTGCGTTTGGATATTCCAGAGTGGATAAGAG
Organism: Saimiri boliviensis; assembly: GCF_048565385.1. NCBI lineage: Eukaryota > Metazoa > Chordata > Mammalia > Primates > Cebidae > Saimiri > Saimiri boliviensis. Next base: position 57,343,758 of record NC_133462.1, read on the forward strand.
AACAGGCTGTAAAGGGAAATAACTTGTTCTAAAAGCAAAACGGAGCTATTTGGCAGAATGGTTGTCAATGTGTGCATTCAACTTCCAGAGTTAAACTGATGTGTGTTTGCAGCAGTTCAGAAAGCCTTTCTTTGCAGAATGTAGAAACAGTCATTTCCAGCCCTAGAGACGCATATAAGAGTTAGCATTAAGAATGCGTTTCAAACACAGAAGACCCGCTTCTTACAAACTGATCTGCTGTGTGTTGGTTCCTTTTAGGAGGTTGCATCTATGTTTAGATTCAGCGAGGGAGAAACGCGTTTCTTCCAAAAGCTGCGTTTGGACATTCCAGAGTGGATGGGAGAACAGGCTGTAAAGGGAAATACCTTCTTCTAAAAGCAAAACGGAGCTATCTAACAGAATGGTTGTCAATGTGTGCATTCAACTTCCAGAGTTAAACTGATGTGTGTTTGCAGCAGTTCAGAAACCCTTTCTTTGGAGAATGTAGAAACAGTCATTTCCAGCCCTAGAGACGCATATAAAAGTTAGCAGTAAGAATGCGTTTCAAACACAGAAGACCCGCTTCTTACAAACTGATCTGCTGTGCGTTGGTTCCTTTTAGGATGTTGCATCTATCTTTATATTCAGTGTGGGAGAAACGCGTTTCTTCCAAAACCTGCGTTTGAACATTCCAGAGTGGATGGGAGAACAGGCTGTAAAGGGAAATACCTTGCTCTAAAAGCAAAACGGAGCTATCTAGCAGAATGATTGTCAATGTGTGCACTCAACTTCCAGAGTTACATTGATGTGTGTTGGCAGCAGTTCAGAAACCCGTTCTTTGGAGAATGTAGAAACAGTCATTTACAGCCCTAGAGACGCATATAAGAGTTAGCAGTAAGAATGCGTTTCAAACACAGAAGACCCGCTTCTTACAAACTGATATGCTGTGTGTTGGTTCCTTTTAGGAAGTTGCATCTATGTTTAGATTCAGCGAGCGAGAAACGCGTTTCTTCCAAAAGCTGCGTTTGGACATTCCAGAGTGGATTGGATAACAGGCTGTAAAGGGAAATACCTTGCTCTAAAAGCAAAACGGAGCTATCTAGCAGAATGGTTGTCAATGTGTGCATTCAACTTCCAGAGTTACACTGATGTGTGTTTGCAGCATTTCAGAAACCCTTTCTTTGCAAAATGTAGAAACAGTCATTTCCAGCCCTAGAGACACATCTAAGAGTTAGCAGTAAGAATGCGTTTCAAACACAGAAGACCCGCTTCTTACAAACTGATCTGCTGTGTGTTGGTTCCTTTTAGGAAGTTGCATCTATGTTTAGATTCAGCGAGGGAGAAACGCGTTTTTTCCAAAAGCTGCGTTTGGATATTCCAGAGTGGATGGTAGAACAGGCTGTAAAGGGAAATAACTTGTTCTAAAAGCAAAACGGAGCTATCTAGCAGAATGGTTGTCAATGTGTGCATTCACCTTCCAGAGTTAAACTGATGTGTGTTTGCAGCAGTTCAGAAACCCTTTCTTTGGAGAATGTAGAAACAGTCATTTCCAGCCCTATAGACGCATATAAGAGATAGCAGTAAGAATGCGTTTCAAACACAGAAGACCCGCTTCTTACAAACTGATCTGCTATGTGTTGGTTCCTTTTAGGAAGTTGCATCTATGTTTAGATTCATCGAGGGAGAAATGCGTTTCTTCCAAAAGCTGCGTTTGGACATTCCAGAGTGGATGGGAGAAAAGGCTGTAAAGGGAAATACCTTACTCTAAAAGCAAAACGCAGCTATCTAGCAGAATGGTTGTCAATGTGTGCATTCAACTTCCAGAGTTAAACTGATGTGTCTTTGCAGCAGTTCAGAAACCCTTTCTTTGCAGAATGTAGAAAGAGTCATTTCCAGCCATAGAGACGCATATAAGAGTTAGCAGTAAGAATGCGTTTCAAACACAGAAGACCCGCTTCTTACAAACTGATCTGCTGTGCGTTGGTTCCTTTTAGGATGTTGCATCTATATTTATATTCAGTGAGGGAGAAACGCGTTTCTTCCAAAACCTGCGTTTGAACATTCCAGAGTGGATGGGAGAACAGGCTGTAAAGGGAAATACCTTGCTCTAAAAGCAAAACGGAGCTATCTAGCAGAATGTTTGTCAATGTGTGCATACAACTTCCAGAGTTACACTGATGTGTGTTTGCAGCAGTTCAGAAACACCTTCTTTGGAGAATGTAGAAACAGTCATTTCCAGCCCTAGAAACGCATATAAGAGTTAGCAGTAAGAATGCGTTTCAAACACAGAAGACCCGCTTCTTACAAACTGATCTGCTGTGTGTTGGTTCGTTTTAGGAAGTTGCATCTATGTTTAGATTCAGCGAGGGAGAAAAGCGTTTCTTCCAAAAGCTGCGTTTGGACATTCCAGAGTGGATGAGAGAACAGGCTGTAACGGGAAATACCTTGTTCTAAAAGCAAAACGGAGCTATCTAGCAGAATGGTTATCAATGTGTGCATTCAACTTCCAGAGTTACACTGATGCGTGTTTGCAGCAGTTCAGAAACCCTTTCTTTGGAGAATGTAGAAACAGTCATTTCCAGCCCTAGAGACGCATATAAGAGTTAGCAGTAAGAATGCGTTTCAAACACAGAAGACCCGCTTCTTACAAACTGATCTGCTGTGTGTTGGTTCCTTTCAGGAAGTTGCATCTATGTTTAGATTCAGCGAGGGAGAAATGCGTTTCTTCCAAAAGCTGCGTTTGGACATTCCAGAGTGGATGGGAGAAAAGGCTGTAAAGGGAAATACCTAACTCTAAAAGCAAAACGGAGCTATCTAGCAGAATGGTTGTCAATGTGTGCATTCAAATTCCAGAGTTAAACTGATGTGTCTTTGCAGCAGTTGAGAAACCCTTTCTTTGCAGAATGTAGAAACAGTCATTTCCAGCCCTAGAGACCCATATAAGAGTTAGCATTAAGAATGCGTTTCAAACACAGAAGACACGCTTCTTACAAACTAATCTGCTGTGTGTTGGTTCCTTTTAGGAAGTTGCATCTATGTTTAGATTCAGCGAGGGAGAAACGCGTTTCTTCCAAAAGCTGCGTTTGGATATTCCAGAGTGGATGGGAGAACAGGCTGTAAAGGGAAATAACTAGTTCTAAAAGCAAAACGGAGCTATCTAGCAGAATGGTTGTCAATGTGTGCATTCAACTTCCAGAGTTAAACTGATGTGTGTTTGCAGCAGTTCAGAAACCCTTTCTTTGGAGAATGTAGAAACAGTCATTTCCAGCCCTAGAGACGCATATAAGAGTTAGCAGTAAGAATGCGTTTCAAACACAGAAGACCCGCTTCTTACAAACTTATCTGCTGAGTGTTGGTTCCTTTTAGGAAGTTGCATCTATGTTTAGATTCAGCGAGGGAGAAATGCGTTTCTTCCAAAAGCTGCGTTTGGACATTCCAGAGTGGGTGGGAGAACAGGCTGTAAATGGAAATACCTTGCTCTAAAAGCAAAACGGAGCTATTTATCAGAATGGTTATCAATGTGTGCATTCAACTTCCAGAGGTAAACTGATGTGTGTTTGCAGCAGTTCAGAAACCCTTTCTTTGGAGAATGTAGAAACAGTCATTTCCAGCCCTAGAGACGCATATAAGAGTTAGCAGTAAGAATGCGTTTCAAACACAGAAGACCCGCTTCTTACAAACTGATCTGCTGTGTGTTGGTTCCTTTTAGGAAGTTGCATCTATGTTTAGATTCAGCGAGGGAGAAACGCGTTTCTTCCAAAAGCTGCGTTTGGACATTCCAGAGTGGATGGGAGAACAGGCTGTAAAGAGAAATACCTTGTTCTAAAAGCAAAACGGAGCTATCTAGCAGAATGGTTGTCAATGTGTGCATTCAACTTCCAGAGGTAAACTGATGTGTCTTTGCAGCAATTCAGAAACCCTTTCTTTGCAGAATGTAGAAACAGTCATTTCCAGCCCTAGAGACAATTATAAGAGTTAGCAGTAAGAATGCGTTTCAAACACAGAAGACCCGCTTCTTACAAACTGATCTGCTGTTTGTTGGTTCCTTTTAGGAAGTTGCATCTATGTTTAGATTCAGCGAGGGAGAAACGCGTTTCTTCCAAAAGCTGCGTTTGGATATTCCAGAGTGGATAAGAGAACAGGCCGTAAAGGGAAATAACTTGTTCTAAAAGCAAAACGGAGCTATTTGGCAGAATGGTTGTCAATGTGTGCATTCAACTTCCAGAGTTAAACTGATGTGTGTTTGCAGCAGTTCAGAAAGCCTTTCTTTGCAGAATGTAGAAACAGTCATTTCCAGCCCTAGAGACGCATATAAGAGTTAGCATTAAGAATGCGTTTCAAACACAGAAGACCCGCTTCTTACAAACTGATCTGCTGTGTGTTGGTTCCTTTTAGGAAGTTGCATCTATGTTTAGATTCAGCGAGGGAGAAACGCGTTTCTTCCAAAAGCTGCGTTTGGACATTCCAGAGTGGATGGGAGAACAGGCTGTAAAGGGAAATACCTTCTTCTAAAAGCAAAACGGAGCTATCTAGCAGAATGGTTGTCAATGTGTGCATTCAACTTCCAGAGTTAAACTGATGTGTGTTTGCAGCAGTTCAGAAACCCTTTCTTTGGAGAATGTAGAAACAGTCATTTCCAGCCCTAGAGACGCATATAAGGGTTAGCAGTAAGAATGCGTTTCAAACACAGAAGACCCGCTTCTTACAAACTGATCTGCTGTGTGTTGGTTCCTTTAAGGAAGTTGCATCTATGTTTAGATTCAGCGAGGGAGAAACGCGTTTCTTCCAAAAGCTGCATTTGGACATTCCAGAGTGGATGGGAGAACAGGCTGTAAAGGGAAA